>NC_083735.1:12131956-12483912 GCF_028564815.1 Eubalaena glacialis
GCCTGTTGATGTTCTCAATGGTGACTTTTTAAAGCAACTTTCAAAGATCGGTTTAGACTTCAAGAAGAGTTGCAGCAACAGTACAAAGTCCCCTCCCCCAGCTTCCCCACCATCTCACATGAATGCAGGACGGCGACCAAAGCCAGGAGTGGATGCTGGCACAGTACCACTGACTCGCCCACAGACCTGTGTCTCGCCAGCCTCCCGCTGGTGCCCTTCGCTGTTCCAGGACCCCATCCGGGCCTATGCGATCGGGGTACACGCTGCCCCTGTGTCTTGCTCCTGGTCATGTCACCTGGATCACTCGCTTAAGGTGGGATCTGCCAGGGTTCTCAACTGTAAAGCTACTGTTTTCCCTTTGCGAATTCATAGATATTTTGGAGGACGCTTTGCAAATACTGTTTTTCCTTAACATCTCACCCACTAATCTCAGCATCTATCAGTGGACTCTGCCTGCAGCCATCATTACTGTGGTGTCCTAATGGTGACACTCTACTTCCCTATTCCTTCCACATTCACTAACTAGAATTATTCTGTCAGGAAGAGCTGTCCCTTCTTCCCCACTTATTCATGTATTATATCCCCATAAACTCAGGGGTATTTATCTTCTCCTTTGAGTTATAATCCAATACCACCATTATTTGCTTTTTGCTCAAATGGCTCCAGCTTTGGCCACTGGACTGCTTTCAGGTTGGCCTCTGCCCTTTTGACATCTGACATATTCCCATCCGCAGCCCCCCCTTTTCTTAAAGTATTTCCTTACTTTTGGACACCACAAGATGCTCTAGGCTCAGCTTATATTTCCCTACCCCAGCTCTGGAATCAACCACTTCCCCAGGAACTCTTCAAAACCAAGATCTTGGTGTTCAGTCTGCTCATTGCTACTGGGGCACCACCGCTCTTGGCCTCCCAGTAGACAGAACTGGGGAACATGTTATATTAACTCACCTACACACCGATCCCTATCTACCCACCCACCCACCCACAAGAGCAACAACCGCCTGAGTACACACGGACACCACCACCAACAATCCAGCACCACAAGGTATAGTCTAGCATGATTTTGTGACTTCCTTCTCCAAAGTGAGAGATCTGGCTGTCATTATCTGCATTTTACTTACTCACCCCGCTTAACCCTAGTATACATAATAAGTAGTTTCAGAATTGCTAACCCACACTCTGGGGCATGAGAAGCACATTTACCACCTACAGTGTCCGTCTATAGCCTGACAATATCCTGTAAACATGGTTTTCCCAAGTTCCCAGGTCAGCTCCTTTCTTCCACACCCACCTCAGTGTGGTTATGGGGTGCGTCTGTAACACAATCACATCCATCTGTCACAGTTTAGATCATTTGGGTGACCAGCTCCCCATCACACACATCCTGGTTGGTTTTTTTTTTTAGGATTTACACAGGGCAAAATTTGCTTTTCGTGCTGCACAACTCTATGGGTTTTGACGAATGCAGAGTCATAAAGGGACCGGCGCCTTCCCTACAGGGCAGCTCTACCACTCCCCAAAAAGCCTCCTGTCATCTGTGTAATCAACTCCTTCCCCTACCTCTAGACCCCTCGCATCCACTGGTCTGTTTTTCACCCCTTTGTCCCTAGAGTTTTTCTTTTTCCAGAAGGCCATATAAATGGAATCACACAATATGAAGCCTCTTGGGTTTAGTTTTTCTCACTAAGCAAGATGAAATTAAGATTCATCACGTTGTGTCAATCAACGGTTCGTTCCTTTCGCTCCTGAGTGGCCCTCCCCTGGAGAGCTGAAGAGCATGGGTGATGTCCAAGCTTTGGCAATTACTGGAAAAAAGCTGCTATTAACGTTCACATACAGGTATTGTGTAAACATAAACTTCCATTTTCCTTGGGTAAATAACTAGGACTGAGATGCTGGGTCATACGACAGCTATATGTTTAACTTAATAAGAAAGTACCAAACTAGTCAGCAAAGTGGCTGTGCCATTCTACACTCCCATCAAGCTTATGAGAGGACATTCTTGCCAGCGCTCGACACTGCCCTCACCAGCACCTGTAACGTTCTGTTGTTTGTTAATTGCAGCCGCTGTGGTAGGTGTGTCATGGCACCTTATCTGGAAGGTGAACACTTTCTCCACACTTTTGTCTAGGCCACCTCGGCTGTCTCACTCCCCTGGAACTTCCGTTACGCTTCTAGCTGGTCTGCTGCTGACCCCACACTGCACTGTGATCTCAGGCTCGCTGCGACGTGTGTCTTCCCAGATTGCCTGCACTTCCCTGCTGACTAATGATGTTGAGCTTATTCTTCTCTGCCCAGATTTACTTGCAAGGAATAAAAAATGGGAAAAAAGGACGAGCAGTGTGGTCAGATGAACAGGCACCGAGAGCAGGAGCAGAAACAGACACCACATCCCTGGAAAACGGAAGGTGGGCCTGCCCGCGACCCAGCAGCTCCTCTCCCGGGCACGAGCCCTGAGGCTCTCACGCGTGCGCAGGAAGCTACACGGTCAGACGCCACTGTCATCAGACGAACGGCCACCCTCCCAGCCGCGCAGGCCGAACACCTGCCTGCCTTCGCCGACGCCCCCCGCCACTGCCCACCCACTCCACCACTCAGCAACCTGCCAGCTCCACTGGCAAAACATCTGAATCTGAGCACTTCTCATCACCCGCCACCTCCATCCTCTCTGAGCCACGGTCATTCCTCACTTGGGTCGTTACACAGGCTCTTAGGAATGAGTCGATCTGCTCTGCCTCACCTCTCTGCAGCCTATTTCCAACACAAAAGCCAGAAGGAGCCTGTTAAAACATAAACCGGAACAAAACCCCCCTCTCTCTGCTCCAAACCGCTGACCCCCCAAAACACAAACTTGAACAAAACCCCCCTCTCTCTGCTCCAAACCGCTGACCCCCCAAAACACAAACCTGAACAAAACCCCCCTCTCTCTGCTCCAAACCGCTGACCCCCCGTCTAGCTCTGAGAAAACCCAGCTGGCCCTTCATGACCGGCCATGGCCACGCTGGCATCTGGTCCCCTGCTGCCCCTCATCCCACCCATCTCGCTGTCCCCGCTGCTCCCGAGTTCACGACACCTGCCTCGGGGTCTCTGCTCTCCCTTCCCCACCTGGGCCACCCTCTCGGTGCCCAAGGTGTCATTCAGCTGACCCTTCTCAGAGAGGCGCCCCCCCTCGACACTTCCACGCACCACCCCCACCCCAACGGTCTTCCCTCCCACCCCAGGTTTTTTCCTTCACAGCACTCATGACACGGAACAGACGACACGGAGCTCCTTTTGTCCTTTGTCTGACTGTCCCACCAGAATGCAAGCTCCTCCAGGCATGGGTTTCGCCTCTTTCTGTTTACTGCTGGATCCCAGGACTGGGATCACACAGTAAGTGCCTGACATACGGTACAGACTGAGCACACACAACAGCGCGGGTAATAACAAATCCAGAGGCCTCTCAGGTCGGGCTCATGGAGGGCTCTATCTACACACCAAAGGAGCACAGGCAGGACTCAGGCCCCTTCTGTTTCCAAGGAGCCCCCTCTGGAGGGGCGGGGACGGCCGCATCCTTTCTGTGGACAAGCAAAGCAAAGTCACCTTCTCCTGGTCCCTCACTGTGCAGGGTCTGGAGTAAGCACTGGGCTGGGAAGACCAACACACTTTCCCTTCACAGAAGGTAATTAATAAAAACATCTCTGATCCACACATCTTTGTGTGTTCTGGATGAAGCTGATCAAGATTCAGGATGAACTTAATAAAGATGAAAACTAAAAGTCCAACTGCAAGGGTCTGAGAACAATTCATTTACAACGGTCCCACCATGTTCTCTGGCAGGGAGTGAGTGAGTTGCCCACGGTCCCACCCTGTTTGTAAAGTTTATGTAAGGTTGGTAATTACATATACCATTAGTATAAAGAGAGGGCAGCCAGACTTGCGAGGCACCTGGATGGGAGCAAGGTGTCTTCACTCCACCCGTGGTGGAGAGTCCACAGCTGCTGTGACACAGCCTCTGTCCCTGTGAGGACACCCACACAGAAAGGCCTCTGCCAGCACCACTATATTTCAAAGGATTTTCAAATGAGTGTGAACAGGAGTGGGTGAGTGGGAGTGTCTGTGGGGAAGGTGGGAAGGGAGACAGGAGAACATGGAGTTTATCATGCAAAGAAAACAGTTCTTGATTGTATTTCTCTAATTCTATGCATATATGAGAAAAAAGTATTCTTCGATATTCACAACATGTTTGGAATGAGGGGAAATAAAGAATACATGAGGAAAAAAACACATGCAAATTCCTTAGTGTAGAAGTAGCAGTAACTTTCTATTTCATGCATTACAGCTTTTTTTAAACTGACATTTTAGAATTCAGAATGGCAGAGAAATGCCACAATATAAATTCAACGAACACTGTGTGTTATCCTTCCTATAATCTTAAATATAAAATTAATTTCTGCTTTAAATACTGCAAACCCCAATCTCCAGTCTAAAGGTACCAAATTCCTATCAGAAAAACAGATGACCTGTCAGTTTGAAATACACAATTGATAGTTACGCAAATGTGAGATAAACACATGCAGTAAAACGGATGTGTCACTAGACCCGTGACACTTTGGAGGAAGAGGTCTGCAGACCTCCCCAATCCTCCAAATGCTCAAATACACTTGTGACGGGGATTGCGGGTGAGCACACCACGGCCACGCTGGCCTGCTCCTGCATCCATGCAATCTCTCACTTTCCTCTGGAGAAAGAGCACAGCCCCCAGCCTGCCCTGCAGCTCCCACTCCAGCCGGTGAGGTTTGGCACAGGTACCCTCCTCCTCTACCCTGCCAAGCGGAACGCGGAGATGGGGGCAGAACTCCACCCTGAACCCCGCCGACGAGGCTACCCTCTGGGGATGGCAGAGCTAAAGGCCACCTCACCAACTCAGGCCTCTGACAGAGAAGACTATACTCCTGTCTCGCACAAGCTACTGTCACCATGGGCCTCTGACGCAGGCCGCCAAAACTACATCTTTTAATTCCTTCAGGTTCCTCAGCTGCAATGGGAGATTAATAAGAATAATACCTATCTCTCGGACTACTGTAAGGGTTAAACGTTTCAAATTAAAAAGAAGACGGCAGCATCTGTGCATGGGCACTAGGCGATCTACCAGGCTCAGACTTTGGCTAGTAACTTGTTTCCTTACACCAGCCTTGTGCAGGTGCGGGGGGGGATTCTCAGCCAAGCGGTAAGTCATGGGCTCCAACAGGTGAAGCCGTAAGAGTCAGGCGGGGACGGTGTGGCTCTGCTGAGCTGCGACTCACGTGCCGTGGCTGGCGCCACACCGGTTATTCTCTCCTTCAAGTCCCTCACTCCAGGGTTCACATCTTTTCCAGCCGTCTTCTGTTTTAATCCAGCTCCATCCAGGAGATCTCCAGTCCTGGCCCAAAAATGGCATAGCTCTCCTATAATTTAGGTTAAAAATGTATGTGTAATTGATGTAAGTTTCTTTTCATTTAGAACATTTATTCGTTAACTTTAATGAATACAATTCTTACTTAATATTTAAATGTCTGCACGTGCCTTACGTGCCAGCTAGACACTGAGATAAAACACTGAAGGTAACACAGGACTTCAGTTGTACTAAAATGATAACACGGATGAGGATTGGTGGATTTATTAGCCCAGCGCTGCACGTGTCATGAAAGGTCTCCCAGAGGTGACATCTCAGCTCATGCCTGAAGAACAAGCAGTCAGGGAGTGAGGAAGAAAAGGAGTATGACACCGAACAGAAAACTCATGCCAGAAATTAGAAGCAACAGAACATGAAACACGGATGCTCAGCCCTGTACACAGTCCAGTCGGCCTGAGGCTGACGATGTAAGGGGGGAGTGGGGAGTGGCTGGAAGTGAGAATGGAGAGGCCACTGGGGGCAAACAAAGTCAGAGGAGCTGGACTGCACTCTGAGGACACCAAGTGGCCAAGAAAGGAACCTCCACTCCGCAGGGAGACAATTCAACCAGATCTGAGCTTCACAAAGACCTCAGGGCTACTCGGTCTCTGCCAGCGCCTAGTGTCTTCCTAGTAATAAATGCTGTCTGAAATTACTTACATGGCTACAGTCTGCCTTCCTCAAGAAAATGCGATGTCTTGTTCAACTCTGTATCCCAACACTTGGAACGATGCCCGGCGCACAAGGGTAGCTCAACAATCACTGAATGAATGGCTCAGAGGGGAGGGTAAGGCTGGAGAGCAAGGCAGGAAAACCACCAGCATCTAGACTGTCCAGAGACCAGACAGAGACCAGACAGCGTGGGGGACAAAAGAAAGCCAAGGAGCCAGCTCCAAGGGTCGCTGACATTGAAGGGACAAGCAGGTGAAGACGAGCCGAGAAAGGACACCGAACAGGAAGAGCCACGGATGTAGGGGAAGTGGGAAGGCGAGAGAAGAATGGGTTTAAGAAAGAAATGATCAACAGAGAGGAAAGTGTTATAAAGAAACCAGTATGGTAAGAATGAAAAAGTATACATCGTATTTAGCTACAAAAAGGTAGTTGATAACTCAACAAAAAATTTCCATAGAGTAATGTGTTATATTAATCTCACGTCCGACGACGTAGATTTGGGATATTTCACTAAAGTGGAAGTATCATATCACATCATATCATAGAGTACACAAGAGATGAAAGTGTTCAAATACCATCTCCCAAATATATTTAATATAACTAACAAAAAATAGGCTATTAAATAGGCATTTATACTGGCTTAGAAGAGAAAAAAATTTCAGAGGGAAATTATAACTCTTCAACAATATTCCTGTGTCAACTACAAGTGCTCAACATGAAATGTATGATGAAGTAATTTTCCTTTGTACCAAGAGGATCTCAAAACCTTGCTAAACTAATAATCAGAACACATCTTTTTCAGTCATATATTGCTTAACTGAAATTCTTTCTTTAGAAGATAATTAAAAATAATTCCTTAAATTTCAACACTATTTTGATAAGCCTCATCTTACGCTCTTGTTTCACAACTACTGATCACCCTAAGATGCAAAAGCCACCACCCATGTCTAGTCCATCCAGATTATTTAAGGTTGTCTCCAATAGCAGGTGTCTGATACTTTTTCATGAAGCTTCAGACAGAAGCCAGAGAATACTTTTACAAAAGAAGGCAAGTACCATGATGTAGTAGATGATGCTTAAACGGCAAATTTAGTCTCATAAAACACAAACAAGAGAAGAATGTCTGTGAGGACCACCTCTGACAATTGCCAAAGTATCTCTCAATACCATATTTAAACTGCGTTTAAAAAAAATCAAGTGGCAACTGTGCAGAATATTGCTAATAGGTCAAATACAGTATTACTTCAATGACAAACATATAAACACAGACTAAATGTGTTATTACCTTATGTGTCCCTTCCCTAAGGGTATACCGGTAAACCCTTGAGGAACTAAAAAAACAAATGAAAACCCCCTCCACACACAATATATGTAAGTATATTTAAAATATATTAAAATATATGCATATGTGTAGTCAAAATGTACAAACCAACAGTCATAAAATAAATAAGCACTAAGGATATAATGTATAACACGATAATTAACACTGCTGCACATTATATTTGAAAGTTATTAAAACAGTAAATCTTAAGAGTTCTCATCATGAGGAAAAATATTTTTTCTTTTTCTTTAATGTTGTATCTATAGGAGATGATAGATGTTCACTAAACCTATTGTGGTAATCATTTCATGATGAATGTAAGTCAAATCATCAAGTTGTACACCTTAAACTTACATAGTGCTATATGTCAGTTATATCTCAATAAAACCGGAGCAGGGGGGATGTTATGTAGAAAACTGTCCCTTGAAGAATTCTTTGTTAACAGGAACAAACTGTAACAACTATAAACAATTAAAATATCTAAAAGAGGTTTTGTTAAATATTTGTTATTACACTGGGATTGTAAATGGCTATTAACAATAATTGTGCAAATATCTGTTAACATGAAAAGATATTCACAGTATATTAAGTGAAAGCAAAGCAAGTTTTAGGAAAATATATGTGATACTTCTGTGTATTTCTACATGCAGGCACAAGTTTATATGTGTGTGTATAGAAAAAAATCTGAAAGCAGATATAGCAAAATGTAAACAGTGAATATCTCTGCATGTTTGAATTTCAAGTGATTTTACATAATTTTTTATTTGAGGCATTTTTATTTTTAATACTTCTTTTATTAGATAAAAATGTATTACCTATGTGACAATTTTTATAGAACACGACTTGCTGATCTGAAAGGCAGAAATGGTGACATTGTTAACCTATATTATTTGATTCCTGATGCAGTTGAAGAATTGTCCCCAGTATGTTTCCTTTTTTCTTTTGTGATTTGTATGCTCACAGATTTTACAAATTTATTATTTTAGTTTTTTCCTTTCTTGTAGAATTTAGAAGTCTTCATACATTTAAATTAATAAAATTGGTTTCTCATTAAATATATACATATATATATAAATGTGCATACATGCAATCTTGTAATATGAGTACTAAATGAGTGGTAAAGAGAGAATAACTAAAAGAAACTCAGAGTAAAAAGCAAACCACCTGGGAAACCTCTGAAGAGAAACTAGGACATGAGCTTGGTCTTAAAACATGGTTAGATCTTAAGTGAATGAAGAAAGGAAAAAAATACCAATCACAGAAATGGTGGGTGAAAAAAATGAAGACAGGAATACATGTGACATGTTAGAGAATAAGCAGAATAGGCTGGCTGAAATAGAGAACAGATTGGAAAGGGGACTAGGAGAATGCAGAATATCAAAAGTGTTTGGACTTTATTCTCTAAATAATTAAAAGTTTTTGAGCAATCCAGCAACGTGAGCAGTGCTATTTTCAGAATAATTTGCCAGGGCGTGAAGGACAGACTGAAGTGGAGAACAGAGGCAGAAAGAACAACTACTTAAGCAACAGAAACTTCTTACCAACACCTCAGCTAACAAGATATTTTAAGACTTGATGACACACGTTGTACTTGCCTATTTAGACACCATGCCCACTCACCACTTAATGCACTTATATTCAGGCCTCACAAGCAATCCCTATAACATTTACACTAAGTTTCTGCTGTAAAATTAAGAGTCAGCTTGGGGTTTCCTGTAAGATAATTGATTCCTTTACAACTACCAAAACTCTACAGATCATTCATATTGACTTTAACAACTCTGTGAGAAACAAATATAGTTAGCCTGAATTTTTCAGTTGCTAAGTGTTTATATTTCCATGGGTTGGAAGGAGTGAAATGCAGCTAAATGGACCATGGAAATAAAAAGAGTACATTTCCAAGAGTTTTATTTTCAACACAGAGGAAAAGATTTGTTTCAAAATAAATGTGTGTATTCCATTCCATATAGCTGTATAATCTTTACACTTATGCTTTACACTTGCATATAACCTTTTTTTAAACTGAAGTATAGTTGATTTACAATGCTGTGTGAGCTTCAGGTGTACAGCAAAGTGATTCAATTATGTACATATTTTTTTTCATATTCTTTCCCCTCATAGGTTATTACAATATATAACCTTATATAATACTTATGTGTAATCTTTATACTTTATGCTTTAGTTCATGAACTAAAGCAGAGATTCTGGAAGCACAGTTATTACAAACAATAACAAAAAAGCCATCAGGGAAAAGAAAAAAAAGAAGAAAAAAAAAACACACAAGTTGCAATGTGAAAGGCTTAGGTCTCAAATTTTCAAAAATAGTCCCAGTCTGAAGCATCTAACAAGTTTGCAAATCGAAAAATACTGTTAAACTTTTGGAATGATGACAACCCATCATTTTTTATGGAAATGTATTTATCTGTTCTGCTAAACGATCTGAATTGCTATCATGTTATAAATTTAATTAAAATCACCTTTGTTTTGATAATTTCCAAATACAAAAATAAGAACTAGAAATTACTCCTGAAAATTATTAAATGTGTAAGAGCAACTACTCAAAAGTGGCTACTCTTGTAAAATAGCTGGTACAATCTGCAATTTTGTGCACATTTCATGCCAACTAATGTCAGAGAGCATATGGGGCCATCTACTGTAGATCTTCCCTCAATCTTTATTTTATATGGCAGGACATGAGGGTGAAGCACTGCAGGAGAACAGGGCTTCATGAAGTTCATTTGCCAGTGGAAACTCCTGCACAAGACAAGAAATGTCTTTCCTTCAACAAGCACACTTTCCGTTAACTAACGATAACAGCAGCAAACATTTACTAGATCTCAGCATGGGTTAGGCATCACCCTAGACAATTTACCTCTTATATCTCATTTAGTCCTCACACTACTGCATAAGGTAGGAAATGCTGTAATCCGCATTTAAAAGTTTTAAATCTCTATTTTATAGATGAAGAAACTGAGGCAAAAAGTTTGGTGGAGCTGGGATTTACAGTCATGGAATCTCAATCCACAATCCATGCTCTACCACTATATTTTTAAAACAGCAATTCCTGAACACCCTATTAGAAACAGATGTCATAAAAGTGCAGAAGTTTTTTTTTTCTTACATTTTTTAGCTTATATGTCATACATCATCAGATATGATCTAAGGTAATGATTGATCTAAATATAAAAACACTAAGACAAGGAAAACATGCCAGGAAACAGCTCTAAAAAATTTGAAAAGGTTACATGTATAACAGTACTTACTCTCCTCAGTAACTAAACTGATTTTCAGAACAATAAAGACTATACCTGTAGAGCAAGAGCTATGGCTATACACATTACTAACAGATAAGAAACAAACAAGTTACAGTGAAAATAAAAGGCACTTTCATATTCAGAGAAAAAAGCTGGCAAAGGAGTTTCTCTTCCAGTATTTCTTATACTGGAAATTTCATCATAAATTTTTAGAAAATAATTTTTATTGTTCTGCGATAAGAATGACTGATCCTCAATTTGATAAGCGTTTGGCTTTTTCTATTGCTTTCTCTTCCTTACAAGATTTCCAAATAATTGAGGGTCAAACATGAATATGGCTTATAAATGTGGAAGAATCTGATCCAGAAAGACCATCAAGAAATAATAAACCGAGGGCTGAGAATCAGAAATGGGGTTTACTGCAAGAAGGCCTGAGAGAGAATCACAGATGCCTCACGGAAACGTAAAACATTCCCGTAAGAGGGGAAAGTGGAACACGAAACAATAAGGGAAAGCGTGTCTTTTGTGATTAGGGCTGGAGGCAAGAATTTGGAAGAGGCAGGAAAGGAGGGCTCCGCAGGAAAAGGCACGATTCCCCACACTCCTTCAAGATGAGTCTGAGCAGGGCCAGGGCTGGGAGAAGGGTCCAAACGGAGCTTACCGCGAAGAGGAGGACGCAAAATTGAAACGCGTCCGCTCAAGAAAAATAAGAAAGGCAACCGAAGAGGGGCCGGAGCCGGAGCAGAACGGGAGCAGAGGACGGACGCCGGGAGGACGAAGACAGGCCCGGGCAAGTGCCCGCGCGGGAGGGGTGGTCCCGGAGGCCCCGGGCCGGGGGAGGAAGAGGCCGGAGGGCGGACGCCGGAGACGCCGGGCCAGGGAGGGGTGGTCCCGGAGGCCCCGAGCCGGGGGAGGAGGGGGGCCGACCCGGTGGGGGCGGGTTCAGGCGGGGGCGGGAGGGGAGCTGGGCTGCGGGACGCGGAGGGTGGGCGTGAGGTTGAGGACGGGTGGGCCGCGCCGTGTGGCGGGCAGACTGCCTCCGTCCCCACCCGACGCGCGGACGCCCATAGTCCCCACCTAGCGCGCGCCGCGTCCCAGTCCTTACCTGGCGCGCCGACTGTCCGGGCCCCACCTGGCGCACTGACAACCCCCAGCCGGCACCTGACGGCGGCCCGTCGGGATTTATTGCCGGAAATCGCCCACCGCCTACCCGGGAGCCGCCGCGGGGAAGCCCCGCCCCCGGCCGCGCTGATTGGCCAGCGCGGCTCCGCGCGGCCGTGTTGCTACGCTGATCCCTGAGTCGGCGGCGCGCGCGTGCGCAGTGGGCGTCGCTCCCGGCCCCCCCCCCACCCCGTGCCGCTGCCCGCGCGTGCGCAGTGGGTGCGGCCCTTGGGGCTGGTTGGGGAGCTGGAGGGGGCGTCCGGGCCCCGAGAGGCCCCAGGAGCTGAGGGAGCAGAGAAGGCGTGGGTCACCTGGGTCCTGACTGCCGGGCCGACTGCAGACAGATACTCCAAAACGCTCACCCCAACCTGCTCAGCTTTCCAACCCAACCTGAATTTCGGGAATGCAGCTTCGATTTGCCCCCAATCCCCCTGTGCACCTCATTACCTTGTATACTGAGTTTTAAGGCCCAAGTACTTTGTATTTATAAACGATTTAGTGGGGTTTTCCCAGTTAGGAGACAAGAATGTGGGGTTCCGGAGGGCAGGGTAGGAGCAGGGCCCCCGGTTCTGGCCAGTGCGAGCTCTCGGCCGGGTCGGAGCAGGACCGGCTGCCGAGAGGCGTGGGCATAAACTAAGGCCTGAACCTCTCTCTGCCTCACTTTCCCCGCAAGTAAAATGGAGCCGGCAGCGGGGCTTACCTCACAGGATCTTTATGAAAATTGAATTAACATGGTCAAACATTCAAAACAGTACCTGGGGTGTGGTGAGCAGGACATAAGTATTTGATCTTAGTATTTTTCTTTTTGTAAAATGTGTAAAATATAGTAGGTATTCATATTCTAGAAAAATATTTTTGTAAATTATTCCTCGTGCTTATTACAATAGTGTTCTTTGACTACATGCTTTTAAAATAGTGGAAAAGTGATTACGGACAGAGGTCAGCAGTGTTGCTTGCATATCCCCAATTTAAGAACCGCCCCCTTCTTTTCCTAGTTTTAGGTATCGTCCATGGATGAGCGTTCGGTTCTTTCCAATATTTTGCCGTTAAAAATAAATGAGTAGCTGTATGCGTGGGCGGTTTTGGTTTCTTTTTTTAAATTTGTGGGGTGGTGTGTTTGCGAGTAAATTACTATCATTGGAATTGCTGGGCCAAAGACAAGTGCAAGTGGAGTTGTGGTCGACATTGCCAGGGCGAGAGCCCCGCCGGCACCCCACGGGGCTTAGAGTAGTATGAAGTCTAGACTAATTGGCCAGCGTCCACATAGCTCCTTGTGAAGGAGTTCCACTGGCTGGATTGAGAGGAAGCAAAGTGACAGCCATCCGCAGAGAAACGCAGGGGCCCCCCACGTGGTTCAGGTCAATTCCGTCCAGCAAATATCCCTGAGAGCGCACTTAGCTTTCTGCTTGTAAAGAGGGGCATGTCCACGGCCCTCTAGAAACTTCACCAGTGGAGGAGGAGAAAGCAGCAGAGGGGCAGGAAGATGCTCCGCAAAGGCAGGGTGTGGCTGGGCGCTGTGGAGCCCCGGAAGTGAGGGGAGAGCCCCTGGGAGGGAGCTTGGAGGGGAGGGAGGAGCCGCCGTGGGGCGGGCGCAGCCTCAGGAACAGTGACCCAGAAGGAGGGGCCTACCTACCAGACTGTGCCGGCATCCATTTATCTAACAAGTCTATCAACTGGGATGAGGGAGAATTTCGAGTTCTTTATTTTCCTAAAAATAATCCAATTGTGATTCGATCCAAGGATTTGGGGACACTTAAACACATTGTTGCAGCCTCTCCCCAAAGTTGGGGTCCGCCGTAGCAGTGAGCTGGGGCAGTCACTGGTCACAGGCGTGCTGGTGCCTCCATGCCTCACCGGGGGCTTGGGGTGTGGCCAGCACGGGGCCTCCATGCGTCCTGAAGGCCGCTACACCGCTGGGGAGTGTGTCCCTGATCCTCTGGAGACAAGCTCAGCTTTGCTCCCTCCAGGCTCAAGGAATTGTCTCTTTTTCCATGCTCCACCCTGTCTGGAACACATAAGGTGTTTAATGGCATCTTTATACAACACATGAAGACTAATTCTGTTTTCTATGCAACGATAATACTGGGGTGCGAAATAAAAACCAAACCAAACCACCCAAACAAAACCCTGTCACCTTGGTGCAGACTTGGTAGAGCAGTAGGTACATTAGGGTGACCACACAGACCACATGCTGGGCACCATGGCAGGCGGTGAGGATGTGAAGCTGAAATCCCTGATTTTCAGGAGCTCACTGTTCAAGGCAGATACAGGACGGCAAATACACAGAAAATGGGGTGATGGCTATAAAGACGTACAAAATATGGAGAGGCCTGGGGCAAAAGCACGTCTCTGACAGATGCCTCCAGGCCAGCAAGCAGCGATGGCCAGGGCAGAGGAGGAGATAGCTTGTGTTTGCTGGCTTGTTTCAGATCTCCTCTTGGTCTTGGGCCTCCTTATCTTTCAAACAGGAATCGGAATAGAATCTTAGGATCCTAAGAGGTGGCCAGAAGCACGTGGTAAGCGTGGGATGGAGGGATGGGAAGGCTGACTGCACAGCCACCTGCAGGCACCTCATCCCTCCACTTTTGAAACTCTGTACTTGCCGGACAAGACGTGTCGTCATCAGGCTTCATCCTGAGAGCAGCCAGTTTGCAAGCCCACAACTCCTCACCCAGCTCCAAACCCTCTCTGTTCACCTGGCGCAGAGCTGAAGCCGAATCCGGCCTCTGTGGGCAGCATGCCATTAACCATTAACTTCTCCCACCTGGTGGGGGTCTCAGTACCTGCAAAACAGCTCAAAGACATTGTTCTGTGTATCCCTTGATGGGGAACCAGGACCCTGCCCCAAGGCTGCTCTATTGTTTCTCTTGACTCCTCCTCCCTTGTCTCACACCCCCTCCCTTCCCTAATTAACAACTGCTTGAATCTGCCCCATGGAACTCATGGAAGGTCATGGAGGCTGACTGAAGCCTGTTTCCTATAATCAAAGAAATGGGGACACAGGAAGGATTTTGTGCCCAGGAGCCCCACTGGGCCCTGCTCGGTATCAAGGCTGTCTCTAACTCCACTCATGGACATGTTTACATTAATACAGATGCCCCAGCACGTTCCACCCTAGGTATTTATCAAAGATAAATGAAAACATGGCCACGAGGAGCGCGTACAATAATGTTCGTAGCAGTTTATTCCTTGGAACAACCTAGATATCTGTCTGCAAGGAAGTGGACTAACATACTGGAATATTGAAGCCGTGGAAAGAGAATGAGCCGCTGATACGTGCGACAACGTGGACGCTTGTCAAGAATAGTATCTTAGTGAAGGAATGCAGACACGGAAGTATATGCCGTGTGACTCCATTCATGTGAAATGCGATAGAATCACGCCCGTGGTGGCTTTGCGGGGCCAGGGTAGGGACAGGGCAACCTTCTGGGGTGATGGGAGTGTCTGGTGTAGTTTGGGGTGAGACTATGCCTGTGTTAAATATCACCGAGCATTTCACTGGAAGTATGTTCAACCTCGATAAGCCAATACATATCCTTTCTTTGGGAGGAACATTTCTATCTGACATATTCCTAGTCAAATTTTATGCAACATATTGAATTAAAAAAATCAGACAACCAGCAAATATGTTGAGGGCTTACCCCACACCCAGAATCATATTAAGAGTTGTGGGAACTGCAGAAATGTAGAAACCTTCCCTGCCTGCTAGGAGCTTGTGCTCTGTGATTGAGGCAGGAAATACATGTAAGAAGTGGTAGCAATCGAACATTTAAATGAAAATTCAAAAGACCCCAAGGAAGGGCCAGGTCATTCACACAAGTGAACTTTGATGGGGGTCACAGGTGCAGGGAAATCACTTTAGCCCGAGCAGTCATAAGAAGATACTAAAATTCACTTTGGCAGGTGAGGGGGAAAAACATAGTTTCCTAACTTAATACGGACTCTAACGGGGCAGACGTTTTCGGTAACACCTCTTAGAGCCGTGCTCCCTTTCCTCTAATGTAAATCTCAGAAAGCAGGCACTTCAATCTAGAAACAAAAATGGTAAGTCTCTCGGTCTCTCCCGGTTCTGGTGTCTTGAAATTCCATCCATGGATTCAAGGGAGCATCTCCATGAAGTCCCGAGTTATTCTCAGCCTGCCCACATGACCCCGCTCCTCAAGGCTCAGACCAACCCTCTCTTTATATGCTGATAACAATGACAGCTTTGATAATGACAGTGATGGTGTAAATGGCTAACCTTTACTTACTCTTCACTGCGCACCAGGCTGTGCTCAAGCACTCTGCTTGCCTTATGCTCCGAATAACCCTAAAAGGTCAATCCTGTTATTACTGTGTCTTGAAGATGAGGCCCCGAGGCTTCGAGAAAGCTCAGTAGCCTTGCCGGGAGCCCACAAGTAGGCAGACGTGGATCCAGGGTGTGACTTGGCTTGTCTGACGCCATCACTGCGTGTCCACCTCCCTGGGAGGCGCCCCCCTGAGAGGCCTGGTTTAGGTGATCCTCCTTCCCCCAGCCCTCCAGTGCTTGAGTCTTTACCAGTCACTAGACAACCACAGTTTCCTGTAACTTCTTTCAGTTACTTAAATCCCAGCTCACCCTGCCCTCGACTTATAAAAACATCTCAGCTTTGCGTGAAGACCGTGAGCTCTCTGAAGGCAGGGACTAGGGTCTGACACTTTACAGAGCCCTGAAAGTAGAATTCTCGGTGGAGAGGGGAGGGAGAGGCTGGCTGCCCATCCAGCCAACATCGTTTGATCTACACACATGACCACAGCTGGAGCAGTGGGAACAAGTCCCCTTCAGAGTCACCTCAGATATGGTATTGAAGTTGGCTCGTCCTCTGCATGGTTATTTCCATGCTGGCATGTGCTTCTCTTGTTTCTATACTGCTTTCTGTGAGATCCAAGCAATGGGATAAACTTCGATAGATTGTTAGAACCAAGAGAGAACTCTGCGTGGAGCCTAATCCGTCCTTGTAGATAAGGCCACACCTTCAAGACTCAGCTGGTGGAGGAACAGCAGAGCTGGAGCCGAGCCTCCCATGCCAAACATGGTTTTCTTCCCCTAACACAGCAGATGGTCTCTGTGTCTGAGCCTGGAAGTCCCAGATCCCTCTCCCCACATCCACCAAATGTGAGACCACCATGGGTTGGGCGTGGGCGCTAAGGTGTCTGTAGCCTTTTATCAACAGCATTGCTGGGCTGCTCTCTGACTGGCCCAGACTTCCAGTCACCTTAGGTCACCCTGCTCTCCTGCCCATCATGACTCTGTCCCTCTGCTGAATGGGGGACGACTGACCATACCCTCCTGGGAGGAAGCACAGAGGTGCAGCCTCTGGGTGAGATGAGCAAAGTCTCTTAAGGGGACCCTTCTTCGAAAGGAGAGGCATGAGCAGATCCTCTCGTCCAGCCATGAGAATTTTCCGAGTTTCTGGTTAGGGTCACTAGTCGTACAAATGAAGGCCATGTGCCACAGATGCCCCGTCACCAGGGCTACAGTAAAAACCTAATAAATGGAAAACAGCAACACTGCCTGCTGAACAACTGGGTTTTTCCAAGCAATTTTGTCAGCAGAAGTTTACTGCTTTTTGATAGAATTGAAAATAGGGCTTCCCTGATATCGCAGTGGTTGAGAGTCTGCCTGCCAGTGCAGGAGACGCGGGTTCGGGCCCTGGTCCGGGAAGATCCCACATGCCGCGGAGCGGCTAGGCCTGTGCGCCACAGCTGCTGAGCCTGCGCTCTGGAGCCCGCGAGCCACAACTACTGAGCCCGCGCGCCACAACTGCTGAAGCCTGTGCGCCTAGAGAGCATGCTCTGCAGCGAAAGAAGCCACCGCAGTGAGGGGCCTGCGCACCATGGCGAGGAGTGGCCCCCGCTCGCCACAGCTAGAGAAAGCCTGCGCGCAGCAAGGAAGACCCGACGCAGCCAATACATACATACGTACATACATATATACAGAAATAAATAAAATTTATAAAAAAAAAAAAGAAAATAAACAGGGGCTTCCCTGGTGGCGCAGTGGTTAAGAGTCCGCCTGCCAATGCAGGGGACACGGGTTCCAGCCCTGGTCCGGGAAGATCCCACATGCCACGGAGCAGCTGGGCCCGTGCGCCACAACTACTGAGCCCACGTGCCACAACTACTGAAGCCCACGCACCTAGAGCCTGTGCTCCACAGCAAGAGAGGCCGCCACAATGAGAGGCCCATGCACGGCAACAAAGAGTAGCCCCTGCTGGCCGCAACTAGAGAAAGCCCACATGCAGCAACAAAGACCCAATGCAGCCAAAATAAATAAATAAATAAATAAAATGAAATAAAACATTTTAAAAAAGAAACAGAAACAATAGAAAGGCAGTATTTTAAATACACCTGGGTTTTAGTAAATCATTATGGTAATGTGCTACATAATTTTGGAAAATTAATTCTTGTTTGGCTATTAGCAATAAAATGATGAAATGGTTAATGGGCTCCATAATCATTCTTCCAATAATGTCTGGGAGAAAATGAAGTTAAAGCAAATCTAATTTAGAAAAGCAAGTGGAACTGAATGGTTGAAAATGTCAACAGAAATGATTCTCATCTGTTGGAAAAAAGTGTCTAATGCACACGTGGAACTATATAACCAGAACACAGAAATTTAGCTTCTGTGTTCAGATGAAAACCTCAGCTTCATCTGAAATGCTGAGGATGGCAGGACAGAAAGAGGATGAATTCGCGCCGTTAGGGAGTCTGCATCTGTGGGACCGAGTTGATAAAGGCAGCCACAGCCAGGAGAGTAGGTGTGTACGAGGGCCAGAATTTGTTTCTGTGCACACCAGGACCCACAGTCACAGAGATGTCTAAACAGAGGAGGCACTTCCTGGCCCCGTGACGGTTCACCTTTTTTCTATCTGCTGGCCCACAGAGCCTCATTCCAGGTGTCTCAATCCACCTCCAAGGACAGGGGAAGCAAAGAACAGCAAAAATACCAACAATTTTGCTCAGTCTTTCTACAAGTGCTCTTTGCTTTTACTGCAACATGAAACCCAGAGCAACGTAAGTGACGTGAGCCACTGGTGGGTGTAGCATCGCTGAAAGCCTAACATTTGAGGAGTACCTAAGTTATGGCACATAACTGCCTGCAACTTCTCTGCTGAAGTCATTCTTCTGAGAAGAACTTCTCTACTATGTCTGAGTGGGCAGAAGTAAAGAAAAGCAAATGCCTAAGCTAGGACCATGCTTAGGCAGGGAGCCCAATCCCAGGTGCATATTTTAGAGATATAATGGGAAAACCTTGAGGCACAACCAAACCGAGGAGGGAACTTACACATGTCCGGAGCTGTGGAGGGCAGTGGAGGGTTCCCAGTGTAGCTACTTGGTTGGGACTTGGTGAGGTTTTGTGCACAGCTGGGATCTCTCGTCTCTGTGACCCATGGGTCTGATGTGTAGGCAGCTGCTGATGGAAATCCCAAGGATTAGTGTGGCTGCTTAAGTGACCCTGTCAAGTTGCCCCAGTGATGCAGCAAAGTCTAGAGACAGGAGCTTACTTTCTGTTTCTTGGCTCCACTGCCTCATGTTGACTTGTTGCAGCAAAATAAATCAAACATTTATCCTTTCTTCTGCTTCTCATTCCAGCTCTAAAACTCCTACTTCTTTTCAAGGCAACGTGGATGTTCTAACTAGTGCAAAGTCACATACAAGGGAGTAGATAAACGGAAGTCAGGGAGATTCATATTTCAAGATATTATCCTTCCCTACCAGGAGGAAAAGTGTACTGATGGAAAATATTCAGCCAGCGTTCTAAGCCAGAGAGCCTCATAGGTCCATGGAAATTGCATGTATTTTAAAGAAAAATCTTGAGAGGAAAATAAGTAAGCTACTTTATATAGATGTTCCTCCTTTGACTGAAGGACAATTGTGCTGTCTACAATAGTTGTTAGAGCTATAAAACCTTAAAAGGGCATTTTTAAGAAGGAAACACAGATTTGCTGTGATTCCTGCTGTTACAAGTGAAGTGCCCCCTTGCTCTGCCTTGTCTTATCCTGGGATGGAAGGAAAATTGCCCGGTAGACAGTGTCTGCACAAGATCTTGCGAAAGCTGGGCCTTCAGGTGACTTGCAAGTATCATACGTTTACATATGATGGCTTCCTACCTTATAAAGGCTCCGCTCACAGGTTGCCTTCTCATTAGACCTACCTTTAGTATTTCAGTTAAAATTGCAACCTCCCCCAGACACTCAGAAACCCCCTCACACTGGTCTATTTTTCACCCTTATTAATGTATTAATTAATTTATTAATTTATTAATTACCCCAGGATGTAAGCTTCACCAGGGCAGAATTTTCTTTTTTCTCTTTTGTTCACCAATGCATTCCGGCTCCCAGGACAGTGCCTGGTACATACTAGGCACTTAGATACTTGCTGAATAAATAAATGAATGAACAAATCAATGAAACACATCCTTCGTATAAAAAATGTTAAATATGCATGTTCATGTTCTAGACCAGAAGATTCTATTGATCTCACAACAGAGTTGAAGGAATATACCAGGAGGGTTGGTAAATGGAGATATTTCCAGATTATGTTGCTTATTTACTTGATAAAGTTTGATGTTACTATGGCCTGAAAGTTTGTCCCCTCAAAATCCACAAGTTGAAATCCTAATGCCTGATGTGATGGCATTAGGAGGTGGGACCTTTGGGAGGTGCTTGAACCCCGAGGGCGGAGCTCTCATGAATGGGATTAGTGCCTTGTAAAGCTACCATTGTCTGTGCTTTGCCTGAAGCTTTTCCTGTATTAACTAGAGATTCAAGGTGGGGATGGCAGGAGAGGATGAGGAATAAGGGAAATATGAGCGCGAACAATAAGAGGCAGAAGAAAATAAAAAGACAATAGAAGACAAAAAAGGTGGAGCAGGACAACACAGCTTGCGGTTTATAAAGCAGACAGCACAGGTGAAAAGATCAAACACTACTCGGCATCAGCCAGACCGTCTGTCAGGGACAGAGCCCCTCCTGGGCCACCTGCTTGCACGCCCGCCAGTATGCTGTGTGCCCCTCTGTTCACCCTGGTAATTATTCACCCTCCCCTATGGGCCATCGCTGCAATGTCTCCTAGGGAAGAAAAACAAATGCAATGGAAATAAAGCAAAAGCAGATTTAAAAAAAAAAAAAGACCACCCTGAGGGCTGTCAGCAGCAGCTTCATAGGTCGGTTCACCGGACTCCAGAGGCAGCTTTTGGGCTTTGAACAATCCCCCTCGGCCCTGAGATGAGGTTAAGACACCCCCGCAGAAAGCACAAGGCTGGGGGAACAGTTCTTTCACCACAGACTCTTTCCTGCTAGTCTTCCTTCCAATCTCCAGTGGGAAGAGGGGGATAAAACCTAAAAGTGTGAGGTAGGCATTCCATCCTTTAAAATAAGCGGATAAATAAAAACCCAGACTTCACATGAGTTTGGAGCACTAATCCACCTTGCAAAGGATTCTTAAGAAGTCTTCAAGCAAATGGAGTTAAATCTAATTAGGCGCAGCTTTAAATATTACTGAAAGCAAAGGCCCACGTACGAGACTACAATAAATGACAGTGAGGCATCCGGCACTATTTAAAACACAGTAAGCGATTGTATTTAGCTGCACAATGGCCGAGGGCGGGGGTAGGGGCTGGGGTGGAGTTCAGGCTGGAATGCTCGGGAGGGCGCAGGGTGGCTTTAAATAAAGCTCTCGTGGTTGGGATTAACAGATACACACTACTACGTATAAAATAGATAACCAACAAGGACCTACTGTGTAGCACAGGGAACTCTACTCAATATTCTTTAATAACCTATAAGGGAAAATGTGGTGCTCCAAGGACAATGGTGCTTCAAGGACAAAGGACAACCCTGCCTGAAAAAGTTTGTGTTACACACCCGACCAGACTCTCTCGCCCTCCGCGCCTTGTTGCGATGGGAACGAAATTCTTGAGCCCACCTGGGCAACAGGACTGTTCCTCTCTCGTCCCAAATAGGGAAAGGCATCTGCCTTGTCCCACTCCCACCCTACAGAAGGAAGGTATATATATGTGCCTCGACCAATCGAGAAAAGAAATTTTCACCTCGGACCATTCTTTTGTTCTCTGGTTATAAAAACCGACTAATAGCACACGTTCAGGGTCTCGGCTCTCCCAGACTACTAGGAAGTCGGCCCGCTGTTCTGGCAGCAACCATTCCCTCTAATAAATTCCATAGTCTTTACATTCTGCCTTGTGTCCGGAAATTCTTTTCCAACCTGCGTTTGGACCACGACAGAAAAGAATCTAAAAGGAATATATATTCAGTTATATACATGTAACTGAATCACTGTGCTGTACAACTGAAATTAACACGGTATTATAAAGCAACTATACTTAAATAAAAAATACATAAATAAATAAAGTTCTCGTTCTGAAGGGCGCTCGAAGCTGAGAGCTTGCACACCAGGCTCAGCCGTAAACCACATTTTGGAGGCATGTGTCGTAAGGACCCTCTACTCAGCGTGGTCCAAGAATCAAATGTCTTTCACGTGTGGCCCCTTGTCTACGCATGTACCTAGATGTATTCGTGATAATAAAACACACATTTCTGAAATGTTACTGAATAGTACCTTTTTGTCATTATGCCCTTTCCCAATAAACAAAAATTCTGAGTACAATAATATCAAGTACGTATTCATGAGAAATTGTGAGGTAAAGTGGGTTTTCAAACCATCGTTTGGGAACCAGAGCTAAAACCACAGAAGGTGCATGAGGGAGGTGGCCCGCAGACTGGACAGCCGGCCAGTCTGGCGTGGCCACTGCTCCCAGGAGGAGCCCCAGCCGAGTGGGAAAGCCGAGGCCCAGGAGGGGAAGCTGCACCCTGGAAGCTGCCCCTCCAGTGCCTTCAGGTGTGTGGCTGGTAAAGTCCGTTTACCTGGCGGACGTCTCACCCACGGGAACGCTGTCCTGTGCCCCAGGCCATCCACCCGCTGTCCCGGGGCCCAGCCCGTTCCTGTTGGTGCCTCTGTGTGTCCCCTCTCAGGACCACCGTGTTTCCACAATTCCAGGTACCCGTGTTTTCACATTTTAACATTTCTGGAGGCAGAATGTATCTTTAGTTACACAGCTCATAATAGTTTAATTGGAAGTGTTTTCTCTCTCTTGGTTTAGAAAAATAAAGATAAGTCTTACCGTCAGGAACACCTTAGAGCTGGTGAAACAGATTGTGTGACCTGAGAAATGGGGGCCGGAGTGTGAAGGGTGGTCCTCGGCCTTTCTTAAGCAGCCACAGTTTATTCCCCTACAACACTGATCTTATTATTCTTCAGAAACTAGGTGAAAGCCCTTTTGTACTTTTATAAAACTAGTAATTTGTATAAGCACAATTTCATTAAAAAAAAATTGGAGGGGGAAAAAAACAACAAACCATAGTAAAGAAGTGATTATAAACTGTCATTCTTAGATCATATAATCTGACAACAACCAAACCAGTACAGACCCCGGTGTTGGTCCTGGGTCTCCAGTTTTTATACTAACACAGGTGCCAGGAGTTCTGCCCGCCCCACGACCTGGAAACAGCAAACGCTGAACATGTGTGTGTCATTTTGACATTTCTGGGAATATTTCATCTTGAATAAAAAGGAGAAACATGAAATAAGAGACGCTAAATCCTACATATCTTTATCCAAAACCCAAGAGAAAAGCAAAAATACATTTTTTAATATTTCTATTATAATCACTTTTTTAAACTGGAGGGTGTAAACACCAAGTTGGGCATTATTCAGAAACGTGCTTGGGCCTGACTGGCTGAAGGTTAGGTCAATCTTAGCTGCATTTTCACAGTCAAACCTATTGTTTCACACTCAAGTCAGTGTGGTAAACGAAATATTCAGGAAGAAAAATCATAGTACTCATATTAGTTTCCTACTGCTGCTAGAACAAATTACCACAAACTTAATGGTTTAAAACACTCAAATTTATCACTTTATGGTTCTGGAGCTCAGAAACGGAAAGGGGTCTCTCTGAGCTAAAATCAAGGTGTTGGCAGAGCCGTGTCCCACGGAAAACCCACTTCTTGCCTTTTCTTGCTTCTGGAGGCTGCCCACCTTCCTCGGCTCCCGGGACCCTCCCCCTTCAAAGCCAGCCCTGACCACCAAGAATTTCCCGCCCCCCTCTCCCTGGTTCCTCCACTCACTGATAAGGACCCTGATGACACTGGGCCCACCTGGGTGATCCCAGCTGACCGCCCACCTCACGGTCAGCTGATAAGCAACCTTTACCGCTTAGCCTAAGGTAGTCACTGTTTCTGGGGATTAGGACTTGGACATCTTTGGGGACTTACCCTGCTGCCCACAGATGGGTTACTGGTCTTCACAGAACAATGGTTCTGCACAGGCAGATGATCCTGTGCCTTTGTCCAGTGTGGGGACAAAGGCACAAGCGTTGCCACTGAGCCACCAACGCCTCCCACTGGAAGCGGGACTGTCCCGACTTGCGCCATCTGTGAATTCCACCCCACTGGTGCTCCAGGCTCCCACCAAGAGGACCCCTGCATCCCCACTGCCTCGCCACCATCTACTCAGCTCGCGCAGGCATTTCCTGCTGGTGCCCCTCGACCCTCCGAACTCTCAGTCCAGCCCCTCTGTCCCTCCGAGCCACTGTCGCGGTTACAACCTTTAATTTATTACCAAGTGACTTCAGGTGCGCCTCTCCGAGTTGGACTGTAATCTCCGTGGGGGAGTGCAGTTCTGTTCTGTTCCCCATCGGAGCTGTGACACAGTTCTAAGAACCCGCACTTAGATGGTGCTCCGGGAATGTTTGCTGAAGGAACGAGCCTCCCACTGAATGAAAACGAGATGGGAGGAGGTTTACAGAGGACGGTGAACAGCAGGGGACGCGGGTTTGATGACTGAAGCTGACGGGTT
Source organism: Eubalaena glacialis (assembly GCF_028564815.1). NCBI lineage: Eukaryota > Metazoa > Chordata > Mammalia > Artiodactyla > Balaenidae > Eubalaena > Eubalaena glacialis. The sequence goes on from NC_083735.1 coordinate 12,156,672, forward strand.
ATCAGGATGCAGGATCCACCAACAGTGCCTCTGCTTTCATCAGTGGAAACTGTTCACGAGACGGTGGTGAAGGGGCCAGACCGACAGGCTCAGCCCCAGCTCGCCCACCCGCGGCAGGCCCTTAACCCCTGTGCCTCCTTATTTTCTCTTTTGCAAAACACGGTAGTGGTACCTGCCCCACCCTCCCCTCCCCCCCAGCAGTGTAGTGATGGCTGAGTGCACGGTGATCAGTCTTCTTCGGACTTGGGCAGAGCCCGGTGTATTGTGAGTGTCCCCGAGAGCCACACACTGTCCTCATCAACACAGCTGTCAGAAGTCCCCAGGCCGACGCCACAGCACAGCCGTCACCCATGGACCGGCCAGGAACTGGAGTTCACTCGGAAAAGAGGGATGGAAATGTTTTTTAAAGCACGTCAAGGTGGTTTATATAATGTCATTTAACTAACCCTTCAAAAAAGGACCTAACGTCAAGAGTCTCTAAATTGATCTCTAATGGTCACTAGTGAGCAAAGCGAAGGTGTGAGGACATCGTACCTAACACGTCCTCACTCCTTAACCTTCGTTTTGCTCACTAGTGACCATGAGAGGTTTAGGGATCCCTGACCCTAATTTAAGGTCCATTTCAATAATAATAACAAGTCGTCAAGAGCGAACAATCTATTAACTTCAAGAGAGGTGTTTGTAAATTTGCTGAGTGGAAATGAACTTACTAAAGCATCAGCCCTGGGGACGGAATGAACTGCCCGGGGGCAGGGGCACAGCAGCCGCAGGACTGTCCGCGCCTCGTGGTGGATCACAGAGGCCTTGGGAGGGAGCAGCAAAGAGCTCCCAACAGGTTCTCCATTTTATTGGAGAAGCATGAGGAGAGATGATTCCAATTAGAAAAGAACAAAATGCTGAAGGTCACACATATGATACAAGATACTGCATGTAGGGCTAATTAGCGCTTTAAAGAAGAAGTCACCTGTCTGAGCAGTAGACAGTGAGGGCTAACTCCACAATAATCATCTCTGACTCTAATTGGAGAGCTACCCTTTGGAAGCAGAGCTCAGAGAAACAATTTGCAGATAACATCAAAAGAGATTTAATCATATGCCTTCCTATTTGAAAATGTTAGCTGCCGCTGTGCAGACATATAATCACTAATCTACCATACGAAAGACAGAAAACTCAGCCCACCCACTATTTCTCCTTCTCTGCAAAAAATATTTTTTCTCTGATGGCTCATTTTCTAACCAAGAAACTTACTGCTTATGTGGTGGCTTATTTTCTGCTGCTAAAGTATTAACTGTTCAAATGTCTTGAGGTGAGAATATGGAAAAGCGGACTCCTGGGCTTTCTCAACGTCACTGTACAGGAAGCTGGGAAGTGGAACCTAGTTTTACAACTTTGGGAATCAGGGGCAGGAGGGGAAGGAGCTAAGGAAGCATGAACGCCCAGGGTCTCCCGCACCCCAGGGTCGCCTGCCCCTCACCCCATCCGAGTGTCCTGTCCCTGCCACACACCGAAGGCAAAGAGCAGGGCAGGAAAGAGAAAGCGGTGGAGTCTCGGGGACCCGTCATGCATCAAGGATGAGGGCCGGGGCAAATCCATGCATCGCTCGGCTGGGGATGCCTACCCCTATTTGATCTGGTCGTGGACCCTGGCTCTGTCCCAGAGGTAGGGGTGCAGGGGGGTTCCCTGGGCTGATGGGCCTAAGAAGGGGGAGCTGAGACCCCTCTCACATGGCGGGAGGTAAAACTGAAGGCCAGTCTGCGTGCTAGTTCTTTGGCCTATGACCCAGCCTTTTAGCTAAGAGTCGGCCAAGGGGATGTGGGCAGGGAGGGTGCGGCCACCGTCACCCTGTGTGAGTTACAGGATCCTGCAGGGGACGACAGCAAACCCAGGTGGTGTCGTGGTCTCTCTGCAGCTCAGCCCTGTCCCTGCCCCCACGGGCCTTCAGGACCAGGCTGGCTCAGCAGACCCGCTTCCCTCAAAGATGAATGCAGATTGCCCGGAGTCAGCCCGGGGCCAGGTGGAGACATGCTGCCCAGCTGGGCGGGGAGAAGATGTTAGGCCAATGGGGAACGTACAAGAGCCACGAACGTGAGGGACAGGCGCAACAGCCAGTTATCACTACTTTTCTCAACAGTGCACTGGAGAACAAGCCTTTGCAGTAAAATAAAAAATAAAAACCATGAGTTATAAGGGATGAGAGAAAGCAAAGCTATCATTTTCTTGCAGATGAAATGATTGTCTACCTATAAAATCCAAGAGAATCTATGAATAAACTACTCAGATTAATAAAAGTTTAGGGCTTCCCTGGTGGCGCAGTGGTTGAGAATCTGCCTGCTAATGCAGGGGACACGGGTTCGAGCCCTGGTCTGGGAAGATCCCACATGCCGCGGAGCAACTAGGCCCGTGAGCCACAACTACTGGGCCTGCGCATCTGGAGCCTGTGCTCTGCAACAAGAGAGGCCACGATGGTGAGAGGCCCGCGCACCGCGATGAAGAGTGGCCCCCGCTTGCCGCAACTGGAGAAAGCCCTCGCACAGAAACGAAGACCCAACACAGACAAAAATAAAAATAAATAAATAAATTAATTAATTAAAAAAAGAATCTGCCTGCCAATGCAGGGGACACGGGTTCGAGCCCTGGTCCAGGAAGATCCCACATGCCACGGAGCAACTAAGCCCGTGCACCACAGCTACTGAGCCTGCACTCTAGAGCCCGTGAGCCACAACTACTGAGCCCATGTGCCACAACTACTGAAGCCCACGCATCACAACTACTGAGCCTGAGCTCTAGAGCCCGCGAGCCACAACTATTGAGCCCGTGTGCCACAACTACTGAAGCCCGTGTGCCTAGAGCCCGTGCTCTGCAACAAGAGAAGCCACCGCAATGAGAAGCCCGCGCACTGCAACAAAGAGTAGCCCTCACTCGCCACAACTAGAGAAAGCCCGTGTGCAGCAACGAAGACCCAGCGCAGTCAAAAATAAATAAATTTATTAAAAAATAAAATAAAAAAATAAAAGTTTAGCAAGATTTGCAGAGGACAAGAGCAATGCACAAAATTCATACCATTTCTTTACAGTAGCAACAACCAAGTGGGAATTATAATTTAAACTGCGTCATTCATAGTCACAGCAAAATCTATAACATTCATAGTTGCAGCAAAATCTAACAAATGTGCAAGATCTTCACAGAGAAAACAACAAACGTGTTATTAAAAGATATAAAGGAAGAATTTAATAAATGGGGAAAAATTTCATGGTTAGAAATTTTATCCAATTTCATGGATAGAAAGATTCAATTTTGTAAGTGAATTCTCCAAAATCTTTAAATTCAATGAAAATTCAATCAAAACTCCATCAAAATATATGGGGAACTTAAAAAACTGATTTTAGAGAATATGTGTAAAGAAATAGCTTAAGAAATGCTTGGGGGCTTCCCTGGTGGTGCAGTGGTTAAGGATCCGCCTGCCAATACAGGGGACACGGGTGCGAGCCCTGGTCCGGGAAGATCCCACATGCCACGGAGCAACTAAGCCCGTGCGCCACAACTACTGAGCCCGAGAGCCACAGCTACTGAGGCTGCATGCCACAACTACTGAAGCCTGCACACCTAGAGCCCATGCTCTGCAACAAGAGAAGCGACCGCAATGAGAAGCCCGCACACCGCAACAAAGACCCAACGCAGCCAAAAATAAATAAATAAAATAAATTTAAAAAAAAAAAGAAAAAAAGAAAGAAAGAAATGCTTGGAATGATACACTACCTGGAATTGGCTTCAAAAGAATCTGGGGCAGGGGTGGGGGGACCAAGGGGGAGGCGTAGATGAAACCAGATTGGGCATGAATTGATTATCACTGCAGCTGGGATTGGGCTATCCTATTGGGTCTACTTTTGTATGTTTAAAATTTTCTATAATTTAAGGTTAAAAAAGTTTGAGAAGGAAAAATACCAAAAACTCTTTTTTTGAGAAAAAGCCAAATTGGGAGAATTTACAAGAAAATGAATACATCAAAGGTACAGTCATAAAGATTGTGACAACAGTACAGCAGTAGAAAAACAGACCAAGGGAAAAGAAGAGCTCAGAAGCAGTCTTGTGTGTATTTGGGAATTTGGTAATCTGATGGTGGTGGCGTCACAGGTCAGTAGGAAACATGGGCATTCAATATATAATGTGGGGAGACTGGGTCTCTCTATCGGGAAAACCTGTTAAACAAGATTCCTGCTTTACAAATAAGACAAATCAAAGCCTGAACGTGACCAACCAAAAACTAGTAGGATGAAATATAGGTAATATAGGATTTTGTGATCACGAACATAGTGTGAAAAGAGGAAGAGGCAGAATAATTAATACAGCATGGTGCCACTTAATGTAAAGTAACACTTTCAAAAATAAGTTTGTATAATGGACACATGTACATATGTAAATTTTTTAAAAAGGAATATAAAAATACAAACCACCAAACTGTTTACCACTGGGTGAGTGAGGACAGGCCTCTGTGTTGTTCATAAAGGATTCCTAAGCTATATCTATTATGTATTTTTTCTTTTAAAAGGATTAGAAACAAGTATGACAAAATATATAGTTAAATCTGGGTTATGGAAACACAATGCGTTTTGTAAAAATTCTTTATACTTTTCCTGTATCTTTAATTTTTTTTCAAAATTGCAAAAAGACAAAGAAATAAGAAATCATTCAAAGAAATAACATCACTAAACAAACTTGGAGTCAAGACAAGCTGTCCTAGGAGAAAAGCAGAAGGAAAAGCTGTAAGGGCTCCAAGGAGAGACTGCAGGACAAGGACAGAGGATCAGGAGTGGATGAAGGAGGAAGAGGCCAGGAGGTGAAAGCGCCAACGGAAGCCATCAGAAGTAGGAGAAGCAGGTGGGAAGTGCTGTCCTGGACACGGGGAGCAAACCTGAAGTCACTCAGGATGCTGGGCATGCACAGTGCAAAGCAGTTAAGTGACTCGGGGGCCAGGGAATGATGTGGAGACGATGGGAAAATAACGTGTGTATAATTGGTGCTCCTAAAGAAAAAAACCAGAAGAAATAAAAGAGAAAAAATTAAAGATATGAGTGCATAAAGGTATCTTTAAAAAATGAAAAATTTTTATCTTTTGGTCTTATGTCGCAGGAAAAAAAAGTGATACAAGAAGATGGATATAAAATATCTTAAGTAACTCAACTTCAAGGAGAGATAAAGATCCCTGGTTTCTAGAAGGGAAAGTATCAAAGGCAGGAAGAGGTCCAGAAGCCAGAGCCAGGGGAGGGGCCTGGGGGTGCCAGGCAGAGGGAGGGGGTCTGTCATAGCCGCTGGCCGGCTCACACAAGAGGGCGGAGTCCTTGTGGGCCTTGGGCAGGGACAGAGGTGATCCACACCCAAGGAACCAGCTGAAGGGAGCTTCTCGAATGCTTAATCATGGGTCTGCATGACCTGCATTGGATCAAACTCCGTAGGAAAGCTCAGGAAGGGCCCCTAAGGGGCACCAGCTAATCTTTCAATTACTGACAAGACTGGACCAGGGAGTTTAACTGATTTTTCCAATACTCCACAGCTGATTAGAGAGAGCCAGAACTCCTTCTAGCTTCTATTGGATTCTTAATCTGCTGCTCTTTGTTGGAAAGATCAAATGTATAATACTTGTAGTTTTCTCCATTTATTTTTTAAAATAATGTATTTAAAAAATATTTTATAGCCATATATTTACATTTAGATTATATATCATATAAAATATTTATATAATATATAACTATATAGAATACTATATACTATATATAGTATAGCTATATATTATAGTTATAACATATGTAACTATAATACTATATACTATTATACTATATATACTAAATATTTTATATTCAATATATTTTATATACAATATAGTATACATTATATTGTATATATAGTATTCTACATATTATATAGTATATATGGAATATTTAATACATTCTATATGTCATATACCATATGTAATATATAATTATAATTACATACTAAATACTAGATAATAATACAAATTGTTACATAATCTGCTACAGAAGTATACATACATACATAACTATACATATGATAACCTAAAATATATAACGCATGTCATACACACGCATAACTGAGAACAATGTCAGCAGCTCACCTGGTGGTGCCCTCCTTGCTGACTCAGCCAGAGGGCATTTCTGCGTCTGGATCTTCTTCCTTCTATTCTTCAGCCCTCTCAGTACCTCCGACCCCTCCCCAGGAGGCTCTTCTGCAGCCTCCTGTCTCCCAGGGTTACACTAGCTCCATCCGTGACAAGACCGCGTTTGTATTTTCTCATTTGTGGCACTTTCTCTTTCCTACGACGTTACAGTACATCAAGCTTGGAGCACTGTTTCCCCAGGGGTCACTCCCCCGTGGCCTCTGCGGGACATTCTGTGGCACTTGGCACTCGACCACATTGTGCGGATGAGGTGCAGACATTGCTTTTCTTCTGTGCCTTCGGAATTGTGCTTCACAGGTTGAGAAAAATCTTACTTAAATAAACCCTGTTGGGCTTCCCTGGTGGCGCAGTGGTTAAGAATCTGCCTGCCAATGCAGGGGACACGGGTTCGAGCCCTGGTCTGGGAAGATCCCACATGCCGCAGAGCGGCTAGGCCCGTGAGCCACGACTACTGAGCCTGCGCGTCTGGAGCCTGTGCTCCGCAACAAGAGAGGCCGCGACAGTGAGAGGCCCGCGCACCGCGATGAAGAGTGGCCCCCGCTCGCCGGAACTGGAGAAAGCCCTCGCACAGAAACGAAGACCCAACACACCCAAAAATAAATAAATAAATAAATTTTAAAAATAAAAATAAAAAAATAAACTCTGTGAGGCTGGGATTCAAAGCAGGAAGCAGCTGCGGCTGAAACTTCCTACTGGACGATCATCTGTTTAAACAGCAAGAAGTAGCCTGTGAAATCGAAAGTAAACACAAAGGTGCCTTTGGACAATGTATCAAAGGGACTGAAAACTAATCAAATATCACAAAACCATATGAAGCATTTTTTTAAATACGCATTTTACAGGTCAGGAAACAGAGGCTGGGGGATATTGGATAACTTGACTGGCCTAAATCATTTGTCAAAGCAGGTGATTCCCTCTAGGTTATTTCTTCTCCAATGTGGCCGGGAAGCAGAAGAGGCAGACGTGGAAGCATAAGCCTCTGTGATCACCAAGAGTCAAAGTGAAGTTCAGGGGCCAGAAGCCGGAAAGAACCTGGGCAGCATAGCTGAGGTCAGGGCCCAGTGTAAACCTGGGCGATGCTGACGCTGCCCTGGTGGCTGTTGTGGACAGAGGTGCACCCACAGCTTGACTTCACTGGTCTTTGCACACCTGGTGAGTTGGCTTGTCCCGCTTGCAGGAAGATCCAGTGTAATGTGAACAGGTATGATTCTGTTCCAATGTGTGTGGGTTTCCCCCATGCCTCCAAGCGATTCTCTGGGTGACCTACGAGTCAGTCAGTTCTGGCTTTTGTACCTGGAGGTAAGTGTCAGATTCCACAGGGGAGGGGCCCAGGACCCCAAGACTGCCCCCCACCCAGTGCCAAACACAAGTCCAGGTTGTCACCTGTGCTTCTGGCCAATTGGCTATAGTCTGGAGGTTCCCACGACTCCTCCTTGGGTTCAATTAATTTGCTAGAGTGGCTCACAGAACTCAGAAAGCATTTTACTTACTAAATGACCGGTTTATTATAAAAGGATGAACTCAGGAGCAGCCAGATGGGAGGCACGTGGGGCAGGGTGTGCAGAGGGGGTTTGGGGCCCCGCGATCCCTCCAGGTGCCCCTCTCCCAGCATCTCCATGTGTTCACCCACCTGGATGCTCTCCAAACCCCGTCTTCTGGGTTTTCATGGAGGCTTCATTAATTGAATTGCTGACCACTGTGGGTAGATTCCACCTCCAGCTCTCTTCCCCTCCCCAGAGGTGGGGAGTGGAGGTGCGACTGAGGGTTCCAACCCTCCTATCACTTGGTTGTGCTGCATTTCTATACACTAATAATGAGCTATCAGAAGATAAATTAAGAAAACAATCCCATTTACAATCTCATCAAAAACAATAACATACCTAGGAATAAATTTAACCAAGGAGGTGAAAGACCTGTACACTAAAAACTGTATACCACTGATGAAAGAAATTGAAGACACAAATAAATGGAAATGTATTTTGTGCTCATGGATTTGAAGAATTAGTATTGTTAAAAATGCCCATACTACCCAAAGCAATATACAGATTCAATGTCATCCCTATCAAAATTCCAATGGCACTTTCCACAGAAATATAACAAATATAAAATCTGTATGGAACCACAAAAGACCCTAAACAGCCAAAGCAATCTTGAGAAAGAAGAACAAAGCTGGAGTCATCATACTTCCTGATTTCAAATGATATTTCAAAGTTATAGTAATCAAAACAGTTTAACATTGGCATTAAAAAACAGACACACAGATCAATGGAAAAAATATAGAGCCCAAGAAATAAGCCCATGCACATGTAGTCAATTAATTAATGACAAAGGAGTCAAGAATATACAATTGGCAAAGGACAGTCCCTTTAATTAAATGGTGCTGGAAAAACTGGACAGCCACATGCAAAAGAATGAATCTGGACCACTATCTTACACCATACACAAAAATTAACTCAAAATAGGTTAAAGACTTGAATGTAATACCTAAAACCATAAAACTCTTAGAAGAAAACATAGGCAATAAGCTCCTTGACATCAGTCTTGGCAATAATTTATTGGACTTGACACCAAGAGCAAAGGCAACAAAAGCATAAACAAACAAGAGGGACCACGTGAAACTAAAAAGCTCTGCACAGCAAAGGAATCCATCAGCAAAATGAAAAAGCAGCCTACTAAATGAGAGAAAATACTTGCAAATTATATACCTGATAAGGGATCAATATCCAAAAGATATAAAGAACTCAAACAACACAATAGCAAAAAACAAACACCAAAAAACAATCTGATTAAAAAATGGGCAGAGGCTCTGAACAGACATTATTTCCCAAGAAGACATACAGGTGGCCAATAGGTACATGAAAAGATGCTCAACATCACTAACCATCAGGGAAAGTCAAATCAAAATCACAATAAGATATCAGCTCACACCTGTTAGAATGGCCATCATCAAAATGACAAGAAATAACAAGTGTTGGTGAGGATGTGGAGAAAAGGGAACCCTTGTGCACTGTTGGTTGGAATGTAAATTGGTCCAGCCACTATGGAGAACAGTATAAAAGTTCCTCAAAAAATTAAGAATAGAACTACCAAATGATCCAGCAATTCCACTTCTGGGTATTTATCCAAAGAAGACAAAAACACTAGCTGGAAAAGATACCTGCACCCCCATGTTCATTGCAGCATTATTTACAACAGCCAAAACATGGAAACAACCAGTGTGGCTTCTGGGGCATCACGATTTTCCTTCTTTCTTTTTTTTTTTTTAATAAATTTGTTTATTTATTTATTTTTGTCTGTGTTGGGTCTTCATTGCTGTGCGCGGGCTTTCTCTAGTTGGGGCGAGCGGGGGCTACTCTTGGTTGCGGTGAGCAGGCTTCTCATTGTGGTGGCTTCTCTTGTTGTGGAGCATAGGCTCCAGGCATGCAGACTTCAGTAGTGTGGCACACGGACTCCGTAGTTGTGGCTTGCAGGCTCTAGAGTGCAGGCTCAGTAGTTGTGGCATGTGGGCATCAGTAGTTGTGGCTCGTGGGCTAAGAGCACAGGCTCAGTAGTTGTGGTGCACGGGCTCAATAGTTGTGGCTCGTGGGCTCTAGAGCACAGGCTCAATAGTTGTGGCACATGGGCTTAGTTGCTCCGCAGCATGTGGGATCTTCCCGGACCAGGGTTCGAACCCGTGTCCCCTGCGTTGGCAGGCGGATTCTCAACCATTGCGCCACCAGGGAAGCCCGAGGGGCATCACTATTTTCTTGGCTGTGCTTCTCTTGGGAAACTGTTATCAGGGTCCCTTTGAACCATGGTAGCTGGCACAGACTGCCCGGTTTATGGCACACTGACCACAGCGCGGAGGGAGAAAGTTTTATATTGAAACAAAACCAAGAAACACTACAGATCCAATGGTCATTCCGTCACAGTAACATAAGATTCCTCTCGTCAGGCTTCCGTTCGAGAAGTCCCAGCCCCACGGGGGATGCACCACGGAGCTGAGGAAGCGCCAGGGCCCTGTTTCCAAGGTGCCCACACCTTGTCGGTCACTTTGAATTCTTCTTTGTGAAGAGGCTCCCTGACCTGCCTAAGCTCAGACCCCACAGAGCCTGGACCTGCCCCGTTCCCACCACGGGACTGTCCTTAGGCGGTCAAGTCCCCAGAGCCTGCTCTGACTGCTGCTGCCCCACCAGCAAACCCCTTCCCCTCTGAGTCCCATGAACAGCCCCGCGTCTTCCAAGAGGGAGTCACGGCACCACTTTGGAATCCACGCTTGGCTCTGCTCCCTCACCTGCTGCTGGGAACTCCCTCCAGGTGCCCAAGTCCTCCATGACCCGGTGTAACGTGAATCACATCTTCAATTTGATTTCACTTAATTTCTACCTAGACTGAAAGGCATCACCCTGATGCCAGCAGGAACAGGGAGAGTGTGAAACAGGTGACCTATTCAGAGGAGGGCATTCACGGCTAATCCAATCCCACCAGGGAAATAAAGATAAATCCACTTGCCTCGACCACTTTGTACCTGGCACACTGAAGGAGGATGGTTTGATTTGCAAAGACCTGAGCTGACTAAGGCTCCCCGGGTGGCTGACGGGAGGAGAGAAGGAGGACACACAAGCTGGTCTTTAAGGAGGGCTGTGTGGGTGGGCGTCTCGTGCTCCCTGCGGGGCACCCCGGCCCTGCTCCTCACGCATTCAGCATCACCCCACCCCCCAACCCCCGTCACCCTCTCCATAATGTCCCAGCCATCTCTTCCCAGGTCAGCCCCGCCTGGCAGACCCTAAGCCCTAGGTTCTCCCCTCGTGGTGCCCGTTTGTAGACAATCCACACTTTCGGACTGAACCTGTGGCCACTGAGACGGTCTGAGTTCCCATTACGGCCCCGTAGTGGGTGTCCGTAGGGGCTGGTAAGTTTCTTGCATTTGTTTTTGATAATATCCTCCTCCGTCCACATTCTTTCCATTGTCCTTTCTCTCCTATTAACCATCACTTTGTCTTCCTGGTCCACGCTCTTCAGCTTTGTCGCCTGGCCCTTCCACTGCATTTTTACTTTAGCTACCCTGGGTTTAATGCACAGCTTACTGAATGTGGCCTGCTACGCACACCTCCCCTGGATGCGGACCTCCCTTTCCAGGGTACCTTCACCCTGGCGCTGCCCGATGGCCAGTCAGAGCCTCGCCCACACCCATGCTCAGCGATGCAGTCCCGTCCTGCTGTCACCATCAGGGACACCACATCTCGGTGTCTCACTATTTCTCTGCATCTGAGGGACCCTGGGGCAGTCGAGCTCCTCCTCAGAGTGGTTAATAGTTCACAGGGTTGGTCTTGGAACTGAGAGGTGCACGGACATGTCTGACCAATGAGGGACACTTGAAATGCGTATGGATCAGGAAAGGTCTGCACTTGTGATCTTTCACCTGGCGACACACAGGCCAGGGGTTCAGAAGGGAATCAGAATGCTCAGCAGCAGCTGCCAAAGCCAGAAAACAGTCCCCCAGCTATGATTCTCCCTCAAACTGAAATGTTAATACAAATCATTACTTGTATTTAACTTATTCGTTTTATGTAGCGCACACACATACAGCACTCGCCCTGGGCTGAGCTAGAGTCTTCCTGAGTATAACTCAATCCCCATTTTACAGGCAAGGAAACCGAGTCAGAGACATTGAATCATCGCCATAGCTCAGGTGACCAGAGAGTGGCCAGCGGGCAGACAGGCAGCTGCCCCTTCTGCACCTCGAGGCTGTGCCGCCCTCCTGGTTCGCAAGCGGGAGTTCTCAGGAGAGTAACGCCCGCTTCGGACCTGCCTTTGGGAGGAAGGGATTCCCAGGAGCAGATGCAGCCCCGAGGCCGAAGGCCAGGCAGGAAGGAGTCTGCGGAGCCTGGGGAGAAGGAGGGTGAGGCAAGGGCCTCAGGCGGCCGTTCACACACCCAAGGGTTTGGGTTCATCCCAAGGGCCACAGGAGGCACTGGAGCATTTCAAGCAGCCAAGTTATACAGTGTACATCTTGAAACGATGCCCTGTTATTTGAAGGGTGGATTTAGGGTGGGGGCAGGCAGGCCCCTCCAGCAGGCAGTGGAGACGGGAGAAGTGGGATATTCAAACATATCTGGAGGGAGGTCACCTAGGGATGGACGGACGAGCGTGTTCGGAGGAGATGGGGAACCAGTCACGGGATGTGGGAAGTTCCGGGCCTAGTCTCAGCCGTGCTATAAATTCGCTCTGTGACTTCAGGCCAGTTACCTAACTCCTCGGGACCTGTTTTCTCCTGTGTTAAATAACCAAGTAGGCAACGTGGTGGTTGTTAGGAGATCTTGTGTATGTTCCATAAAAAGGGAACATTTCGACCCATTTCATGTGATGCTGCATTGACTTCCCTAATTAGGCAGCTGATGAAAGCTTCCTTAATCAGTACCTGCAAAGAACAATTAATCTTTCGTTTCCCAATGTGGTGCGGCTGTGGAAGTCTTTGCATTCCTCCTTTACTGGTTGTTTCAGCAGGAAAGTAGGAGACCTTGAGCCAGAGTTAGTGTCCGCTCACCTCCTCATCCAACACGGGTGGAACCTGCCATGTCCCAGGGGGCTGGCACTTGCTTCCCTCTGTCTGACCCGCACGTGCCCCTTCTTCTAAGAATTATTGTTTAGCAGTCAATCTGGTCCCTGCTTTAGTCATCTGCAATTTCAGCATCTTTCAGTCTGCTGCAACTTCTTAAAAGGTTTGGGTTTTTAACTTTTTTCCCTGAAAATTTCAAATATTAAAAACATTTGTTCTTTTTCTGATTGTAAAGTGAGATATGGTTGTTGCAGAAAATTTGAAACGTGTCATTGTGACTTAAGCGATGAGTTGTCTGAGACCGACTGATGTACAGGGAGCCGTGGGGGAGGGTGGACGGAGGTGCCGCCCGCAGAATCAACGCTAGAGACGGCCCTGGAGGCCCCTGCTTCCCCCTCTAAGGAAGAGTCCAAGGTCACACGGCACAGGGGCTGCCGCGGGCTGAGAGACCCCACGCTCTCCTGCTCCAAACACCTGGATGCCAGTGAAGACAGCCCGTGACTCGTGGTCACTGTGACCAGGGGACCGGCGAGGAGGAGACACCTGGATGCAGGTAAGAGTCTCACACAATCTGGGATTTTCCTCTTTGTCTAAATCTTTCATCTTTTGATATGACTCCCATGGACAACTCACTCCTCCTCAGGACGCATGAGGGTTTCCACTTGAAGGAAACTCAGTGGCAGAGATTTATCTGCTGTAGCTCAGGCGGGGAGGGAGGAGGGGGGCGTTCCACGACCCCAGTGACACCACTCCTCCTGTCATTGGGATCGACTTGGCTGTGGTGTCTGGGGCCCAGGAATAAAGTGCTGACAACTGTCATTATTTCTACTCTCCCTAGAGGACGCAGAACATTAAGTGTAACTTGCTGATGGCTTTCAATGACAGGAGAGAGATTAGTGTGAAGAATCCTGCTCAGCGAGAGGGATGGACTGGTGACCTGTTCTAATTTCTTCTGTCGTAAATAAACAGGGGGCATTATGGCTTCCACAGCGGATGGAATTATGTACAGAGCTATTCCAGGTCTGGGGCCGTTGAAACACAGAACTCCAGAGACAATGCCCAGTTCACGTGTGCTGCGCTCACCTTCCCTGCGCACCTGTGCTTTCCCATTGCTGTGCCCTCACCTTAAGCCATTCTCCCAAGGCGGGAGGGAGAGTGTTATTTTCCCTCAAAGACTCCCTGGTTCAGTGGAGTGGCTGGGATGGGCGGCCAGCCGACCAAAGCTCTCGGGCTAGAGGTTCACCCACAAGCTAGCCTGGTGATCACGACTGACTCACCTTCCTGGGTCTCAGAATCGCCCCCCAACACTCCCCTTCTCATCTCAGCACTTCTGCTATTAATGGGTTTGGTGACCTCGGCCAACTGACATTCTGATACCCATTTTCCTACGTTCTTTTATTTCTATGGGGCAAGGAGTCAGGTCACTGGTACTAAGGATAAATGTACTTATAGTTTGGATATATCTTGCCACGCTTTCAAAAGACAAAAATTTGTATTTTCACAAGGACTGTGGGAGAACTCCCTTCTCCCTTCATGTCTTGCAGTTTATGGTAGAACGCTTCTAATATTTCTCAAACCAATAGGTATTATTTTACCTGTAATTTCCCCTAAATTCTAGGAAGGAGGAAACTCTGTTCCCATGTTTTTGAAGAGTTTTTAGTTACATGTATTTTCCTTCTGTAAATAACCTATTTTATGCTTTATACATTTTCCTCTTGCCTGTCTCTTCACAATTTCAGTTTCCTTGTCATTTTAAGGCATCTTTATATTGTATTGATATTAACCACTATGGGTTATCAAAATTGCACTTAGTTTTTCAAAGTATCAGTTTGTCAGTTGACTTGTATTTAATGTGACATCTGCACCCTTCTTTAAAACCTTTATTATTCATATTAGAGCCACTATGTGACAGAGCAGTGTTAAGAGACAGGGGGTTTTCTGTCTTCAGATTCCCCTCCCTTTGCTCGCTGGTGCAGCCCTCTCTCTGCACCTCATTTGTGTGCTTCTATCTGTCGTACACGTAGACCCCACCCCACCTGTCACTGTCTGTGGGCGTGTCTGAACCGTAGCATAGTAAGTGTCCAGAACGACCGCAGAGTTGTGTGCACAGTATCACGAGGCCCCAGAGGAGGGGCCAGGACATCTCTCTGGTTGGGGGGAAACGTGTCACACACACGCTGGTGACCTTCACAGCTAATGGTTCTCCAATGATGCTTAGTGGACAAACACTAAATCTACCGACTTCGGGGGAAAGTTGGTATGTGGGACACAGCATGTCCCCGAAGCACATCTCTGTCCTTGATACAGTTTAGAAGTTGATACACAGTCCTGTTAGTTTGATGAAATGGCATCTGGAGGGTGCAGGGTCACTGAACAAATTTTTGGCGTTATCATTCACTCAAGTCTACATCAAAATTAATCTGACAACCACACATAAAGAGTGTTAAGAGTCCTGCTCTGTCTAAAAGTACTGGTCAGCATTGGAGATGATTTAGGAATTTGGTACATTTAACGGAAGCAAATGACTGAAGACTGAAGCCAAGAATGGAAGGCCTGGGCTCAGCTGAACACTGTTTGTCTCCAAGGTAGAAGAATCCCCCACAGAGTCGGGCCCTTGTTGGCAACAACCTCAATGGGAGGATTCCCCCAAAGGCAGTTCTCACAGGGCTGCCTTCCCTTCCTCGCCTGGGCAATACCCCCCCTCACCCCCGCAGCAGGCCAGGTGCCTCCTGCCGGGACCGCGCTATGGCAGGTTGGGTGTTCTGGCTCTACTACCCAGACTGCTATGCTCATTTCCCAGCCTCTCTGCCTGAAACAGACTGGAACAGACCGGACTTTGATTCAAAAACTTGTTAAAACAGACCTTCAAGCAAACCCCAAATCAAGGAGTCAACAAGAGCAAAAATCCTTTCTGAGGAGCATTGGGTTCAACCCTCTGGAAACTCCCATTAAAACCAGGATCTGGCCAAGGAAGGGAAAAGGGTGATAGGGAAAATTAATCCCTTTATTTTGGTTATCACATTTTGTAAAGATTAAATCTGGTTGAAAAACCACAGAGACAGTCCCAGACGGAACACGGCAGGTTTCTCCACACTTGGAGAGCCTGTGGAAGGAGGGCAGCTGTGGCTTGGTGACCAGTGCTGGTCCTGCCTGCGCTGCTTTGCTGAGGTTCATCTGAACAGCCCGGAGATCTGCCTTTCTCTTTCTCACCCACCCCTCACAGCCCACCCACTTCCCAAGTCTCTCTCCAAAGGCTCTGCTTCCCTCCCAGAAGCTCAGGATCTGGACAGTCACAGCACAAGCGCCTCTGACAGCTGATCCAGCGTGGAAGCTGCCTGTGGCCACCGGGTCCTAGTGGAGTCTCAGGAGCTTTAGAAAAATACCTATCCACTGTCTTGAAAATCAGAAGGACAGTGATTTCATCCTTGTTCTCCTTGTCTTGTGGATATTTCAAAATGGTACCCAGTACACAAAAGTTAACTCAAAATGGATTGAAGACTTGAACATAAAACCTAAAACCATAAAATTCCTAGAAGAAAACATAGGCGGTAAGTTCTGCGAATGGGTCCTGGTGATGATTTTTTTGGATGTGACACCAAAAACAAAGGCAACAAAAGCATAAACAAACAAGAGGGACTACATCAAACTAAAACGCTTCTGCACAGCAAAGGAATCCATCAACAAAATGAGAAGGGAACCTACCAAATGGGAGAAAACCTCTAACAAGGGGTTAATATCCAAAATATAATAAAGTCAAACAACTCAATTGGAAAAAAAAAACCCAATCTTATTTAAAAAATGAGCAGAAGATCCGAAGAGATGTTTCTCTAAAGAAGACATACAAATGCCGACAGGTACATGAAAAGATGCTCAACATCACTCATCACCAGGAAAATACAAATCAAAGCCACAATGAGATATCACCTGACACCTGTCAGAATGGCCATCATTAAAAAGACAAGAAATAACAAATGTTGGCGAAGATGTGAAGAAAAGGGAACCTTGTGCATTGTTGGTGGGAATGTAAATTGGTACAGCCACTATGGAGAACAGTCTGGAGATTCCTCAAAAAGTTAAAAATTAGGGACTTCCCGGGAGGGCCAGTGGTTAAGACTCTGTGCTCCCAATGCAGGGGGCCTGGGTTCCATTCCTGGTCAGGGAACTATATATCCTGCATGCCGCAACTAAAGGTCCCACGTGCCGCAACTAAGACCTGGCGCAGCCAAATAAATAAATAAATATTTTAAAAATTAAACTATGATATGACCCAGCAATTCCACTTCTGAAGAAAATGAAAACACTAACATGGAAAGATATATGCACCCCCATATTTACAGCAGCATTTAAATAGCCAAGATATGGAAGCAAACTGAGTGTCCATTGATGGATGAATCAATAAAGAAAAATGTAACACACACACGCACACACACACACACACACACACACACACACGAATACTCGTCAGCCATAGAAAAGGAAATCTTGCCATTTGTGACAACATGGATGGACCTAGAGGGTATTATGCCAAGTAAAATAAGTCAGAGAAAGACAAACACCGTATGATCTCATATGCAGAATTAAAAAAAAAAAAACACATGACAAAAACTGACGTCACGGTTACAGAAAACAGATTGGTGGTTACCAGAGGAGGGATTAGGGGTCGGTGAAATGGGTGCGGGTCCAAAGCTACAAATGTCCACTTATAAGTCCTGGGACGCACTATACCGCACGGTGAGTGTGGTCTCATTCCGAAGCAAAGGTGTCCAGTGATTTTGGTGAGTCTCACCCAGCTCTGCAGGTCAGTGGTGGCTCAATACAAATGGGATGAGAGGTGAGATCATGCTTGTAACCCTAGCATTGCAAAGGGAGCCTCTGAACAGAAGGGTCAGCTGGCAGATGTGGAGTACAGGTTTTCTCTATTTAATAGGTCGTTTTAAGAGGGATGCGTTGATTCCACGACATGCTAGTTTAAAGCCATCCAGGACTATGTATTCCTTTATTTAAGACGCGCATTTTCCCACTTGGGGCGTGAGAAAAAGTACGGTGTTCACTCATTGTACTTTCCCTCTGGTTTCTATTTCCCTTGTTTTTAAAGACGCTTTATCAGCTCCAAAAGATGAAACATCCTCAAATACGAAAGGTCTGCTCTCCTTTTGAAAAGACTAGCCCCAAGAAACACACCCACATTTCCACAGACTTCAAAACTGTTCATTAAAATGCACTGAAAGAGAAGAATGTTGAGGAGGGCTGGTGGGGGTCTTGGGGTGCCCACTCAGGGGGACACACACTGGAGAAGGGCTGTGGGGTCTTGTAAAGTATCCAACAAGATTGTCTATGGAGAGATTTCTTAGAAACAGAAGGTGTAATCAGGAGATGTGGATAACCAGGGGGAGTTAGCTGGAAGGAGTTTTAACCAGGTGATCACAGGAGTCAGGTCGTCACATTTCTATGGTTACGCACTGGGATATCTTGTTTAATTTTTTCAACTGGCAACCAATTTAAAAAATTAGTTCTGTTCCCTGCTAATCAATCATGCATTAACAAGCAATAAATATTTGAACCCTCTGCTAGGTACTATAGGTGTTAAAAGAGACAGAAGTGGATTTTAACCTAGTCTGGAAATCAAGATGTGTGCACAGCATGACCTGACTGGAACCAGGAATATACTGAGAATCAACAGCACAGAGAAAAGCACAGGGATTGGGAAATGAGGTGGCAGAGGAAACGGGCTGTAACCGGGAAAATAAAACGTGGGTGGTGGTCAATTCCCCGTTTGCTCGTCCAGAGCTCACCAGTCCTCGAAACCCGACTTTCAAGTAGTTCAGTGGTTTGGTGCATGTTCCCCTCCCCAGCATTCTCGAAAATGTTTAATGTGTGGGACCAGCCAGCTTATTGAAAAGTTACAATTTAATGAACCAAAAATATTGTGTAAGGCCTATATTCGACATTAAGCGGGCAGACTGCATAGAAAGACAGGCTTTCACCTTCATCTACAAAACCCATTCACAACCTGCACGTGTGCAAAGCCCGGGGGTGTGTGATTTGGCCCTGCGGCTCCACGCTTCAACCTCGAAGCTTCCTGCACACGCAGGCCCCCAGCCTCCTGGGCCGTGCTGTCAGAACCAAGACGGGGCAGTGCCAGCCGGCACCGCGGGTGAGCATGGGCCGTGGGCGTGGTGGCTGGCGTGGAGCTCAGCAAGCCTTGTTGAGGTAAGTGGGCCGTGGACTCATTGTCTCGGGCAACACTCTCCATCCCCTTGGCTGTGCCAACCCTCAGGGGAATTTGGTGGGTGAGGACGTGTCGGACTAGAGGCCAACTCCAGCACCTGTGTGCGTGCGTTTGTATGTTTCCGTATGTGTGGGTGCACGTGTGTGCACATGTGTAGTGTATGTGTATTTAAGTATGTGTGTACATGTGTGGGGGTATGTTGTGTATGTACGTATGCATGTGTGTACTGTGTGCGGGTGTGTTTCCTCTGTGTACTGTGTGCGGGTGTGTTTCCTTTGTGTGCACACATGTCCTCTGCATGGACGTGCATGTGTATACATGTGTGTGCGTGTGTATGTGTTTTGCACATGCGTGTGTGATTGTGCGCACGTTATGCATGTGTACGTGTGTTGTGTGCAAGCGTTGGTGGGATGAGGGGAGGTGGAGGCCGCTGAGCTGCCACAGAGACAGATATCGAGAGAGAACCAGCATCCAGACGGAACGGTGAGCGCAGGGGAGGCTCCGGCCTGGGGGCAGACCTGCCAGGCTCCTCCCCGTACCCGGTGGAGCCGCTCGCTGGAATCCTGCCTTCGGCTTCTCCCATCCTGTTCCAGTCTGTTCCAGTCCTGCCCCTTTGAGGGGCGTCTACGCAGGGACACAACAGCTGACGGCGTTTCCCAATCCTCTTGGGTGGACTCAAGCTTCTACTGGCGGGAGCGGTCAAAGGTCAAGGGTGCAGCCCCTCGGCGACAGGGCCGGTGGGGGCTCCTGACCCCCGTGTTCAGGAGGAACAAGCGGGCTGCGTGCACGCGTCCTGAGCGCAGAGACTCCACTCCTGTTCTTCCCGCAGGCCCTTCCTCCTCCTCCAGCCACTGCCCGCGAGTCCGGATCCGGAGCGCTCCGAAAGCGTTACAGCCCGGGGGCGGTTCCTTCCTCAGGGCCTCATTCCTGCTGAGCAAGAGGTTTCTTTGAACTGACCAAAGTCATATTTGCTTGATTCAGGTTCAACAGATTTCATGTCTGTCAACACAACTTAAAAATACCCCCGAACATACATGCCCTATTACAGACTTTCTTCCAGGTACATCTCCCTCACATACGAGTTAGCCTAATAATTTCTTCTCACTTCTGCAACAATAAACTTCTTTCCTGATCAGCTCTACCCAACAGTCACAATATCCCAAGTAGGCACTTGTAACGTAAAAGCTGATTACAGGAGGTGCCGAGGTTATACGAAAATACGACCTGTTCAATGAAAATCAGGAACCAGGGCTTAGAACTCCGCATACTTTCCTCAGCCGCAAAGGAAATCCTAGGAGCCCAGGGGCCGCAGCTGCGGTCTCTCATTACGAGGAAGACGGAGCAAAAGAGGAACAAACCTTAAAGAACAGGGAGGTAATAAATGGAATCATTTGTGGGCTGATGAGAATAACTACCAGGATAAGAGCCATGAAGCAAAGATTAATCGGCACGTCAGCGATTCGCAAGTTTCGAGGGGTTTAACCACAGGAGGAGGACGGCGCTCTAGTACACAGTCCTGCTGGGACCCGCGCGCAGACGGGGTGGGACGGCTGGCGCTTTTGAAGCCCTATCTCCCTCCGCCTCATGCCACCCGATTTTAGTTGTGACTGTGAGTGCCAGACTTGTGCCAAACTATGCATAAAAACAAAGGCAAGTTTAATTTTAAAACCACAGCTGTTTTTTGAAACTTGTGTATCAAGAAGATAGTCATTTGTGATCCTGTGGAGTGAGTCACGTCCCCCAAGGAGCGAGGGTCTTAATACGTCCCACTTGGAGGAGGATTTCCTTGTCTCCTTTGTAATTTATGCTAATTAGATTTCTTTTTTCTTAAGAGGATGCTTTCAGAATTGGGAAATAAATGAATAAGATATGACAATAGATATGAAGTCTGATTTTTTAAAAATATAGAAATATCTACATTCAAGTGATAACTCTGAAAATAGACCTACATATTAGTTCCAATGGTTTTGTTACTGTTTAATTTTTTTTCTTCAACTCTTTTTTTTAACCACCTCTACAGCCAAGGGTATATTCATTAAGATCTACTCTCTGGTGGCAAAACTTCATTATTTGAGGGTAAATTTTATTTTGGGAAAAGCTAAAATCATTCCAAGCTAAATATGGTAAATAAGGAGAGTGATCAAGGATAAGAATATTGTTTGGGGCTAAAAATTAAGTTTGAGGCTAAAAACCAAGGTTTGTTTTCTTACATTGTTCAGAAATGGACTCCAACAGCAATTTATGTAAAATATTTATTGAATATCCACTAAGTGCAAAAACTGTATAAGGCTTAGAGGTAGATGAAAGTGATGAAGACACGGTTTTCCACCAAAAATGTTACCAGCCTAGGGTTTCATCAGGTGAAGAGGGGGGAGAGGGGCACTGCGGGCAGTGGAAGGACCCAGGGAGGTTTGCATGGGAAGCGCCAGGTCTTCCACGCACCGGCCAGGCTGGCAGGAAGGGTGAGTCCTGCTGAGGAAAGGTGGGTGATGAGATTAGAAAGTAGTGAGAAGCAGCAAACGAAACAACATGAAAACACAACTCACGGAAAGGGAAGCGATATTAGCAAACCATATACCTGATAAGCGGCTAACATCCAAAAGGAACTCATATAACTCAACAGCAAAAAATCAAACAACTCCATTAAAAAATGGGCAAAGAACCTGAATAGACATTTCTTCAAAGAAGACATAACAAACTGCCAACAGGTACATGAAAATATGCTCAACATCACTAATCATCAGAAAATGCAAATCAAAACCACAAAGAGCTATTACCTCACACCTGTTGAATGGCCATCAACAAAAAGATGAATTAGCACGTGTTGGCGAGGATGTGGAGAAAAGGGAACCCTTGTGCACAGTTGGTGAGAATGGAATTTGGTTCAAGCACTATGGAAAGTATGGAGGTTCCTCAAAAAATTAAATGCAGAACTACCATACAATCCAGCAATTCCACTCCTGGATATTTATCCAAAGGAAATAAAATCCCTACATCGAAGAGATATCCACATACCTATCCATGTTCATTGCAGCATTATTCACAATAGCCAAGACAGGGGAACAACCTAAGTGTCTGCTGATGGATGAATGGATTAAGAGAATGTGATATATACACCATGGAATATTATTCAGCCTTAAAAAAAGAAGGGGATTCTGCTATTTGCAACAACATGGATGGACCTTGAGGGCATTACGCTTAGTGAAATAAGCAAGACACAGAAAGAAAATTACTGCATGATGTCACTTATATGAGGCATCTAAAAAAGTCAAGCTCATGGAAGCAGAGAGTAGCATGGCGGTTGCCAGGGGCTGGGGGTGGGGTGATGGGGAGACGTTGGTCAAAGGGCACAAACTTCCAGTTAGAAGGAGAGTAAGTTCTGGGATCTATGGTAACTATGTGAGGAAATTATATGTTAATTAGCTTAACTGTAGTAATTTCACTATGTATGCATGTCTCAAATCATGTACACCTCAAATATATACAACTTTTACCTAAAAATAAAATAAGAAAGTAGTGATAAGCCATGGAGATAAAACCTTCTAAAACACTGCCCGTCCGTCCAGTTTTAGGAGACCACATGCAACGACAGACAAGAAGGCTTGCCAAGCGGGGGGAGGGACGGGGCCCTGCTGCTTTTAGGCTGAACCTGGGACTGGCAGGCCACGTCGTGTGAGAGCCCAGGGTCGTGGTGCTGTCTTTAAACCCCTCCCAGAGCACGGGTGGGGGGAGACGGCCCCTTTGCGTGGGAGCTGCTCCCGCACAGGGTGTCCAGAGCAGGATCGGAGCTTCAGAGTGAAAACACAGAACTGCACGTTTCAAGGACATGGGACTGCTGACTCGATGTCACCGTCGTGTGAAGCGAGGTTGGGCAAGGACTGACGCTCATCCAATGCAACCTTCTTTTATCAGATGCGTGAACCAGAACAGGAAAAAAATAGGAAGAGGATGTTAAATTACTGTGTTAAGTTGAGGGTTAAGTTGAGGGTTTGAGTGGTTAAGTGACATGTCTGAGTAAAAAAAAAATTCTGATTAAAAAGTGATACGTTTTTATCATTAAAATTTCAGAAAATACAGCAAAGTACAAAGAGGAAAATTCAAAAAACCTGTACCCATAATGCTAAGATCTATGTAACTTAGAAATATATATAGTTGGTGTTTTGATGGATTCTTTTCTGATTTTTTCCTCTATGCAATATTCATGTACATCTACAGAAAGCAACTACTCTCATTTGCAATAGCTAAAATATTTTATGTGGAGTCCCATATTCCCCTTTCACTTAAAAGTCCTTTACAGGGGGCTTCCCTGGTGGCGCAGTGGTTAAGGATTCGCCTGCCGATGCAGGGAACACGGGTTCGAGCCCTGGTCTGGGAAGATCCCACGTGCCGCGGAGCAACTGGGCCTGTGGGCCACAACTACTGAGCCTGCGCTCTAGAGCCTGCGAGCCATAACTACTGAAGCCCGCACACCTAGAGCCCGTGCTCCACAACAAGAGAAGCCACTGCAATGAGAAGCCCGCACACCACAACGAAGAGTAGCCCCCGCTCGCTGCAACTAGAGAAAGCCCACGCACAGCAACGAAGACCCAACGAAGCCAAAAATAAGTAAAATTAAAAAAAAAAAATTCTTTACAGGACTTCCCTGGCAGTCCAGTGGTTAAGGATCCACCTTCCAATGCAGGGGACGTGGTTTCGATCCCTGGCCGGGGAACTAAGATCCTACATGCCTCGGGGCAACTAAGCCCACGCGCCTCAACTAGAGAGCCGGCGCACCGCAACTAAGACCCAATGCAGCCAAAAATAAATAAATAAATATTTTTTAAAAAAGTTCTTTACAAACATTTCACCATAGATAAAAAAATTTCAGAACAATTTTAATGACTAATAGCATTTCATTGCATTTATATTTAACCAGTTCATCATTTTGAACTCAGATACCTTCAATAATTTTTCTATGATAAGTAACACTGTTATGAACATCTTCAGATGTGAATATTTGTATTTCTAATTATTTTCTTAGCCTAGTTTCCTAAAAACTAAAATTTCTAGGTCAAAAAGTCAACACACATCTTGACTGACAAGTTGATCTACGCGAAGTGGCTATCCTCCCACTGCGTGGTATCTGCAATACCCTGTGGTCCACAGCTTCCACACGTGTCTAGGTTCTCCCGTGAAACTGCATCCTTGGTTTATTGGACATGCCTCCTCAAGCCTTTGAAACTACCTAGCAACTGCCTTAGTTTTCTAATCAGTTCTGATTTCTAGGATTACAGGGCTTTGGAGAGAAACACGGAGCTAGTTAGTCGTCCATGACAATCAGAAAGGCTCCTTCACGTGGAGAATAGCTGTGCTCCTCTGAGCCTTCTGAAATCTTTTGTCATTATAATGACTTGGGCTCTGATTCCCTCCAGCTCGGGCTGATTTCCTGGGCATTGTTTACCACAGAGGATTCAGAGTCTGGGAAGATGCATTCCTGCCTACAGCATCCCCCATGAGGCTAGAACCAGGAATCTGAAGGAGCCGGGGAAGGGTGCTCAGAGCCCTCATCACCTCCTTTTCACTGGATGCTGAGTCAGGAAAAGGGCAGTGGGCCCTGAGGACGTGCCCACCTGCCCTGTCCCAGCCCGGGCTGCCTACCTAACTCTCCCCCAACTCCCTAACTCCCCTCCCACCATCTCTCCACTCACCCAGCCAGAGGCCCTTCCTGCTGACACTTCATGGTGACATGAGCACTTCAGATGTAGTGCCTACTTCTCACTCCCCGAGCCCAGATTTCCACCGACATCTGTCCCCACTTGGTTGTGTCTGTGGTCAGTTCCCTCCCCTCAGCAGTGCTGACTATACAGTCTAGTTGGAAGGAACTGGTGCCCTTGCCCGTGTGGGATGCACCAAACCCTAAACACGCAACCAGAAACCATCTCTGCAGCAAATAAGCTCACTTCCATATTCTTTAAAACACTCTTGAACTTGGATTTTTAAAGTCTTTTTTCTCATCCCTCTGTAAGGACTTCTAATCTTTCTCTAGCACGAAATTTAATTATTTCCACTTGGGGTATCAGCCCTGGCTGATTTGATTTTAAAGTAATCTCTCATTTGCCAAGGAGAATTCATTAGAGCAAATAGCTGTTTTCTCTCTGTCACATCCCATTAAAACGTGGCAAGAATCAGACAGAGGGGCCAGCAGACCTGTGTTGAGGTCGCCAAGCAGCCACGCGGGCAGCCGAGCCCCTAGCCAGGAGAAGATCATGAGACAGGAAATTGCCTTTTGAGAGGCAGAGTCAGAGATGTAGGCTATGTATTACTATGTACACAAACATGCATACATGGACACATACGCATGTGTGTGATCCAGCTCTCAGCAATATTGTAACCTGGCGGCAGAAGACAAACGCTGGCCTGGGAGTGGTCGCTGTTCTGGAAACTGCACCTTCCAGCAAGTCCAAGTTGAAGAGCCGGTCAGTCTGTGAGGCAAAAGCAGAAGAGGAGCAGCACCCTGGGGCCCGGGGTCCTCTGCCCGGCATGGGTGCAGGCAGGGGCTCGGCGAGTGTTCTCCTGTGTCTGATACTGGGTGTTCTTCTCCCAGCCGTGGCTGGCCTGGAACGCTCTGACCACTGCTGCGTGCGGACATGCCCCTGCCTGGGTTCTAGGACCACAGCCTTCGGGAAGCTTACAATGACCCTCGGCAGGAATTCCCCCTTCTCCTCCCTGCATAGCATCTGCCATCACTACATTGCCACTGAGTCGGTTCTTCTCTGACAGGGAGATTCATCAGGGAATGGCCAGGACATCGTATATTGCAATGGACTGAAGCCAAATTCAAAATGGCTTAGGATACGTAGCTCTTGAAGTGCTCTTGACAAAGCCCCTGTCATCTTCCTGTTGGCAGATGTCGTCCTCATCTGCCTGCTCCTTGCAACAGTATTTGGACACTTTTGCTGACCTTTCAGAAACCAGGTTTTGAAGTGATTTTTCTGGGAACTTGCAGTTTTCCTGCTGTGCCCTTGGCCACCTGGCTGGATCCTCTTCTCTTCCTGGAAATAATGGAAATCCTTTCGTCTGTCGACGTACTCAGGGGGTCGCACCCTATCCCAAGAGTTTAAGCATGACCACAATGCTGACAGGTTCTCACATTTAGATGCTCAGCCCTGCTCTCCGGGCTCACATACCCAACCTCTGCCTGGACGTCTCACCTGGATCTCTGGCCGGCAGCTCAGACGGAAAGGTTCAGCGCAGGACCCCTGCCTGCCCTGCCCTGCTCTGCTCAGCGTGGCAGAGACCAGCACTGGCTCAGGCCCCAGGCTCAGGAACTTTCTATAAACCCGGTCTCCTTACATCGCAAGCCCAGTCCGTCAGCAAGTCCCGAGTCTGGCCAATTCCCAGGGTCCGAGCCTCCACGTGCCTCTGGGAGCCTGGAGCCCCGTTCCCTGCACCCGGCCCCGCACAGCAGCAGGCGTTCACCCTCCAGTAACCCGCGTGGCCAAGCTCAGAGCCCCCGCTGTGCCCAACAGGCCTAACTCCGTCCTTCCCGCCTTCTCCTGGTGCCGTTTGCCCAGTCATCAGCCTTTCCCCTTGGGACGAATATTCCGAGCTGGCCGCACGCTCTTCTCCAGGCTCACTGCAGTCGTCCACTCGAAGGCCGTGGATACTGGAGTTTTGGTGACCCTAAGCCCACCCTGTTACTTCGTCCCCTTGCCCTCCTGGGAGTCCTCACGGCCTGAGGGACCGCGTGTCTGAGCCGACTCCGCCTTCTGACCAAAGGAGCTGCAGGTGCCGTGAGCTCAGGGCTTCGGCTGGTGCCAACTTCTTGCCCTTCATCCAGGCATCTGAGGCAGCAGTGGGTGCTAAGGACATTCTGTGCGTGAATTATGGTAAATTGAAGCTGGGATGGGTTAAATAATGTAAGCAGTTTTAGTAAGTGGTCTGATGACAAAGCAGTGTAGAAGCTGTGCGCACATCGGGCAGGTAACCTTGTAGCGATCTTGAGGCACAGGCCCTATTTTAATTGTTGGAGAGAAAGAGGTTGGCATTCATGTTGGAGCAGCAAAAACAGATGCGCAGAGGCAGAAATAGACAAAACGTGTCGATGGAATTTAAAAGAGAGGAGTTTTATAGCATCAGAGAAGTTGGAAGAGAAATCGTGCAAAGTAAGTTGAGACTAATAAACGGAGGGCACCCAGCAATGGGCCACAGAGCCTGGGCTGCAGGGGACG
Organism: Eubalaena glacialis; assembly: GCF_028564815.1. Classification (NCBI taxonomy): domain Eukaryota; kingdom Metazoa; phylum Chordata; class Mammalia; order Artiodactyla; family Balaenidae; genus Eubalaena; species Eubalaena glacialis. Next base: position 12,183,839 of record NC_083735.1, read on the forward strand.
CGGCAGAGGTTGTGAAGGCAAACGGGTGATGAGGTCCTAGGACTCACCGTGTGTCCAGTCCACAGGCTTAGTGGGGATTCAACAGAAACAATGGGTCTGCTCTATAAAATCTGTTGATTGGGAAAAAGAAAAAAACCCACGTTTTTGTGTCCATTAGCAAGAAAATATACTTCATTTCACATTTTAAACTGAAATGTGTGACATTTACCTTCTTTCTCTATAAAAAAAAATCTGCTTTCAAAAAAGTGAACATCATATAACAAGAAATGAGAAATTCTTACTGACTCAACATTCAATCAGCCTGGATCATTAGACCATACATTACACATGTCACCAAAAATCCTTCTAAACAAGCATTTGACACAAGAATTGAAATGCAGCATTGAACCAGTTTGAACAAATCTGGAGCAGTGGTGTCTGTGCTTTATATATATAGATATAGATATAGATATAGATAGATAGATATAGATATAGATATTTATAATTTAAATATCTATATCTATATATATTTCTACTTGTCAAGAGATGATCGGTTAAAGAAAGAGAACATTTTATTCAATACTCCAGGTCCGTCGTGGACAGACTTTACAGAAAGCCTCCTTCTGCATGAGGTTAAAACAACTGCACTCTATTTCTTTACACTAAAGGAGCCTCTCACTGTTAGCCAAGGTCAGAATACTTGAAGCTTAACGTGTTGTGTCTCCTTATGGAAACTCCTTCTGCAGATGTTTGTGGAGTTTTTATATCAATGTTTCAGAGGTAAAACCACCTGCCATATGAACACATATGTGTTACTTCTTCCATTTGCCAGAAAACTTTAACCAAAATCACCTTTTTTTCCCTCTATGAATTTTAGAAATTATATTAAAATTCATCAAGATGGCAGATAAGCATATGAAAAGATGCTCCTCGTCGTATGTCATTAGGGAAATAAAAATTAAAACAATGAGATCCCAACACACACATATTAGAATGGCCAAAATCCAGAGCACTAACACCAAATGCTGACAAGGATGTGGAGCAACAGGAACTCTCATCACTGCTGGTGGGAACGCAAAAGGGTACAGGCACCTTGGAAGACAGTCTGGTGATTACTTATAAAACTAAACATACCCTTACCATGTGATCCGGCAATCATGCTCCTTGGTATTTACTCAAAGGGATTGAAAATTTATGTCCACACAAATGTCTACAGCAGCTTTATCCATAACTGCCAAAACCTGGAAGCAACTGAGAATGTCCTTCAGCAGGTGAGTGGATAAATAAACTTGGTCCATCCAGACAGTGGGATATTAGAATGTCAAGTCCCAACAATCTCTGAGGTGATGCAAAAAGGGCAGTTGAGGAAAAAATCCTGCAGTCCTGGAAGGAAGCGCTTTGTTCAAGGGACAATCTTTCCAAGCCGCTCTGTTTCTAGGGGCGTCTAAACTCTGCCCTTCTGAATGGGGCAGAGTATCAGGAATTTTCCAATTTTCTTTGCCCAATAATCTCCAGCTCATCTCCAGAATTCACAGTGGAAAACAGTCTGCAGAGTTGCCTCCGTGGGTTCAATTCTTGGGGTCAAACCCAACATAAGACCCAATTTCTAATCAGCCCAGCCCAGAAGCTGGCGGCTTCCTGCTAAGGGCAGCCCACAGGCTGGTTCTTCTGTTCCCTTGGCCACTGTCCACCGCCAGGGAGCTGGGTCATGTCTCTTGTAGAACAACAAACCAGCCAAGGGCTACCTGTGAATCTCTACGAGCGGGAGATTCTGGAAAGTTAAAGTTAATGCATCATTGCGTGGATGGTCTGGGGCCGTGGGGTGGATTTACCCGATAGACCAACATTTTCTTTTTTTTTAATTAATTAATTTATTTATTTTGGCTGCATTGGGTCTTCGTTGCTGCGTGCGGGCTTTCTCTAGCTGCGGCGAGCGGGGCCCACTCTTTGTTGTGGTGTGTGGGCTTCTCATTGCGGTGGCTTCTCTTGTTGCGGAGCACGGGCTCTAGGTGCACGGGCTTCAGTAATTGCGGCACGTGGGCTCAGTAGTTGTGGCTCGCGGGCTCTAGAGTGCAGGCTCAGTAGTTGTGGTGCACAGGCTTAGTTGCTCCGCGGCTAGAGCGGAGCAACTAAGCCTGTGCACCACAACTACTGAGCCTGCGTGTGGAATCTTCTTGGACCAGGGCTTGAACCCGTGTCCCCTGCACTGGCAGGTGGATTCTTAACCACTGTGCCACCAGGGAAGCCCCAGACCAACATTTTCTGTAAAACTTTTCGACAAGTGGAAGACAGTGTGGTTGAAACGTAACAAGCAGGATTGCCCAGAAATGACCCCAGGGGCAACTTCCATTCTGAGGGCCATGGCGCTCAGACCACCCCTCAGCAGGAGGACCTCAGGAACCAGGTGCTGGGAGCTGCTGGCCCCACGTGCCGAGCAGGAGCTTGCCACCCAGAGCCCTCTCCTGCACACTCACCCCATGGGAGGGGCTCAGAGGGACGCTCACCCCTCGCAGAGCGGCCCCAGCACGCCACGGTCCCACCAGGACCAGGCACCCAGCCTCTTCTGCCGCGCCCCCCGTCCCCCCGCTGGCTAAGTCTGCCCCCACCTGAGTGTGAACCCATCTCAGCTGCCAGCGCTTCGATGGAAACAGTGGTTTCATTCTCTGCCTCTCAGTGATGGATCTTCCAAATAATGTCACACTCGGGTCCTGGGCCCTAGACTCAGAACTCACTGGAGGAGTTCGAGTGGCCAACGCAGGGGTGCGGGCTCGGGGGCAGCTGGCATGTGCTGACCCCTGGGCTCCTTTTCCCCACCCTCCTCCTGCACCAGAGCCCCCGCCGTGGCCAGAAGCTCCACACCTCCTTCCTCTGCCCAGGCCCTTTCTTCAGGTCTGAATTTCACCCATAAACTCCCTGCTGGTGGCTGAGGAGAAGGCAGGAGGGTCAGAGTCAGAGGAAGAAGATGTGAGAAGAAGCTGCCCGGAGGCCTTGAAGGTGGAGGAGGGGGCAGGAGCCTCGAGGAGCTGGAAGAAGACAGGGAAGAGGTTCCCCCAGGAGCCGCCAGAAGGAACTGCCTGTGCATTCACTTCAGGCTTCTGTCTCTACAACTGTAAGATCATAAATATGTGCTGTTTTAAGCCAGTGAATTTTTGGAAATGTTCTACAGCAGCAGCGGGAACCTAATTCATCACCATTTCCTTGTTTTCACTCTCCAGTTTTCTTACTGACTTCATGGTGTGTGGTGATCAGAACTGCATATACTACTCTGTGAGAGGGTAGGGGAATAACGGCCAGATTTGCTTGGTGGCCAGCAAAATTATTTCGTAACCTCAAGAGAAGAGTACAGACCAGAACCGTTGGAGACAGCCTTCTAGAGAATCCTGGGTACCAGGAAGCACACTGACTTTGAATTTTAGTGAATGATTATACTGTCCACAATAACAGTGATGTATTGTATTATTTTCTACAATTGACCCTGTCCTAAGTCTCATTAGAAAGTTGAAAGCCCATTTAAGGAGGAGTCTGGGAAGATGGTGGCAATTTAGTGTTTTTGTATTTTCCCCAAATTCTCCCAGAAATAGACACACTAGATTTGAAAGCAAAACTAAGAACCCAATGCCCACTCAATACCCAAGGATCCCACAGTTCTGGAACAGTCTGAACCCTATAAACTCAAAACTAACAGAGCTCCCCCAGCACCCAGATTCCTTCCCTCAGGAGGAACTCCTGAGAACTGAGTCTGACCACATTGAGCAGGACGCATGGTAGGGGCAGAGGAGACGACACCTCGCAGGTGGTCGGGGAGGGGAGACAAGCGGGTTGATTTCTGAACCGCCCAGGCTAAACTGCTCATCGCTTTGTGAAAACAACAAAAGAGGAAGCACCAGGGCTTCGAAGTTAAAAAGCTATGCCAGCCCATTGCTATCTCCTGGAGATTCAGGAAAAGTCTTTGTTTTGTTTTATTTTTAAAAATAAGCAGCATGAACAATCACAGGAAAATCTACACAAGCATTGTCAATTCCCTGCCAACAATAAAGGCGTGCCAGGAAAATACAGGCCTTCCTGCATATTGAAACACACCCATAATAGCAATAACTATAACAATAACAGAAGAAAACCACTAAGTTAAAAGCGGGAGCGGGCATGGGCATTGTTATTCTGAGACTAACATTTTTACGTTGAGGTCAGATTGAGTCATTCATTACTTTGATGTCACTGAGAATCAAAAAAAATGTGTGAGTGAAAGGAGACGGTCACACAATGGATGAGGTTAAGTAAAAACACTGTATTCCTAAATTCAAATGGGAATTATGGATATGAAATGACTAGCTTTGTACAGAAAAGGACTGAAAACAGTGACCAAACCCGATCAATAGTCACCCCCAGTGAGTAGATTTCTCACTAAAACCATCCGTGGCTTCTGGGAGAAATGGAAGATTTCATGTCTGAGTCGGGAAATGCACCATCTAAAACATCGTGTCCACCAGAAAACAAGAAAGCCACCAAAGGTCTCCAGGTCCACGTCAAAAGGATTCACTGAAGATGTGAGAATTACCGCATTGAAACACATCTAATGTTTAAATCCACGAGTTAACAAAGACATTAAAACAAAAAGCGCAAAATCTAAATTGAACCTCAAGGTACAAGTAGTTGATGAGGGAAAGCGTTTTTTGTTTTTTTAAAATAGAAGCTTGGAATTAAAATGTCATTGTTTCACAACTCAGAATACCTGAGTAAATCTAGGCAACCATTTTCAAAGGCTGCTAACATCACCGAGAGAGACAGCCAGGCACCCGGGTTCCCGTGATGGGATCCGCGTGGTGCCCAGAGGCCTCCAGCCGGCCCCAGAACACTCACCCTTCCACAGCCCTGCATCCTCCCGGCTAAAGGAGGCCACAGATTAACAGATACCACGCAGGGTGTTTTGTTTTGCTAAGCAATTATTGTCAACTTTTTGCTTAATGATAGAAACGCAATTACCTCCCATCTTTCAGAGGTCCTTAGGGTGGATGCAACAGTACCATATCTGGAATTGCCCCAACGCCCCTGGGGGAGAGGGGTAGGCAGGGCAAAGATGGAACCAGATCGCCCAGCTGTGTAACTTATTCTCTCTACTGGCAAATTTCCACAATAAGAAAAAAAACAAGACAAACACACACAAAGCCACACATACTCATTTAGATGAGAACCTGAATGGATTTGGTCCTACAGGGCTTGTGGAGCCACTGCAGGTGGAAATTAGAACCAGGAGACGTTTTTGTTCTACGGCACCTCCTGAGCAGTTTTGCAGCATTAAGAGCATTTTAAGTTGTACCCAAACTCTCACCAAAAAGAGATCTCCCTGATCCATTCTTATGCAAGGAGCTCTGATGTCAGCTTTGTTGATTTAAACTTTAAGCAGAGGGTAGATGGAGGTGACCAGGGGCCGGGAGGCGGGGGAGGTGAGGAGGAGCTGGTCACAGGGACAAAGCTGCAGGGACGCAGGGTGAGCAGTCCCGAGACTACTGTCCAGCATGGTGACTGCAGGTGATAACGCTGGGTCAGGTCCTGGAAATTCGCTCAGGGAGTAGATCTCAAGTGCTCTGACCACACACAGTGGTCACTACGTGAGCCGGACGTGCTAACTAGCTTGACTGTAGTAACCGTTTCACTGTGTGTACGTGTTTCAAACCAGCATGCTGGGCACCCTAAAAAATTTAAATTCTTATTTAAATTAAAAAAATTTAAATGCTAAAGAGCTGTGAAAGTGCACTTCTGCTAAATGCCGCCTTCCCGTTGCTTCTGGTGTGAGTGCCGCCCTCGAAGGCCATGGCTGTTCCTCGTTCGCCTCTGCAGTCCTAGAAGTAGGTGGTACCGTAACCAAATTGGAGTTGAGATGCACGGGTCACGCGGCCCTGGGAGCAGGTGCCCCAGAGAGCTGCCCTAACGTCTCTGCCCAGGCCTTCCTCTTCCCTCTGAGCTTCACGTTTACCCCAAGGGAGGGCTAAATCCCTGGGGGTCTTGCAGACCAGGAGCAGGCGGGGAGCAAGGCTGAGAGCCTCGCACCCTCCTCACAGCCCCACCTGCTCCTGGTACGTGCACTGCAGGCCTCTGCCCACATCAGCCCCTGGAGCCCGGCAAGGAGGGGAGGGCTGGCAGGCGCCGTGCTCCTCCCACAAAGCTGGTCCCACTCGCCTCTCTGCAACTTCCTTTTTCTCTTTCCCAAATCTCCAGTCCCGGAGCGTGTCCCGTGGTTAGTGGGCACCTGTGCTGTCTGCCAGGGTCTCCTGACGGGGCTCCACAGCTGCCCGCCACTCGACACCCTCCATGTGAAGACAGGCTGGTCCTCTGGGGGTGAATCAGGTGGTCACGTCCATGCTCAAAAAACTCCAAACTTGTTCTCAGCCTGTGAGGCTCTGCAAATCCAACCCTGCCTTTTCTCTCCAAACTCAGGTCCCGAGCCAGCCCCTCAATCTTGTGGCTCCAGCCTCTGTGGGCTTCTCTCTGAGCTGCAAGGGGAGAGGCCCATTCCCCTCGTAGGACCCTCACTCTCCCCATCCCGTGTGCCGATCTTCACATCTGTCTGTGCGGCTGTGATTCAGATCTGGTGAACTGACATGGCTTCCGGGGGATCTTTATCCCACTGATTTGATCACAGACCTAACACTGTGTTTTCTTGACTGTGTTTTAGCGAGGCCTCTTTCTGCCCGGCTGGTGCACACTATCCTGGAACAGCCCCGTCTTGCTGGTCCTGCTCACCCTCCTCCTCTGGGTCCTGCCGCAGTGCTGGGCCCGGAGTGAGTGCTCAGTGAAGGAATTTCTGCCCCTGCTGTCTCCCCAGAGCAAGTTTTGTCAGTCCCCCTCCCAATGCGTTTTTCCATTTTCTTGGAAGGAAAAGGGTGCAGATCCTCCCTAAGCCAAGGTCAGCTCCCTTGCAGGGACTTCCTGCAGATGCTGCCGTTGGAGGTGCACCTGGGGCCAGGCACCTTCCCTGAGCACTGGGTCCTCTGTCTGGAAGGGGCAGGGTGGGCCGTGGGGGACGAAGTCAGACCAGAGATGAGGCCCCATGGCTCTGAGGAGCAGATGCCCAGGTTCCCGGGGGTCATTTCATTCCTGTCTCCCCCCCCCCGACCCTGCTGCCCCCTCAGGAATCATGAGCGGTCCCGACTCCTGTCTCTCCTAGATCCTTGGACGCTGGAGCCCAAGGGAGCCTCACTCGGGAACGTGTTTGTCGTTGATGGGTTTCCGTTTGTGGACCAGGCTCAGCAGCTGCAGGAATCAAGCTCTCCTCCTACAGAAACACCAAACCCCCAAAGGGGCCTTCAGTTACCCCTTCCAGTTGCTCCAAGTTAATTTAAAAAAAAGTGCTCACTGGTTCAGGTGTCTGCTATTTGCTTTGACAAGAGCTGACTGTCTCTCTAGGAAGAGGCAGCTATGGACCAGCTCCCTGGCATGGCCAGCTGCGTCTCAGCTCAGATTGGGACCGAGGCCACTGGCAGAAACTTTGTTCTCCTGACCTTGAGAGGATGACAGTCAGGAGCCCCTTTGGACTGAATAATCCTATAAAGTGCTCAGTGGCCTGGAAAAAATGATTTTTTTCAGCTTTAATCTGTTATGCTATGTTATTTGAAAATGTAATCTGCCGTGCAAACAAGCAGCACACTGGCCTCCTTTGCTGGCCTGATGTCCCCGTCTGGGCCGACAGTGTCTCTTCAAAGCCGTCCTCTGGTCGTGTCTGCAGGCTGTGAACTACTTGCATATTGGGGAACCTCGAGCCGGCGTGAAAAGTGAATTCAGTCCTTAGTAACCAGGTGGCCTTGTCCCTGGGACCCCGGCTAACAGATAGGAAGCACCAGGCTCTGCAAGGGAACTGAACACAAACGTCCACGTCCTCCAAGGACTGAGTACATCTAAACCCTCTAATCCTTTCTGAGAACCTGTCTCGCTTGTTTGGATTACACCAGTCCAAGGGGGGCTTCGGGGTCATGCACCTAACTGGACCTGGGAGGAGCTGGGGGCTCCCACGGCTGCCCCATGCCCCCTCTTCTCTGCCCAGCAGGGCCCTGCCCTCAGCCCCTGGTCACAGGCCCAGCCATGGGGAGGGAGTGTAAGGACGAACCACTGGACACATGCTCTGGGGAACGCCAGGCACAGCCCAAGGGGACGTGTCTGATCGAGGGACCCCCACCGCATCTTCAGGATCCAGTCCCTGGGCTCCGTGGGGCAGAGTAAAAGGATTTCAGGGTTGTGGAAGGAACATGGGCTTGGGTGAAAGAGGGTCTGGGTTTGATCCTGCCTCTGTCACTCAGGGCCTTTGGGAAGACATACTCAGTTCCCGCACAGAGGTGCAGGACGATGTTGGCTTCCTCCCTCCGACAAGGAGGTGAGGGTACACCCAGCCTGGCTGGGCAGCAGCTGCTCACATTGGCGCTTCCACCCTCTGCCTTATTTGTGCATTATACACTGATCTCTGCTGTGGAGGAAAGGCCCTCCTCCCTCCTGGGACGGCATCAGGCACGGCACTCGTGTGAGAGGTGGGGTGCTGGGACCCTGCCTCACGGCCTGCCCCCATCATCTGCAGGAAGGACTGTGGTGCCCAGTCACATACGGACACACAGCAGGAGCGACGGCACCCACCCCCTCAAGCTCCCTTCCCACCACACGGGGCTCCGCCCCACACCCTGCCCCGCAAACAAGACACACAGGCCGGTCTGTCCTCAGGAGCAAGGATGGTCCGCGCCCGTCGGAGCAGGAAGAGGCGGCAGCAAGCTTACCTGCAGCATGGACAGATGGGGTTACTCCAAGCCCTTGGGGACTTTGGCAAAGTTGTGTTGGAGAGGAGCTACTGCCATCTGGTGGATAACGCTGGAGATGCTGCCCAAGGTCCCACGGGCAGGACACCCCACATGGAGGACTCTCTGCTCCCAAAGCAGGAACTGACTCGGCTCTGGACCCACGCTGTCCAACAGGATCACGTGTAATGTTAAGTGTGCTGGTAGCTACAAGAAAAAGTAAAAGAAATTAATTTTCATAACATTTTATTTAACCCAATAGATCCAAAATACGATTCTTTAACCATGTACTCAATCTAAACATTACTAGTGAGGTATTTTACACTTTTCTCCCCCCCAGCACGTCTGGGTTCCAGTGTGAATTTCACACCGACTGCACCTCTTGGTGCAGACAGGCCGATTTCCAGGCCCAGGAGCCTCTGTCATTTCGGGACAGTGGTGGCCTGCCGGAGTCTGGTGTCCCCTTTCTAAAAAGTGGAAGAGTCTCAACTACCCTCTAAATTCAGCCTCCAGTACTTACTGGCTGGTATTGTTCCCACCAGGGTCAAAGGTTTTCTAAGACAGGGTTTTGCACTTCATTTGTATCTGTGAAGCTCCTCAGCCACGGGGCAGAGTAGATGCTCAACTTCTGAGTCCCTTCGGCTGCTGAAGTACTGCAGATGGGCGTGAAACCAGACGTCTGTTCCTCAAGGTTGGAGGCTGGAGTCCAAGGTCAAGGTGCCGGGGACCTGGGGTCGGGTGAGGACCCGCTTCCTGGTCTGCAGATCCTGTTTTCCCTGAGTCCCCATGAGCACCGAGAAGCTGTTTAAAGCTTCGAGGATGCTGTAGTCACAGGCCTCAGGGGCTGGGGGAGGGAGCAGACCTGTGAGCCTGGGCAGGAGGGCCAAGTCCACTGCCTTAACCTTGATATGTGTTGACCCCAGTCAAGGCAGTGAAGAAGGGACATCCTGCACCAGATCCTTGGTCTTTAGTCTGCCTGGGGGTGGGGGGAGAGCGCTCTCTCTCTCTCTCTGCCTCTTGACCTACCTACCATAAGGGACTTGGGTAGTCACCCCAAAAAACAGAATAAAGCAGACTGAATTGTAATTAAGATGAAGGAAGAAAAAAAGGTGGGCACTAATTAACCAAGGAAAGGAATGACACTTCAATGGAGACGATGACACAGATGAATGAGTTTGTTGCGAATTTGGTTCCCACCTTCCTAGAACGATCTGCCAAAAGGGAGGCATCCTCAGCCATGGTTTCATCAACATCCAGGAGGTAAACTAACCATTATCCAGGGAATTTGTTGCTCTTCCTCGTATGAAGTCAGTGGGAAGGGATTTCTCCTGGGAGGTCTATGAAGGTCACTGTCTCCAACTTTCTGTCCTTGGATGACGTGAGAGAACTCACCCTGGAGGAAGATCATATGGATGCCATCTGTGCGGGGTCGCCTCTGTCAAAGCTCTCACTCTGGATGACATGAGTGCTCGAATTATAGATGTGACGAGTGTGGAAGAGTCTTCACCACAGCTCTAACCTAACACACCAGAGAGCGCACACGGGGTGAAAATCTACGTCTCTGTAACCCGTAAGTTATCTTTTTTTTTAATTTTATTTTACTTATTTATTTATTTTTGGCTGCGTTGGGTCTTCGTTGCTCTGCGCGGGCTTTCTCTAGTTGAGGCGAGCGGGGGCTACTCTTTTGTTGTGGTGCGCGGGCTTCTCACTGCGGTGGCTTCTCTTGTTGTGGAGCACGGGCTCTAGGCACGTGGGCTGCAGTAGTTGTGGCACACGGGCTCAGTAGTTGTAGCGCATGGGCTTAGTTGCTCTGCGGTATGTGGGATCTTCCTGGACCAGGGCTCGAATCCGTGTCCCCTGCATTGGCAGGCAGATTCTTAACCACTGCGCCACCAGGGAAGCCCCCGTAAGTTATCCTTAAACAACACGAGTGACCTCCATTTGGAAGGAAGCCTCTCTCTGTTCCCACTGCAGCAGGGACTTCATCTAAGCTTCAGCGTTAGTGTGCACAAGAAAATTCAGGGTAGGAAGAACTATAAAAACAGGAAAATCTTTAGAAATTAGACTAGTCTTTACTGGAGAAGCAAGTTGGAAGTGAAATAACACATAACTCATGCTGGAGAAGTTACTAAATGAAAGAAATGTAAAAAGCCCTTTACTTATAGAATATGTGAGACTGCACACTGTATAAAACACTCAGTGTAATGAATTAAAGGAAAGCCTTCAGTGATTTCCAACCCCTTAGGTAATATTAAAGTTCCCATACTGAGGAGATACCAATCCTAAAATCAAAGTGAAAAAGCCTTCAGCGGAAATTCATGTTAGAAGTCTCAGAGTTGGAGAAACCTCTAACATAAATGTTTTACAACACAATTCATCCATAAATTCAAACTTCTGCCTAATGACTTATTATTGAAAATAAAATAAAATAAAATAAAATGTAGGAACATGGAACAATTTGGGAATGTTGAGTGCAGAATTTTGTGAAGATTATTACATTACATTTTAAAATGTAATATATAAATATATAGGTTAAAAGTTGCAGCTGAAAAGCTATTATGTTGGTCACTTTCTAGTTTTTTTACGTAGCTCTAAATATAATTAAGATGACTGGGGTCAGTTAGAAAATAAATTTCTGTGTTAAGGGAAATATGTAGAATATGAGTGTTAACTATACTCTGCATAGCTATAGTCCAGCTTTCTTTGCTTATTTTTAACAAATGTATCTTTCTCCATCCTTTTACTTCTAATATATCCATATCTTTGTATTTAATGTGGGTTTCTTTTACATAAAGTATAGTTGAGTCTTTTTTTTTTTTTTTTAAATCCCCTCTGACAGTCTTTTTTTTGGCTGTGCCCCACAGGCTTGTGGCATCTTAGCTCCCTGACCAGGGACTGCACCAGGCCCTCGGCAGTGAGAGCGCACAGTCCTAACCATTGGACTGCCAGGGAATTCTGAGTCTTTCTTTTAATTGATGTATTTAAATGTCTGATGCTTAAAGTGGTTACTGTTACTACTGGATTGGTATCTATCATATTTGTAACTGTTTTCTATTCATTGCCCTTGTCCTTTATTATTTTTTTTTGTCTTCCAATTTTTTCTCCCTTACCTGGTTTTAACTGAGCATTTTATATAATTTATATAATGCCATTCTTTGTTCTTACTGTATCAATTAATCAATCATACTTCTAGAAAATGTTTTAGTCACTGTCCTTGAGTTTGCAATATGCATTTACAACTAATCTAAGTCTACTTTAAAGTGACACCATGCCACTTGCAAGTACCTTACAACAGAATACAGGCTTCCCTGCTATCCACTTTCTTACATGTTAGCAATGAACAACTGGAATTTGAAATAAATTATTTATATTCGCACCCCAAAAATGAAATCCTTAGGCATAAATCTAATAAAAGATATATAAGACTTATATGAAGAAAAGTACAAAACTCAGTGAAATCAATAAATATGTAAATAAAAGTAAAGCTAGTCCATGTACATGGTTAGGAAGACACAATTCTGTCAAGATGTCAGATCTTCCTGATTTTGACCTGCACATTCAATAGAATGCCAGTCAAAATCCCAGCAAATTATTTTGGGGGTATCAACAAATTGATTTTAAAGTTTATATGAAAAGACAAAAGACCAAAAACTAACCTAACATTGAAGGAGAAAAACAAAGTTGGAACAATGACACCACCCAACTTTAATACTTAAAGTTACCATAAAGCTACAGTGATCAAGACACTGTGGTATTAACAAAAGAATAGACAAATAGTTTAATAGAACAGAATAGAAAGCACAGAGAGTCATACAAATATACTGGACTGATCTCTGACAAAGGCACACAGGCAATTCAATGAGGAAACAACAGTCTTTTGAACAAATGGTGTTGGAAAAACTGGACAGCCACAAGCAAAATAATGAATTTAGATGCAGATATTACACCCTTCATAAAAATCAACTGAAAGTGTATCATAGACTTAAATGTAAAATATAAAACTATAAAACTCCTAGAAGACAACATAAGAGAAAGTCTAGATGACTCTGGATTTGGAGATGACATTTTAGGTACAGTGCCAAAGGCATGATCCATGTCAGAAAAAAATTGATAAATTGGACTTCATTAAAATTTAAGGGACTTCCCTGGTGGTCCAATGGTACAGAATCCGCCTTACAATGCAGGGGACTCAGGTTCGATCCCTGGTCAGGGAACTAAGATCCCACATGCCACAACTAAGCCCCTCGGGCCACAACTACTGAGCCTGCGCGTCTCAACTAGCGAGCCTGTGTGCTGTAAACTACAGAGCCCACACGCACTGGAGCTTGCACGCCACAACTAGAGAAGAGAAAACCCGCATGCCACAACTAGAGAGAAGCCCACGCACCACAACGAAGAGCCCGCGTGCCGCAACAAAAGATCCTGCACGCCTCAACAAAGATCCTGCGTGCTGCAACTAAGACCCGACACAGCCAAAAATAAATAAATAATAATAATAAATCTTAAAAGATATTTTAAAAGTTCAACCCAATTAAAAATGCACAAACTATCTGAGCAGACACCTGACCAAAGACATACAGATGGCAAAGACCCAACATGTTATAAGGGAACTGCAAATTAAAAGACCTGTTAGCATGGCTAAAACACAGAACGCTGACAACGCCAAATGTAAACAAGGATATGGAGCAACAGGTGCTCTCACTCACTCTTGCTGGGAATGTAAAATGGTACAGCCAGTTTGAGACACTGAAGCTCCTTTTCTCCACTGGGGAGGTGAGACTCAGTTCATTATCTTTCCAAAACGCAAACCTGCTCAGGCACCCACAGCTGGTGTTGAAGTCCACTGGGGTCTCACTCTAGCAGAAAAACCATCACAATCACCACAGACACCATAACCTGCATGATGGTTTTGCTTCTGTGGCAACAGTGCTCACTCCTTCAGAGAAACTTGTCTGACTTAAAAGAGACTTTATGGGACTCTGGAATATGGGGACCGCCTGCTACATGAATGCAGCGCTGCAAAATCTGACATATACGCCATCCCTTGCCAACCCTACACCGACTCAGGGGTACTCTCAGATTTGTTGCCGTTAAGGATTCTGCATTCTATGTACTAGGCAAGCCATCACCGTTGTGATGTTATCAAGCCATCACACCCGTGAGTTGCTGGCTTCCATACACACAAGCAGGAAGATGCCCATGAATTTCTGATGTTCACTGTCAATGCCATGCAGAAGGTACGTTTGCAAGGGGACAAGTAGTTACAGTGTCACTTCAAGGGCACCACCCTAACACGACCAATATTTGGAGGGTGCTGGAGACCTTAAATCAAGTGTCTCCATTGCAAGGGCATTTTAAACACCTTTGACACTTACCTGGACATTAAGCTGGATATCAAGGTAGCTCAGAGTGAGAGCCAAGCTTTAGGATAGTCGATGAAGCCCAAAGAGCTGGACCGCGAAAACTCCTGTCATTGTAGTGTTTGTCTAAAGAAGGCGCCTACTGCCAAGATGTTTACTTTGCACACTCCCTCTAAGGTCCTCATCCTTGTATTGAAACAGTTCACAGGTGACCAAATTGCTGAGTAACCATATCCCGAGTGTCTTGACGTGCAAATCTTCCTGTCTCAGCAGAACGCAGGACCACTTGTCTATTTACTCTAAGCTGTGCTGGTCTATGCCGCTTTGAGTTGTCTCAATGGACATTATTTCTGATATGTAAAAACTGGGAAAAAAAAGAGTGGGATGATGGATGATCTAAGGTAGCCACCTGTGACATGACTTCTTTCCTGAGCCAAACTGCCTATGTCCTCTTTAACACTCAGAAGAGCGAACTGGAAAGAAAGAGTGGGAGTTTGGCAATAGGTAGGGAACCAACAGCCCTGGGGCTGATGACACAGCCATGGGAGCAGATGTAGGAAGCCCTGAAGGAGACGCCTACATCCAAGTTCCTAAGTCACAGGAGAATTTGGAAGTAACACCAACCAAAGGAGTCACCTTAGACCAGTGGAAATTTCTCCAAGAACAAAACTGACCAAAGCCTCAATTCAACCTCAGGAAAACAGAATTCACCCTGGGGTGCTGCAGTGCAGTTGTGATTCAGCAGTCAAAATAAAGAGGTGGGATGAGAAGAAACTCCAGAGCAGGAAAACTACCTGCTGAATGTTTCATTCAGGGACATCCCAGCTCAGGTGGAGGAGAACAGTAGCGAACTCCCTTGTCTGGGGCCGAGTGCCAGAGGCACCAAGAGAAAAGACAGGAAGGGTGAGGAGGCTGTGCATGTATTCCAGTTATCCTGGTACAAGTGTTGAGGGCACACGTGTGCAATGAGCACACACACAGTCACTCTGGGGTGAAGAAACAAAGGTGAGGCTCGGTGATGTGTACACTGGTGCCACTGCGTAACGGTGACGGATCCAGGGCCGAGGCCTTACAAGGGAAACTGTGTCTCCATGCCCTGAAACGTATCCCATGCCCATGTGTGGGATACGTGTGAATCCCCTTAACAACTTTGCATATTTGAGTTTGGAGGTTTTCTAGTGGGATTGGGTGTTGTACATATGCTGATAGGTTGTCAAAAGAGGTCTCAGGGTGAGTTCTCAGGGAGCACCGGGCTGAGCAATTAAGTATTTGGAGGGATTCTTAGTATAGATTTTGTGGTTTGGGGGTGGCATAGATGGGATAAGTGTATGAGAGCTAAGTATGAGAACAGAGGTATTTTTTGCATATCACCTTGCCTTGGTCAGATACGGGATTTTGTATTTGAGCTTATGTTTTATAAAATTCAGAGGTGTGGGGAATGTGTGTTGGCGTTCTATGTGTGAAGATTCATAAACTTTTGGGGTTATAGAGACAGCAGGGAAAGTTTTATTTGACAATGGGGGCAGAAGGCACTTTGGCCTTAATGGTGGAGCTTTTTATGGAGACATGTAAATGCTTTAGGAATAGTTTTTTTTCCTTTATTTTGGCTGCATAGTATTAATATCTTATGGAGTTCTCCTGGTTGCCACCTCTATCTTTAAAAGTTATCTATCCTCTTTCCCTAAAACAATGATCTTTCCATGCAATAAAGAGAAAGCTCGTATGAAATTGAAACTAAATTATAAATAGCAAATGTCCAAATCCATAAAGATATAAATACAGGAAAAACTAACTAAATGCTATATGCTATGTTTACTTGCTTCAGTTCATTAAAATAGAAGTTATTTAAGAACTTCCTGAAAACTCAATTAATTTTTATATACATAGTGGGGTACAGAGGAATTCAGAAACATTTACAGCAAAAAATGTCACCAGTTTTCAACATTTCCTAACAGATACACTTACATGTTAGAACATGCTGGCTTGGGAAAACTGAGTATTTAAAAAAATGGGGTATTGGAAAAACAGCGACAAACATCCAAAAGAGCAAAAAGGAACAGAGTAAAAATTACAAGCATACAAGCGATATATATAGAACAAAAAAGAGGATGTCACAGAAGCTGTTCTTGAAAAGATTTATAACCTGAATTCACATGGGGCACATCATGTGAAAGAGTAATACTAGAAACAAACAAAACACAGACGAAAAAAGGGGCAAATAATTATGGACAAAGCAGATATGGGAATTACTTTCAATTATATGAATAATTCCAAGACAATGACACTAAAAAACACAAATTCTGAGCCTGTTCCCCAGTGTTTGTGGGAACTGACTTTATAAAGATAAGCCCGCTGTCATTGAAAGGCAGCATCTACCCAAAGAAACCCTCCTAAACACACAGGCCCGGCCGTGTGCGTTAGTGTGCATGTGAGAGGGGAGCCAAGTGTCAGATAGTAAACTTCCACACGGGGACCGTATTTGTTAGATGTACAGTGGCTTTTTTCTTATGGTTCATACTTGTACGCATTACTTGCATCTTATCTGAGAGCATCAAATAAACAATAAAAGTGATGTCATTTTGAGAAATCATTTTGAAAATATAGATGATGTCACAAAGGACACTATATTAGTTTCCTAGGGTTCCCGTAACAAATTACCACAAACTTGGGAGCTTAAAACAAGAGTAATTTATTCTCTCAAAGCCCCCAAAAATGTGCTGGCAGGGCCACACCCCCTCCACAGACTCTGGGGACCCCCCCCGCCCCCCACCCTCCAGCTTCTGGCAGCTCCTGGCCTCTGCTGGCTCATCTCAGCCTCCCTCACCACGTGACCTCTTTCCCTGCGGCTCACACTCCCTCTCATCTCTGACAAAGATACCATTCACTGGACTTAGGGTCCACAATAAATTAAGGAAACTCAACTTGAGATTTTTTTTCAACATCTTTATTGGAGTATAACTGCTTTACAATGGTGTGTTAGTTTCTGCTGTATAACAAAGTGAATCAGCTATACATATACATATATCCCCATATCTCCTCCCTCTTGCGTCTCCCTCCCACCCCCCCCATCCCACCCCTCTAGGTGGTCACAAAGCACTGAGCTGATCTCCCTGTGCTATGCGGCTGCTTCCCACTAGCCATCTATTTTACATTTGGTAGTGTATATATGTCCATGCCACTCTCTCACTTCGTCCCAGCTTACCCTTCCCCCTCCCCGTGTCCTCAAGTCCATTCTCTACATCTGCGTCTTTATTCCTGTCCTGCCCCTAGGTTCTTCATAACCTTTTTTTTTTTTTTAGATTCCATATATATGTTAGCATATGGTATTTGTTTTTCTCTTTCTGACTGACTTCACTCTGTATAGACTCTAGGTCCATCCACCTCAGTACAAATAACTCAATTTCGTTTCTTTTCATGGCTGAGTAATATTCCATTGTATATATGTGCCACATCTTCTTTATCCATTCATCTGTCAATGGACACTTAGGTTGCGTCCATGTCCTGGCTATTGTAAATAGTCTTGCAATGAACATTGTGGTACATGACTCTATTTGAATTATGGTTTTCTCAGGGTATATGCCCAGTAGTGGGATTGCTGGGTCATATGGTAGTTCTATTTTTAGTTTTTAAGGAACCTCCATACTGTTCTCCATAGTGGCTGTGTCAGTTTACATTCCCAACAACAGTGCAAGAGGGTTCCCTTTTCTCCACACCCTCTCCAGCATTTATTGTTTGTAGATTTTTTGATGATGGCCATTCTGACTGGTGTGAGGTGATACCTCATTGTTCAACTTGAGATCTTTAACTGTATCTGCAGACACTCTATTTCCAAATAAGTTCACATTCACAGATCCCTGGGGTTACGACTTGGGCTTATCTTTTTGGGGTCACAGATTCAACCCACAACAGACGTCATTCCAGCCTCCGTTGCAGGTGAGTGGTGTCTGAAACGGCTCAGAAGCACAGTCAGTGACCAAGGCATGGAGAATGCGAATGTATTTTTTGGCCTCTGTGTGTTTAGCAGGACAGACAGAGATTTTAGGTCTTTCCTTCCTAAACTTTATGTGCTTTCAGAAACCTTATTCAATACAAATTGCAGTGTTACCAACATGCCTCTTTCTCTAATATGGAATAATAATCACATCAAGTATAAAATAGTTCCCAGCTTCCTTCAAAAATGTTACTTCAGAGCCTGCCTGTTTTGAAACTTGGTCTCTGAATGCTGGCCCCTTAAGCCATGCACAGGATTTCAGGTTAAATGTGGATTTCCACAATCCAGGCTAGTGCTGTGCATAAACGGCACGCTTGTGAAGAAAACACTCCCTGAAGCAAGAAAAACTGAATGTTCGTCTATACTGTGGCATAATTTAGTCATCTCTTACCGGGGTGGGATCTTAAGAAAAAAAGAGTTTTACAAAGAAATGTGAGACCTCCCACATATACATGGTTTACAATGTAAACTGTGCAGTTTAAACTGTTACAGTGTATGAACCCACATTTTGGTAGGTGTACACACATCTAATTAACACCTCCACATGGATTCAGAAAATTACAGAGGCTCTGGGGGTCAGGGGCTACCCCGCCAGCCTTTCTTGCCAGGCACGAGCAGTTGCTGTTCCTCACTTAGGACACGTTCCAGGGTCTCAGGCCGAACGAGCATGTCCTCCCACCGCCAACCCTGCTCACATGGACTGTTTCCAGCCTCTGACAATTCCCAGATGCTCTTCCCTAGAAGTTACTGGGAGGTACTGTGGGGACCCTCTGTCAGCCTCTTTAGTAAATCAGAAGTTCTCTGGGGGCAGAGAATTTCATGCAATGTTTTATAACAAGAATGATAAATAATAATAGTGGTAATAACTTCAATACTGATGATTAACAAGAACAATGACAGTGAGGTTGAGGATGATAATTAGTCCAAGGAGATGGCAGAAAGATAAAGACTTCTAAGAGTCACTGACCATGTGACCATATCAGCAATCACGGGGAGGACTGGAGTCACACCAAGGTCTGTACGGTGAGGCATGTGCCCTGAGGACGAGAACAAGCAGAAGGATGGAAAAGAGAACTACCTGGAAGAGGTCCTGGATACACACGGGGCTCCCGCGCTGACCAGCAGTGGAGGACTCTACGGTGGAGAGGAGGAGATCTAGCTCCTTCTATGGGCCTCACAGCCTCCTCTCCTCTGAGCCTGGACACGTGCTCTACTCACCCAACATACCATCCGCCTCCCAGTCCTCCTGGAAGCCTAGACAGGGAAATTCCAAGCCTGTACCCTTGTAGCTTGCATTTCCAGACCTTAGTCTCTCCAGGCTTTTATGGGGATCTGGAGCTGATGACAGTCAAGCAGCCCCTATTCCCCCATACAGTGTACCCCAGAATTCTCTGAGGTGACACACTTCTCTTCAGCCAGGACACTGGTTACAGGATTCTCCGACTGCTAAATAGAGGAAACCAAGGGGTGGCTTGGAGAGGGCTTCATGGCCAACTTTATGCCAAATGCACAGCACACTAAGAAAGCACAGCGTGCCTGCTGTGTACAGAGTCAACACGCCCTCCCGCACCCCACCGACCACCCCGCCACAACGCAGCCCCTTCTCCATTCCTCGTCCGTATCCCTGTTCATGTCTCAATTGTGAGCAATTCTGAACCTCTTCTGGGGTATAGGGACCAGAGGGTCAAGGAACAGTTATCCTTCAGGAACGACATCTGAGGCCCAGGTCCTCTCTCTCCGTCGCTCCAGATTGTGCTGGGTCTGGGACGTCCAGAGGAGCTCACATGACCAGGCACCACTTCCCCAGGCTTGGAAATGATTTCATATGAAACATGCCTGCCTGAGCTGTCTCATAACAAGTGCTCAACCAGTGTCGGCAGCTGTTCTTCCTACTGAATCCACACAACCTCCATGGGCATCTTCGTCACTCATGTGACCACCGTCATCCTGGAGGGCAGGGGCCCCCAAGGCCAGAAGAATACTGAACCCAGATGGCTCAGGAGTCAAGGGCCCAAAGTCTGGACTCAGCCTGCCTGGATTCCAGCCAGGATCCCCACATGCTGGGCGATGCAGAAACGGAGATGGCCCTTGTCCTCACAGGGTTGTTAAGGAGTGGAAATGGTTTCGTGAGTGTAAAGTGCTGAAACCTGGAAAATTATGAGTCATGGCTGTTCTTATTTACATATGGAGCAACAAGGGCAGTTTGCAGGTGACAAGTGAGCAGAAGGGCAAGAGTTCAAGGTGAACCCATCTCCACAGATCCCTAAGACCATTTCGTTGCCCCTGTTGCCTTCTGGGGGGCGGTCTCTCCATTTGAACCTGTCTTAAGTTGCCTGACTAGATGTATCACCTATAGAAGCTGTGCCAGAAAATAACACCAAACTGTTAAGGTAAAGAAAGCAAAGCAAATAAAAAATTGCCTTACATTTTACAAAAAATGTGCTGAGAATTCCATGCTACAATCTCTTGGGCACAATTAAAGTAGCCAGAACACAACTGAAAGGGAGACAAGAAGATCCCAACAATAGCCCCAGACTTCGGGGCTCTTGACTCACACCAACCATAATCCCCACAGGTTAGGAATCCTTGGGAAATGTGGAAATGAGAAATATCACCCAGCAGTCACTCCCGTCTGGTCTGGGGTGGATACCAGCAGTCTGCATATTTTCAAGAAGTTGCTTTAGGCCAGAACTGCCCCCAGGATACCACCCCTCATGTTACTCTCATGATTACGGTATGTTACAAGGCAAAAGAGATCTGGCAGATGTAATTAAGGTCACTATTGGTTGAACTTGAAAGATTATGCAGTTAGATCTAATCTAATTACAAGAGCCCTTAAAAGAAGCTTTCTCTGGGCTTCCCTGGTGGCGCAGTGGTTAAGAATCCGCCTGCCAATGCAGGGGACACGGGTTCGAGCCCTGGTCCGGGAAGAACCCACATGCCACGGAGCAACTAAGCCCGTGCACCACAACTACTGAGCCTGTACTCTAGAGCCCGCAAGCCACAACTACTGAAGCCCGCGCGCCTAGAGCCCGTGCTCTGCAACGAGAAGCCACCGCAATGAGAAGCCCGTGCACCACAACTACAGAAAGCCCACGCGCAGCAACAAAGACCCAACACAGCCATAAATAAAATTAATTAATTAAAAAAAAAAAAAGCAGCTTTCTCTGGATGGAAGTAGAAGGGGAAGAAAGGGAGATTCCAAGTGAGAGATGGACACGTCCTTAGATAGAATGTTAAACCAAGACATACCCAGGTGAAAAGTCTAGGCAAGTAAAAGCAACTTTCTCAGCTTGGAATGGTCAAGGAAGACTCTTGTAAGGGTGTATTTTTTATTATAACATGATGGAAGGAGTAAAGGAAGTTAGGAACACAAAGGTTTTTTTGTTTTTGTTTTTTTTGCAACAATTAGTGTATTTTACTGTATTTAAATTATACCTCAATAAAGTGCTACTAGCATAAAACCAAAAACCTGTATTTATTTACTTATTTTTAATTTTTATTTAAAAAAAAATTTTATTGGAGTATAGTTGATTTACAATGTTGTGTTAGTTTCAGGTGTACAGCAAAGTGAATCAGTTATACAGATACATACATCCACTCTTTTTAGACTCTTTTCCCATATAAGCCATTACAGAGTATTGAGTTCCCTGTGCTATATAGTAGGTCCTTATTAGTTACCTATTTTATATATAGTAGTGTGTATATGTCAATTCCAATCTCCCAATTTATCCCTCCCTCCCCTTACCCCCTGGTAACCATAAGTTTGTTTTCTATATCTGTGACTCTATTTCTGTCTTGTAGATAAATTCATTTGTACCATTTTTAGATTCCACATATAAGCGATATCATATGGTATCTGTCTTTCTCTGTCTGACTTACCTCACTCAGTATGACAATCTCTAGGTCCATCCATGTTGCTGCAAATGACATTATTTCATTCTTTTTTATGGCTGAGTAAATATTCCATTGAATAGATGTACCACAAGGGATTTTTTTTAATATTTGGTGATGAAAACTTCCAAAGAGATGGGCTTTAATTTCTTTATGAAGTGGGGTCCAGCACATCTATTGAGTGAGTTAGGGCAGAAGTTGGGTGAAGTGGAGAATATGTGAAATAATGTTGTTAGGGATGAAAGAGTTGGATATGCAAACAATGATGCAAGTCAGGGGTCCTAGAACTACAGACCATGTGCGAATCTTACTTGCTGCACCGTAACAGTAACACCTAGGTAAGAGGTGTCTTCAGGTTCTTCGAGTTTGAAAAATACCAAAAGAAGCACATTCATGATGTGTAAAAATTATATATGAAATTCTAATCCTTTTCCAATGTCCTTGTCCACTGGAATACAACCACACTCATTTGTTTATGTTTGGTTGATGGCTGCTTTTGTACAGCTATGGAAAAACTGAGAACTTGTCACAGAGACACCTGCAAAGCATAAAATATTTAATATCTGACCACTTATAGAAAAAGTTTGACTATAGAAAAGATCTGGGTGTTAGCTCCAAAAAGCAAGGAACTCTATTTTTCACACTGATGTATTCTAACAGTACAAAGACACTTAGGGCTTCTCTGGTGGCACAGTGGTTAAGAATCCGCCTGCCAATGCAGGGGACACGGGTTTGAGCCCTGGTCCGGGAAGATCCCACATGCCATGGAGCAACTAAGTCCGTGTGCCACAACTACTGAGCCTGTGCTCTAGAGCCCACAAGCCACAACTACTGAGCCCACATGCCTAGAGCCCGTGCTCCACAACAAAGAGAAGCCACCACAATGAGAAGCCTGCGCACTGCAATGAACAGTAGCCCCCGCTCGCTGCAACTAGAGAAAGCCTGCGCACAGCAACGAAGACCCAGCGCAGCCAAAAATAAAATAAATAAAATAAATAAATTAAAAAAAAACAAAAAAACAAAAAACAAAGAAGACACTTAGCATGTTTATGTGGAATTAGTGAATGATTTCTATGCAGTTTGGGGGATGACCATTAGTAGGTGTTATTTTACCCAGTAGAGTTCAATCACTTACTAGAAAGAGGTCTCAGAGACAGAAAATAACGATTTCTCCAGGAAGAGCGGATGAAAGGTGAATGGGGTACATATATATGAGGGTGGTTAAGTGATGGTGTGGGAAGACATAAGTCCAGAGTTTGCTAATGGACAAAGACCAGCCCGTGTCTCACCTGCTGGCTTTGGATCACCGAGATCAAAGCCCTCCAATGGCCCAGGGCTCGGGGATTTGCACACAGTGATGTCTGGACCTCCTGGGCCTGGGAAGAGCAGAGGGCAGAGGGCAGTGTGGTGGTGAGGATCACATGCTGCTGGGGGCTTAATGTTCACAGTAGGCAGGGCTGCTACGCTGCAGGAATGTGGGCGTGGCTCAGGAGTCCTGCCTTCCTGGCAGGGAGCTGCGCCCCATCAGCTAGCTGGCTGCTCTCCAGAAAGCAGATGGGTTTAGGGCAGTGGGTGAGTGCCTAATATCCCCCCTAGGGTCCCCCAGGAATCCCCCAATTACACCTCTGCCTGACTTCTGATGGTTTGCTTTTCCCTTCTGGCCTTGTCTTCCACCTTCAAGGAACATGTTTCAAGGTACAGAACTACGTACGACTGCGACTCAAACCACCCCATAAGTACTGATTTGGGCACTCTGTCACTCATTCAGGGTAGTCTATACTCAATTCTCCCATTTCCTGACATTATTATTTACCATTGTTGTTGTTGTTGTTATAAGACATTAAATAACATTTCTCTATCCAGTCACAGTCTGATTTACTGGCTAGGATGACTATTTCCAATATATACACACACACACAGGTGTTCCTGCTCTACCACACTACCTCCTGATGGCATTTTCCCCGACGAGTGCCTGGAAATTTTCAAGTCCCCTTCCAGATGCTCAGACCTGCCATTTCTACAGGGGAAGCTAGAAAAGGGCATCCTGTCCTGCCTGAGCCCCTGGAAAATATTCTAAGTTATCTGGGGTCCAGCAAGGGCCCGTGGCTGCCTGAAGTTACTTGGAGGCCATCTTTGGGCCACAAGAGTCACTTCAAATTTCCTGAGACCTCTCAGGGCCAACAAACCACCAAGGCAAGTTCAGAAGTCTTGAGAGAAGTCCTCACCTGTGCAGAAATTTCTAAGTATACCCTAGAACCAGGGAACCATTAATGCCATACCAGGTCACAGCCTCAGAGCCAGGAAACTCTGAGGATGCTGAGGGATCAATCCCATGGCCCATGAACAGCTCTAAACAAGAAGTACAAGCCCAGATGTCCAACCTGAAGGTGGCCAGCAGAAAGTGCAGCAAGGCGGTCAGCAATGAGAGAGTGCTGCGGCCTTAACATTTGGTGTAGGTGAGGCTTTGGAGGGAAGTAAAGATGGATCCTGAGTCCAGCTTCCCTGGAGGAAACATACACACAAATATATTTAAATGAACCAAAAATAAGAGTTGTCTCTGAACGACAAATTGTTTTCCAAATGAATTTTCATGGCCTATCATTTTTGCTAATTTCTATTTCAGTATTTTTTTAAAAGAAAGAAGAAAAATGAGTACTGCTCCTATGAGTTGGATTACACAAAAAAATCAATATGACCATCTATTCTAGAACATCCTTCATATAAGCAAAACTTATAATAAATATATAACGTACCATTTGGAAACCATACCTCAATTAAATAAAATCCATACAAGTAGTTTTCTACATTTAATTTGCTAGTTTCCATGTATCACTTGGCCTAGTTGACAGAAACCATGAGCTCTATGAAAGTGAGTTCCTGCTGCCCCTAAATGCATCTCTTTCTAAGTCTGCTGCCAAATAAGGTATGACTATTGTCTACCAAGATGTTCAGGACTCCTTACACAGTATGAACTTCGATTCTTTAGGCCAACTGTTGCTCTTTTGTAATTTCAAACAAAATATTACGCAATTCATAGATACCATTTCTTGAAGAGAAGCCTTATAAATTTCACATTTTAATTTTAATTCTAAAAATATCGAAACAAGCTCAGTGAAACTACCATATGAAAAACATTTGAAGAGGAAAAATGGACACTGCATATCTCTAGCAAAAATTAAACACCAAAATATGGTATTTACTCACTCTCTTTCACTCTTACTGTCTTTCCAAGTGCATCAGACCACCCCCCTCCTCTATTTAAACCTCTTTTTCCAGTGGGACATGGGAAAAGTAAAAACACCAGGCAGGGCATTTTGGCCCATAAGAGCCACCGGAAAAAAAAAAAAGTTTGTCAAGCCAGGAACTGCTTTTGTTAACATGGAACATCAGTGAACTTCATCTATCTCCTGCCTGGCACTCTTAAGATTTTCTAAGTGGCCCTGAGGACCCAAGAGCCACTAGTGTCTGCCTGGAAAGAATGGAGAGGGTGCCTATGCCAGTTAATCCTGCTGCAGAATTTTCTAGGTCAGTTCAGGAGCCTGGGAAACGCCACTACCCAAATGCAGTCCCATGGAAAGCTTTCTAGGCCTGCCTGGAAATGTTCTAAGTCCCCTCAGATATCCAGGAAAGGCTGGTGCTGGACCAGAAGGCACTAAGGGAGGCACACACTGAGAAATGACAAATTCTTTAAGTTCTCAGGGGACCCAGGGAAAGACTTGTACCTGTCCCCCTTGGTGGCTAGGAGCGGCAAGGATGACTGGATCCTTGAACATTTGTAGAGAAAAGACAAAAGGAACCTGAAGAGAACATACACTTAGTTGGAAACCTTAGCTCACGACCAACTAAGTCAAAAGATCATATAAGCAAAGAAGGGAAGCCGTTATATACTAGAATGATTAACTAGGTTTGACTGTTAATAAAAACATTACCAACATCCTTACCAAGAACACGTTAAAATAGTGTAAAGTACCAAATAATATTCTCAATATGTAATAAAGACTGGAAAAGCATTGAGGCCGCTAACCAAACCTGAGATGATACATTTCAAAAGGAAAGTAATGTGGAAACTAGAAAGCCATCTAATGAATGGGATGGGATCCACCCTCCTGTTGCCCCTACTGTTGCTTCTGATCAAGGCCCTCTCCTCCTATTCTGCCCTCCTCCATCTCTCTGATTCCATTGTTGTCTATTTTCATTGATCGCACTGCTTCTGCTTAGCTCACTCTCTCCCACTCTTACTGTTTTGCCAAGTCCACAGGATCCACCCACTCTCCATCCTCTACTTTGCAGTCTTTTTCCTCACTCTCCCTTGCTGGCTGTCTCCCTGGCTCTCCCTCTTTGTCCCTTTTTCCTCAACCCCCCGCCCACTCTACATCCACAGGGGTGGAACAAAAATGCTCTGCCCAGAAGAGCACACTTTCCCGTGAGACATCGGGAATGTGGACACACGTTGGCCGGTATCGCCAGCGGATACGATTTGGGGCAGAAGGACACGGGGTGTCACTGGACAGGACTGGTCCCCTGCCCCCAGCCCGGGGCTCTAGGGCCTTTCTGAGGCGGTGACCACGAAGGGCAGCGAGCGGCAGGGCCCGGCCGCAGGAGGCCCAGGATGGGCAGCTGGTCTCAGGAGAACACTGGGGTCTGTGGAGTCCCAGGGCCGCGGGAGGGCGCGGCGTCCCGGGCTACCGTGACGGGCCGAGAGGGGCGATGCGGGGCGCGAAGGGCGAAGAGTCCACGTCGCGAGTGGGGACCTGACACGGCGCGGGTCGGGCCGGGAGACGGTGAAGAGACCGAAGGCAGAAAGGCCTGACGGGGACGGCCTCGGAGCGATTTTGACCGGAAACGGACGCGGACCCGGACCCGGACTCGGACCCGGACCCGGACCCGGACCCGGCAGCCGAGCGCCCGGCATCCCGAGTCTCAGGGCGACGCGGGCCGGAGGGGCGAGAACGGGGACCCCCGGAACCTGCGTGTGAAGGATGCGGTCGGGAGGGGGCTGTGGAGCGCAACTCTGATTCTCAGAGCCGACGGGCCCACTCACCCGAGGGAACCTTCACTCCCGAAATCCGCTTCCGCGTCGGCAGGAAATTACACAAGCGGGGCGGGGCCTTAGTCAGGGAGAGCCGGGGCGGAGCAGCGTGGGCGAGGCCTGAGCCTTCCCGCCCCGCGCCCGGCCGTTTCCGGGTCGGCTCCTACCCCGGCCAGACACATCTCCAGTCTCAGCGTTTGGGTGCGTTTGGTTCGTCTGGTGTCCGGGGAGCCGGGCTGCTTCCTCGGGGCTTCAAGTTAAATGTTTCGGACAACTCCAGGTACGAGCTTAGAGCTGTGAGGCCTTCCGTAGTGAATGCTGGTATGTTTCCCTGTTAACTTGTTGAAAACGGTTTAGGTCGAAATCCCTTTTCGCGCCTGGAGACTCGTGTCCTGCGAGTGCTCTGGGCGCGACTCGGCTTCGGGCGGGGACCTCGCTGGGTCCAAGTGGGCCGTGGTGGGATCCCGAACAACGTCTGTGGTTCCTGCGCTTGGAATGGGTTATTCAGTTTAGCAAGGGCTGGAATTGTCTGTGCTGGCGATGGAAACCAGAGCGAACGTTATTTCCATTTCTGCTCCCTGTTCACTAGAGACGCAGCCCTGGGCTCAGTATCGGGGACTTCATGGGGCCAGGACCTGGGCTGCGAGGCTGAGGGGCTGAGGCATTGCTTTACAAGAGTAAAATGTACTGCGTGTGTAGATGTAAATTCTTTTCTCCTTACATTTGACTTGTTCAGTTTCACTCATCTTGAGGTGATATATGAATGCAAGACCTTTGGGACAAGCGTGGATGCTTGTCATTAATTTCTAAATATATTGTAATTTCACATTTTTCTTTTTCTGTATCACAGAGCTATCTGAAAGTTTTTAATTTAAAAAATGTGAGATATTTTAATCTCTTTGTTTTCTGTTTCTCAATGTTTTATGTCAAGTTAGGATGAGGCTTACAAAAGAGTCAAGTGATATATATCTGCATGTGTAACTCATCCAGCCTCCAAATCACCTTCTCCACCAAGTCTTCTGCATTTAGGTTTATACATAATATGTGCTTGGGAGTCTCCATATCGACTGTAGTGATTCCTCTTGGGTCCATATGGGATACATATCTCCCTAGGAGAAGCTGAGTCCATGAGATGGGTACCTTATGAGTAAACCAGTCTTTACACCACATCTCTGAGTCTGTTTCCTTGGCTGGGGATTAGATCTAATGAAAGCTGAGAAGGTAAAAGAAGTGACATTGCATTGAAGAATAATTTCTTCAGTTTATGTTTTCATTGTCATTATTAATATTTAAAGAAGAGTTTCCAGGGATTCCTTAGAAAAACTACCTCGCTAAAGAACTAGTCCCTTTTTTCAGGAGGAAATACAGTCCTATGTTAGCAGTGTTTATTTTAATGGAGATTATTCCTAAACCACTCTCCTAGAGTTTATACACTATTGCAACATAATCATGTGAATTTTTATTTGTACATGGGCTGTTTTTGTGAGTGAATCTTTGAACATCACCTAAAAGATTGTATGAGTGATACATTATTTTTGCCCACCACCTCCAATGGTTCTCAAACTTTGCTGCACATTAACATTATCTGGAGAGTGTTAAGCCTTATGCCAGCCTCACCAATATATGTATCTATGGAGGTAAGACTCAGGCATTAGAAAAGCAGCCTTGGAGCATGCATGGCACGGACTTCTTCCTCTCCCCCTGATAATCATCAGTCTAACCAACTTATCAATAAGGGTTGTTCCTTCTATGGAGAACGTTCTCTGTCTCCCTCCTCTGTTACCCAGCACCGGTTTCCAGGCTAATTCCTACTCTTCATCAATCTGGTAATTTTTAGATAATTCTTCCTCAGACAGGCTTTTCTATGCCGTCCTCAACAAAATATAAAGTATCATCTAGTAACTTATACTTTAAGGTATACTTCATATACTAACGCAGTTTATAATTTAATAGTAATTTATTTAGATTTTAAATATAATTTTCCAAAACAAACAATTCTTATGTTTATTGGAACTTTTACTACATTTGTTAATCAACGCACCAATCCTGGTGACTCCAAATTCCTCACTACTCAGTGGCTGCATCTGGCAAACACATGACTAGGATATTGATACTGGTTTAAATACAGCCAACTCCCAGAAACTTTCATATATATCTGGAAATCCTGCCAACAAAAGTATCCTTCCAGCTCCATAAGCACTTCAAACCTTATTCATCACACACACACACTCACACACACACTCATACACACACACTTACTTTTACTAGTCTCCACAGAAGGGATTGCCCCCTACTACACTGATGAATTAGATCGTTTGACAAACTGTAAGTCAAACCTCAGATGACTGCCCAGAAGTCTACAGTTATCCCTGCATTCATACCCATCCATTACTACTGCTCTCCTGTAAATTGAAGTGTCCTCTCTACCCTGGGACATTCCAATTTCTCCAATTAAGTCCTTGTCTCTCTTGCTATCTTAGGAACTTTATGCTATTGCTTCTATATTAAATCTACTTTACCAGACATATGTCCTATTCTCCTTGATCTCTCTACTCAATATTAAACTATTAAGATTCTACCATTTTGAAACAAAATCTTCATCTGAACCTATCTTCTCTCTAGTTTCTGCTCTGCTGTTCCTTCCCAATCAAACTGAAAGTTGAAAGTGTTGTTACCATTTCCTTACATTTCCTCATGCTTTGACTTACTAAAATCACCAACGATAACCCCATAAATTTATCTTGCTGGCACCATGCATGTTATTCCCATCTAACAGATGTATCTCAAGCTTTCTGAAACCATGTTCATGTCATTTGTTAGATAGGTAAATGTCTTGGTCATCCCGGGCTGCTATTACAAAATACCACTCACTTGGTAGCTTAAACAACACACATTTATTTCTCATAGTTCACACATTTATTTCTCATAGTTCTGGAGGCTGAAAGGTCAAGGTGTCAGCAGATTTGGTTCCTGGTGATGGACCTGTTCTTGGTTTGCAGAAGGCTGCCTTGTCACTGTGTCTTGACATGGTAGAAAGAAAGAGCTGTGGTCCATTACGGAAAAACCCAAACAAACTTTTTGGCCAACCCAATGTTTGAAAGTATTGGTAAACTTGAAATTTTCACCAAAATTAAATGTGTTTCATGGAAAAATGATACATCACAAAAAAGTAGATTTAACACACCTCCTTATACCTAAAGTTCAGAAAATAAGGAAAACAGAAATTGTATTAAACATTACTTTCTGCTTAGAGATTTAAACATATTTGCTTAATTAATCCTCATAAAAACGCTGCTGATTTTGGTTTATTTACTATTATTGACTGAACGTCTGTGTCCCGCCCTCCCCCAAGCAAATTCATATGTTGAAGCCCTAATCCCCAATATAATGGTATTTGGAGGTGGGGCCTATAGGAGGTAATTAGGTTTATATGAGGTCATGAGAGTGGGTCTCCCACGAAGGGATTTGTGTCATTGTAAGAAAAAAGGACCAATGAAGTTTTCACTCACAACTGCACACTGACCCAAGATGTCTTAATTCATGCTGGAGAGAAACCTTTTAAATGTAATGAATGTGGGAAACACTTTAGCCAAAACTCTCATCTTCATTTTCACAAAATAACTCACACAGGAGAGAATCCATATGTCTGTAATCAGTGTGGAAGGGCCTTCAGTCATTCTTCATCTTTAAATAGACATAGGAGAATTCATACTGGAGAGAAGCCATATGAATGTCATCTATGTGGGAAAGCCTTTGTTCAGAGCACTTGCCTTAGGCGACATGAGAGAACTCACTCTAGAGAGAAGCCATTTGGATGCCATCTCTGTGGGAAAGTCTTTATTCAAAGCTGTTGTCTTAGAGAATATGAGAGAACTCATACTGGAGAAAAACCATTTGGATGTCATTTGTGTGAGAAAGTCTTTGTTACAAGCTCTTGCTTTAGAAGACATGAGAGAACTCACTCTGTAAATGTTATGAACACGGAAGAGTCTTCAGCCACAGCTCTAAACTGAAACAAATCAGAATGCTACACGGGAGAAATTCTATGACTATATTCATTATGGAACTACCTTCATTTATAATTTATCTTTAAACAACATGAGTGTACTCCACTTGGAGGAGCCCTATATTTATAATCAAGGTGGAAGAGACTTAAGCTGATTTCTAGTTGTGGGGTGCACAAAACTCACTATGAATAATATTCTAATTTCCCTAAAATGGGAAATTAGACAGGAAACTCTTTACCAGGAGGAGTGCATGCTAGGGTAATAACAGAAAATTAGTTCTGGAGAACATATTCAGTGTAATATGCCTTGAAGAAACTTTTACTTGAAGAGATACTATTGTAGATGTAAGATTCCACACTATGTAAAAAACACTTTCAGTGTAATGAATGAAGGGATGTCTTCAATGATTTTTAATTCCTTAGTTGACATTCAATTTCAAACACTGTATATACCAGTGCTAAAAATCAAATGAAAGATTGGAGTTTGCATCAGAAATCCCTGACTGGGAAAAACACCTATCAATATTTTTGCCATACAATTTAGACATTAATTTATAATATTGCCCAGTGGCCTATTATTTAAAAAATGTAGGATAAATATCCAGGATTGTGACATCATCTGGGAATTCTGAATGCAGAATTTTGTAACAATAAGCAATAATTTTTTTTAATGAATCAAAGTTGTTGCTGAAAAAACTACCATGTTGGTCAGTTTCAACTTTTCATGCAGCAGTAGTCATGATCATGATGAATAAGTTCAACCAGAAAGTAACTTTGAATATTAACTGGAAAATGTAGAACACAGGATGATGTGTTATTACTGTACTGTTAATATATACATACATCACAATGATGAATTAAAGGTCAATAAATAGATAATTTGTGAATGAAGTCTGCTGGTGCATAACATTTCTTTTAAAAATACCGTTATTGAGACAAAGAAAGGCATTACATTATGATAAAGGGGTCAATTCAAAAAGAGGATAGAACGGCTGTACATATTTATACACCCAACACAGGAGCACCTCAGTAATATAAAGCAAATATTAACAGACCTAAAGAGTGAAATACACATCAATATAATAACAGTAGGTGACTCTAATGCCCCACTTTCATCAATGGATAAATCATGTAGACAGAGTCAACAAGAAAATCGTGGCCTTAAATTAAACATTAGGCCAGGTGGATTTGATAGATTTGTACAGAACATTTCATCCAAATGCAACAGAATACACATTCTTCTAAAGGGCATATGGAACTTTCTCAAGAATAAACCATATTTTGGTACACAAGTTTCAATAAATTTAAGAAGACTGGAAAAGATGCTTGTTATAATTTCAATCACAATGGTATGAAACTCGAAATAAACTACCAGAAGAAAGCTGGAAAAGTCACAAATATGTGGAAACTGAACAATATGATACTGAACAGCTACTGGGTCAATGAAGAAACCAAAGGAGAAATCAAAAATTACTGGAAGACAAAAATGAAAATATGACATATCAAAATCTATGCAATGCAGCAAAAGCTATAGTAAGAGGGAAGTTTATAGCAATACAAACTAGAAAGGAATTAGGAAAAGAACAAATGAAACCCAAGGTTAGTAGAAGAAAAGAAATAAACATCAGAGGGAAAATAAATGAAATAGAGACTAAAAAGACAATAGAAAAGATCAATGAAACCAAGAGCTGGTTCTTTGAATAATATAAATAGTATAATAATATAAATAGTATTGATAAACCTGTAGCTAGATTCACCAAGAAAAAACGAGGTCTCAGTTGATACCACAGAAAAGACCATGAGAGATTGCTTTGAACAATTATACTCCATCAAATTGGACACCCTAGAAGAAATGGACAAATTTCTAGAAACATACAACCTACCATTACTGACTCGAAGAAACAAAATCTGAACAGATTGATTACTAGTAAGGAGACTGAATCAGTAATCAAAAACCTCCCAACAAACAAAAGTCCAGGACCAGAAGGTCCTAGTGAAGTCTACAAAACATTTAAAGGAGAATTAATACCAATCCTCAAACTCTACAAAAAAATAGAAGAGGAGGGAACACTTCTAAACTCATTTTACCAGCTAGCGCTACCCTGATAGCAAAAACCAGACAAGTACTGATTAATATAGATGCAAAAATCTTCAACAAAATATTAGCAAATCAATTTCATCAATACATTAAAAAGACATACACCATGATCAAGTGGGATTTATTCCAGGGATGCAAGGATGTTTCAACATCCCAAAATCAATGTGATAGGCCACATTAACAAACTGAAGAATAAAACCCATATGATTAGTAGATGCAGAAAAGCATTTAACAAGATTGAACACCAATTTATGATAAAAACTCAAAATGGGTACAGAAAGAACACACCTCAACATAATAAAGGCCATATATAACAAGCCCACAGCTAATATCATACTCAATGGTGAAAAGCTGAAAGCTTTTAAGATCAGAAACAGACAAGAGTGCCCACTCTCACCACTTTTATTCAGTGTAGTATTGGAAGTCCTAGCCAGAGCAATTAAGCAAGAAAAAAGGCATCCAACATGGAAAAGAAGTCAAATGTCACTATTTGCAGATGACATATTATATATAGAAAACCCTGAGGACTCCAAAAAACTGTTAGAATAAATATATTCAGTAAAGTTGCAGGATACAAAAATCCACATACAAATATCTGTTCCATTTCCACACATTAACAAACAATAAAAAATAATCCCATTTACAACTGAATCAAAAAGAATGTCTAGAAATAAATTTAACCAAGGTGGTAAAGGACCTAGACAGTGAAAAACTAAGACATTGATGAAAGAAATTGAAAACAAATAAATGGAAATTATTCTGTGCTCAGGGATTGAGAGAATATTGTTCAAAAATGTCCATACAACCCAAAGTAATATGCAAATTCAACTGATTCCTATCAAAATCCCAATGGCTTTCTTTATAAAAACAGAAATAGAACAAACAAACTTAAAATTTATATGGAACCACAGAAGATCCTGAATAGCCAATGTAATCTTAAGCTGGAGGCTTGGAACTTGGAACTAGAAGTTTGTACCTTTTCTCCATTTTCCCACCCCAGCCCCCGGCAACCACCATTCTATCTCTGCTTCTGTGAGTTTGTCGTTTTCCGTTTAGAACACTATATGAAGGTTAAATTGTGCAACTAGTGGCAGGCCATGAAGAGGAAAAGGCCATAAAATGCAGACTTAGTTGAGCCACAAGCACTTTCCAGTAGGAAGTCTGTGTCTGGAGGGGGCTGTGCATGCCTGTCTCACAGGCCTTCATAACAATGGACTGTCTGCAGGTGACTTGGAGGAGCGCTGACAGCTGACCAGGACCACAGGACTTCCACCCTTCCATCCCTCACGATGCCCTGCAGTGCCCAAGGACATCCTACCTTGCACAGGACTCACTCCTCAGGCACCTGGAACAGGGGTTGAGGAGCTGATTCTTCCCTCAGCCTCCTCCCATCTTCCTCTCCTGCTTCTCCCTGGTCTCCTGGTTCTGCCCAGCAGTATTTCAGGCCCAGAAAGGCTGCCCTGGTGTGGGTGTCTACGTGGACATGGGCCCAGGTGGACCCATTGACACCCAGTCCTTTTCAGCTCATGGTAAATTTAGAGCCAGGTGTTTACACACTAACTCATCAGCAATGTATATGATTTTATGTTTCCAATTTATTTTAGGGGACACTATGGGTCAAAATACAAAGAGAGTTAAGTCCTACCTATTATGATTGTTTCATTAAGGGAAAAAGTCAAACATTTTTGGAGCCAATTCAAGTAAGCAACACAGTAAAAATGTTCTGCATTTCCTGACCAACTGTTTCCTTGCTTTAATTCAGCCATAAGAAAGAAGGAAGCCTTGCCATTTGTGACCACATGGATGGTTCTTTAGTGCATTATTCTAAGTGAAATAAGTCAGACAGAGGAAGATCTCACTTACATGAGGAATCTTTTAAAAATTTAGCTCATAGGGACTTCCCTGGTGGTGCAGTGGTTGGGAATCCACCTGCCAATGCAGGGGACATGGGCTCGAGCCCTGGTCCAGGAGGATCCCACATGCTGCGGAGCAACTAAGCCCATGCGCCACAACTAATGAGCCTGTGCTCTACAGCCCTCGAGCCACAACTACTGAGCCCGAGTGCCACAACTACTGAAGCCTGTGCGCCTAGAGCCCGTGCTCCGCAACAAGAGAAGCCACCACAATGAGAAGCCCACGCACCGTAAGGAAGAGTAGCCCCCGCTCGCCGCAACTAGAGAAAGCCCGCATGCAGCAATGAAGACCCAATGCAGCCATAAATAAATAAATAAGTTTAGCTCACAGATACCAAGAATAGTTGCAGTTGCCAGAGGTGGGGAGTGTGGGGTGCACAAAATGGGTGAAGAGGTTCAAAAGCTACAAACTGTCAGTTATAAAGTAAATAAGTCACGGGGATGTCATGCACAGCACGGTGACTATAGTTATTAAAACTGTGCTGCATCTTTGAAAGTTGCTAAGAGAGTAAGTCTTACAAGTTCTCATCACAAGAAACAAATCTGTGTCACTGTGTGTGGTGATGGATGTTAACTAGATTTATAGTGATCAGTTCACAAGATATACAAACACTGAATCATTATGTTGTACACCTGAAACTAATATCATGTTCTATGTCAGTTATACCTCAACGAAAAAGAAAAAGTAAAGCTGTGGCAGCATCCTCTGAAGCCTGCTCCTTAGTTTAACTCTAGAGAGATGTGAGGCCTGCATATGCTAAGGGCCCCACAGGGGACCTGACACCCCAGGTCAGAGACTCCACTTAAAAAAATAATAATAATAAAGTGCCATTATTGCTCTCAAAACTTAAAATCAAATTAAAGTTCACTGTATCTTAATATTAAAATGATGTGGTCACTCCTGAAGGTTTTGGTTACCTGGAGAGTAAACAACCCCAGAATCGTGGGTCAGGCAAAGGGTCATATTAAAAATCTTCTCCCACTGGCCTTTGACACAAAATGCAGAGCTCTCTCAGAGAATGAGGAGGTGGAAGATCACCGCAGATGTGAAGAGGGCCCAACTTTCAGAAAGCCTTGAATCATACGAGAGGGGTATGTGTATTCTAATTCTCACAATCACAAAGCACTACCCCTTTCTGATCCATTTTAAAAGATTTCTCCCGAAATTTCCACTCTTTGTATCAAATTACATCATCTCATAAAGACCTGGGAGAAAGACAGCTGACAGTAGTCTCATTTCAAAGTGTGATAAGTTATGGTTTTGGTATAAATAATGTATGGACTTAAAATAACGTGAGCGTTAGAAGACATACACTCTGCAACTGTCTGATATTGTTCAAGTACGTTACAGTTGTGGGAGAACTAACCGCTGAAAATTAACAGAAGCCCAGGGGTGGCCGCCCCACTTCCCTTTCTCTCACGGCCAGACCCGCACTGCCCGCACCCTCGTCCCCCCGGAAGGGCCCGACAGTTCGCATATTCCCGTCACGAGTGTCCACGTGTTTCCCTTTCTCCGAATCTGTGTAGGGGTTCCTCCCTCAAAACAAGCCTGAATCCATAGCAAACACCACAGTATTCTATGATTATCCATCCAAACTCTCAACGTCGGTTGTTCTTGGGTTTTGTTTTTGGAGAGTCAGTCCTGCTGAAATACTACCTGGGAAAGTAGAGAATAAACCACGCGGGATCGTCCAGGAAATCAAGGGGCTTTGCTGCAGTTTAAGGAAGTCGTCAGGGAGACGCGCCCACAGCCCCTTCAGCCCTTGGCGTGGACAGGGAGCATTCGCCTCAGGGCAACGCAGTCCCATGTCTTCCGGAAGCTGGCGGCGCGCTCTGGCGAGTCATCGGAGAAGGAAAAGCTTTCCTCACCCAGGACGCCGTGACGTCAGCAGGCAGAATGTGCACGCATGCCAGGAGGGTCCCCGCAGGAGGGTTTGCACCGCCTGCAGGCTGAAGGACCGGGGGGCAGTAGAAGACGCACGGAGCTCGCTGTTCGGTGCTTCCTGGCGCCCTCTCCTAGTCTCTGAGTAACTGAAATCCAGTGTTGGATTATTCAAGGCCACGATTTTGAAAGTTAACACCAAATGGAGCCTACCACACTGTGCTTTGATTGGAATGGACGGAGATAACAAGAAGCAAAGTATGTCAACTGCATTCCCATACACTAACACTTAATGATTGGAATTGGAAAGAAAAACAATGCAATTTTCAATGCATCCCCCCAAATAATCCTCAAGTATAACTCCAACAAAATATGTACAAGTCTGTGTGTAGAAAAAAAAATTGTTGGAAAAAAAAAAAGAAAATGTATATCAGGGGAGAGGTATCCCTTGATCATAATTGAAAGACACAATATTGTTATGATGTTAATTCTTCCCAACTTGATCTATAAATTCGGTGCAATCCCAATACAAATCAAGCTATTTTGAAGCTATCAGCTAACTCTATTAAAACTTGGAGTAGACTAAGTAATATTGAAGAACAAAGTTGATGAACCACACTTCCTAATCCAAACTTTATTATAAATCTTCAGTAAACAAGAGTGCCTGACATTGGAGAAATAATAGACGGATAAATAAAAAGAACAGAACAGAGAGTGTACAAACAGACCCAGGAAAATACAGTCAAATGATTGTAGTAAAAGAAGAAAAGGCAACTCAGTGGGAAATACAGTCTCTCAACAAAAGATGATGGCACAAATGGATGGCCATATGCAATGAAATGAACAAAGACACAAAACTTATATGTATGTTCACTCAAAATAGTTCATATACTTAAACGTAAAATTTAAAACAAAAAGTGACATAAGAAAACAGAATATACATGAATTTTAATATACATTAGTTTAATGTACAAAATCAAAACAACAATCTATGAGAAAAAAATTGATAATATGGACCTTATTAAATTAAAATTTTTCATTCTACAAAAGAAACAATTCAAGCAATGAAAACACAAGTCCCAGACTGGGAGAAAATATTTGCAAAACATAAATATTTAGAAGGACTTGTACCCAAAATATACAAGGCACTTGTAAAACTCAACATAGAGAAAACAAACTACCCAATTAAAAAATGGTTGAGTATCTGAACAGAAAGGTCATCATGCAAGATATACAGATAGGAAACAAACATACAAAAACATGCTCAATATTACTTGTCGTTAGGAAACAGCCAATTAAAAGAGCAACGAGATACCCTGCGCACCTATTACAATAGCTAACTGAAAAAACTGATAATGTGAGTCACAAAGGAGGATGGGGAACACCAGGAAATTTGATTCATTGCTGGTGGGAATGCATAATGTACAGCCACTTTGGAAAACATTTTGGTAGGTTCCTAGAAACATAAGCATGGTCTCAGCATACGATGCAACATTTGTGTCCCTGTATATTTGCCCAACTGGTTTGAAAATTTGTGTCCACAGAATAAACAGCATGCAATATATTCAGCAGCTTTATGCACAATGACCAAAATCTATGAGGACCCAAGATGCCCTTCAGTAGGCAAACTTATAACCAAACTATGGCACAGTGGGTAGAGATACTTGAGGACAGACATGGAAAGCAAGCAGAGGGGGTTGGAGACATGGGAAGCCTGGATAGATGGGCTATGGCAAGACATATTTCCCTCCACACCACACTGGTCACACAGTTGGCTTAAGCTCCTCCTAGTGCCCAACTTCCCCTTACCACTTACCCCCTTTACCATGTGAAAGAAAATCCTTTTTTTTGTTTGACTTTGAGATGCTTGCTGATCTCTGCAATCAGATAGTTCTCTCTATTGCGATAGCTTTTAATTCTTTCTTCCCTTTTTTGGGCCGTGCAGCACAGCTTGCGAGATCTTAGTGCCCCAACCAGGGATTGAACCTGAGGAGCCATGGCAGTGAAAGTGAGGGGTCCTAACCACTGGACCACCAGGGAATTCCTGCAATAACCTTTCTTTCTAATTAAAGTCTCTCCCTATGTAAGTCTGGATTTGATTTTACTTGACAATAATCAGAATGGTATAAATATAAATAATTATAATACTGATAATAAATAATAGGTATATGATATCAGTCTATATATATTTGTGATTGTTTTAAGTTGCTGATCTCTTAATTCCAAATGCATTTTTAAAATCCTTCATATATACTCTCCTCCCCTCACAATTACAGTTTTTGATATCATATCATAACTCCTAAAACAAAGGAAACAAAAGCAAAAGTAAACAAATGGGATCTAAGTAAACTTAAAAGCTTTTGCAAGCAAAGGAAACCATCGACAAAATGAAAAGACAACCTACTGAGTGGGAGAAAGCATTTGCAAATAATATGTCTGATAAGGGGTTAATATTCAACATATATGAACAGCTCATGCAACTCAACATCAAAAAAAAAAAAAACAACTTGATTAATAAGTGGGCAGAAGACCTGAATAGACATTTTCCCAAAGAAGACATACAGATAGCCATCAGGCACAAGAAAAGCTGCTCAACATCACTAATCATCAGGGAAATGCAAATCAAAACCACAATGAGATGTCACCTCACACCTGTCAACATGGTTTTTATCTAAAGGAACACAAATAAATGTTGGCGAGGATGTGGAGAAAAGGGAACCCTAGTACACTGTTGGTAGGAATGTAAATTTGTGCAGCCACTGTGGAAAACAGTATGGCAGTTTCTCAAAAAACTAAAAATACGACTACCGTATGACCCAGCAATTCCACTCTAGTGTATATGTCCAAAAAAACCAAAAGCACTAATTTGAAAAGATACATGCACACTAATGTTCATAGCAGCGCTATTTACAATAGCCAAGATATGGAAGCAACCTCAGTGTCCATCAACAGATGAATGGATAAATAAGATGTGGTACATATATGCAATGGAATAAAACTCAGCCATAAAAAAGAATGAAATATTGCAGTTTGCAGCTACATGGATGGACCTAGAGATTATCATACTAAATGAAGTAAGTCAGGTAGAAAAAGACAAATATTATATGATATCACTTATATGTGGAATCTAAAAAATAATGCAGATCAATTTATTTACAAAACAGAAACACCCTCAGACATAGAAAACAAACTTATGGTTACCAAAGGGGAAAGGGGAGGGGGAGTGATAAATTAAGAGTATGGGATTAAATTAGGAGTAGAGGACCCACACCACTACAGTATATGTAAAATAGATAAACAACAAGGATTTACTGTATAGCACAGGGAACTATATTCAATATCTTGTAATGACCTATAATGGAAAAGAATGTGAAGCTGTACACCTGAAACTAACACAATATTGTAAATCAAGTATAGTTAAATTAAGAAACAAGAAATTTTAAAGAAGAGAAAAGAGAAGACACTCCCTACACAGTCATCAGAGACTTATCCCCAAAGATTGGGTAGGGAATTGTACTGTTTGTGCAGATCCTGGGAGGATTGCTATGGGAAATCAAACCTAAAGTGCCTTTGGCTGGGTGTATTTGGAACAGGAGATCACAAATGGCTTATAGTCCTAGGAGGTCTGAAAAAGTCGTGCAATTATCCCCTGGAGCCAGATTCCTCTTGTTCACTCTCAGCACTGGTTGGACAGCCTCAGTGGAGAGAATGTCCCACATATATGGCTCAGGGTGGACTAGAGGATTCTATGTGCCCAGGGTGTGTCCAGTCACCTAACCTCCCTGTTTCCACAGGGTCGGGGTCCAAGACAGAGGAGGAAGAGAATTGAGGGGAACAGTTTGCACAAGATGGAGCACTGAGAGCTGTGGCAGGCATTTACCCAGGGTCTGTGTGGTTTAGATGGGACTCACAAGTTCATCTGAACTAGGAGAGAGGGTGAAAGGGGAAGGGTCGCCAGTACAAGCATCAAGAAGGCAAAGCTGAGGAAGGACAGAGAAGCCATGGGACCCCAGTTTTCCAATTTCCAGACCCACATCTCATAAACATCAGTCCTTCACGAGGATGTGGGCCTAATCACCGGGAACATGCAGTGTGCTCTAAGAGAAAGAAGGGGAGGGCTTTCCTTGCCTATGGTCACAAGGAAGACGACTATGACTATTATTGCTAATGAATAATATATGAACACCTCCATTTGGGAGATAAAAATGTGGAAAACACGGAGGTGTGTATGCTCATTAGCCCACAGTGATCAGAAGTTCAGTTCACTCCATAATTCCAAATCATGATTGCAAATCCAAGTCAAACCTCTGCATACACTCATCCTGAATCATTCTGACTCCCTCCTCCACATGGGGTCTCCAGCAATATCACTCCCTCAACTCTGACTTTTAGATGGAAAACTATTTTATTATCCCTTTACACAAACACAGCTAAATTACATGAACACACCGTAATTACACAGCTAATAAACCTACTCAGGACTGTTCTTCCCTGTGACACACTCTGTTCACCTTGATTGGACTTACAAGACAAAAAGTTAAATGTCTCAAAATGATGGAGAACAAAAAGATAAGACCATTTAGGAGGGTTATTTGAAAATAAGATTCTTCATTTATTCACTCATATATAATTGGATTTCATTTTAGTTCAGTTGTATAAATTGTAGTTTTTCATTAAACCTTGGTCCAAATGCCAGTTTGGGTTGGGGAGAAGAAAGTTATATCACTTAGGAAAAGTAACCATTATCTTTTCCCTAATCTTCAACAGACACAATACAACATGTATAGCTGCTGCAACATGGTACACATCCTATGTACTGGGAAAATGCTAAGATACAATTACACTTCTGAACACTTGGTCAAGGCTTTACATGCTATTATCTCCCTAAGTTTCTAAAACATTATAAATTTTTTGCCATCATCTGCAACATGACAGGAATTTTTAGGAAGTCTTTGTGCATGATTTTAATTTCTAATCCCTGGCTATTTAGACACGATGACAAAATATCAAAATCGCTAAAAATGATGGGACACTTGAAATCAAACAAGAGATCCTGGCTCAATTAATGTCCTGGGATGAAGGCTGTGCGACATCCACGGGCCCCCGGCAGTAGGGGCAGGTGAAGGACCTAGTCAACCACTCGTTGATGCAGTTCAGGTGATAGAAGTGCTCGCAGGGCAGAGATCTGATGGAGTCCCCACACATAAACTCCAACCAACAAATCACACACTCCTCCTGGATCTTTTCTTCAAATCCATCTGTTCCGTACACTCCTTGAGGCAGGTGCTCTTTAAGGCTGATTCTTTGAGCTAACCTCACTTGTTCCTCTTCCGTCAGCTGTGCTGCTTGGTGAAGTGGGCTGGGTGTTGGAAGATGGATGGGATTTGGAACTTGTTCCGGATGTGGTTCCTGATCCCAGCGTCTCCTCCCGCCTGGGCCCACCCAGCGGGATGGAGACTCAGGAACAGAGCTGTCATCCAAGATGCTGGATTTGAGGCAGTTCCCCATCTTTCAGGCCTGGGTGTGAGATCTGTGCACCCTTCTGATGGTCCTCTCTGCAGGAGTTTCAACACACCTCCTTGTTCCTATGTCTAGAGAAAAAAAAATTTTATTAAATGAGATCCCTGCTTGCAGAGTTCCATAGAGAGGCTTCATTGAGCCCCACGATAACCCTGCTGATTTTGAATCCTTTACTGAGGGAACCAGTGTTGTGAACAGGGGTTTAGAGAGCTTTAGTAACGTGACAAAATTGCACGGCTTGGAAACGGGTCATCTGGCCTTTCAATTTTGGTCTGTTTCCCAAACTCAAATTTCTCAGCAGGATTGTCGTGAGGGGTACACGCCACACCTAGGTTTCACCAGGAATCATCACCTCTCAGGGAAGGACTCAGAAGCCCCACCCTGGAATCCCAGCCTCTCCCCTTTCAGCTCATCTCACAGAATCACTCCCCACCCAGGTTCTCCTACCACCTGGGAACCTGCCGTCCACCAAACTTTGTGTTCAGCCCCACCTTCCTCGCTGTACCTGCCTGTTTAATCCACATTTACTCACTTCAGTAGAAAGACCAGGGATTCTCATGTCTGTCTGAACTTTTACCACCTCTGCTGATCAAGACACTAATCCTAGGGATTATGGAATCCTGACCTACCAACTCTAATTGCATAGTCATGTGCTACTAAAATTAAATATGTCTTAGGACATTACTTCCCCTACCAAAATGAAGATGTAAATCAGACTCCTCTATTTGGCATTGTTAATTAATGGTTCTACCAGACCTTTAGGGGTTGATCTTTTACATGCCCTCAGAGAACCACACAAATACAATTAGGTATTGCTCTCATCCCTACACGGAGACCTATTAGCATTCTTCATCCACACATACACTCTCACACCATACACAGTTTCTTTCGGTCTTGGTTTAAATGTTAACTCCTCAAAGATCCCTTTTCTAAATCTCAACTGCAGTTAGCCTTCCTCTTTCCCTCCCCTTTGTGTTAAATATAATTCTACTATTCATTTAGGCAACTCATTTATTTATTTACTGTGCTCTCCACTGGTATAACTGCAAAAAAATACTACCTGAATTCTAAGGTTAGGTACAATTCCCTGTGACCATGACGTAGAAATTATTAATCTAGAAAACTTCCATGTCCATAACAACCGAACCAACCCTCAAGGGGCCTACCCCAAATTCTTGTAGACAGATTATGTGATCATTTTTCAATTAAAATTCATTTTTAAAATAAATGACATTTGTTCCTTCTTGTGAAAATTATCTTCATTATTTACCAGAAATCAAATGGATGGAAAATCCAATGAAGCCAGGTCTTTCCTGAGGTTGCTGTCACCACACTCCAGAGCTCAGAACTTCTTTCTCTACACAAAGCACTGCTCTGATGTGCGTTCTCTTTTTATGCAGTTGATAACCTCATCAATCATATAACCTCATAAACTATAATCCCATCAACCATCTAACCTCTCTCACCATGTAACCCAAAGGACACATCCTAAGTAACTTGAGTGTCTGTCAAGATAAATCCAATCAAGCATTCCCAGTAACAAAATATGTCCCCCTGCTTAGGTAAATCATGTACATACAACTTTTAAAAACTGACCAAGTCCTCTAGTTCTGCACTTCTTCTAAAGGTCTCAGAAGCAAACTTCCTGTTCTTTCCCAGAGGTTTCACTGTTTTTGAGGTTTTTCATTGTTATCATTACTACAGCACAGAATCTGCAGCAAGAGGATCCATACTGTTCTCTATTTCCTTTT
This sequence comes from Eubalaena glacialis, assembly GCF_028564815.1. NCBI lineage: Eukaryota > Metazoa > Chordata > Mammalia > Artiodactyla > Balaenidae > Eubalaena > Eubalaena glacialis. The sequence goes on from NC_083735.1 coordinate 12,228,033, forward strand.
TTCCTTTTTTCAAACTATTTGTTCCAGCTTTATTGAGGTGTGATTGACAAACACTGTATATACTAAAAGTGTACAATGTGATGTTCTGATATACATTGTGAAATGATTCCCTCAATCAAGCTAATTAACCTATCCATCACCTCACAGATTACTGTGTTGTGCGTGTTGAGATCTACTCATTTAGCAAATTTCAAGTATACACTATTTTAAACTATAATCACTATGCTCTACATTAGACCTCCAAAAGTTATTCATCTTACAACTAAAAAAGCCCCACATTTCCTCCACCTCAAGCCCATGAAAACCATCATTTTACTCTGTGTTTCTGTAAGTTCCACTTTTTAAGATTCCACATGTAAGTGACATTATACAGTATTTGTCTTTCTGTGTCTGGCTTATTTCACTCAGCATAACATCAGCTATGTTCATCCACATTGTTGAAATGGCAATATTTCCTTCTTTTGAAAGGCTGAATAATATTGTGAATGTATGCATACATGTACACAACATCAGAATGTATACATCTCTAAATGAATGTTAACTCATTAGGAGACTAAACCACACTGAAAGTCAACAAATTGATTTTACTGTATCTATTAAATCCAGTGGTAACTGGTCAACTGAAATACCTAGCTGACCTTAAACTGTGTTAAGAAATCATTCCTTCCAAATATAAATCTCCTTAAAATGTATTTATGTTTGACACAAATTACGTTTTGGTAAATCAGTGAGGTTGGTGAGTGGGAAATTTGCTATATTTGGTAAATTGAGTTTTGACAAATTCATTTTCTGTGAACTTGTACACAATATAACATACAGTAGTTCTGATGGCAGATGTCTGCACCAATACACTTTTTAAAATAGAATCAAGTTATTAAAGGACTACTTTATTTATTCTTATCAAAATCATAATCTGTAACAATCAGAAACAAATAAACATAAAGATAGCAATGTATGTGATTTGATTTATTTGTTTGTGCTCTTCCCAATTCTGCTTGTAGCTCCCTAACCTGTTTTAAAGCAAGGCACCTTGCTCATGGTCATACTGCATTCCATCTAAATGTTGATTGTATTGATATTCTTCCATGGATAATGTCCTACTGTTACTCTAAAATTACCACAGACTTGGTGACTTAAAGTAACACAAAATTAGTCTCTTACAACTCTGTACCCGGAATCCTAAATCGCTTTTGCTACATCAAAACCAAGGTGTAAGTAGGCCCATGCTACATCTGGAGGTTCTATGACAGAAAGAGATCACTTGGGGGCAGCAGAACCCACTTTCATTGAGCTCATGGTTTCTGTCAAACAGGAGAAATAATGTAAGGAAACTGTCAAATTTAATGTAGATATTCGTTAATTGAGGTTTAAATTAAATTAAATTAATGGTTTGCCAATGGTGTATTTTTTGTTTATTGTAAATATTGCTTATTTCAAGAATGATGTTCTAGACTAGCTGGTCATGTTGATTTCTTGTGTAATCCAACTAAGCCATAGTAACAATATTAATTTTTCTTATTTAAAAAATGAAATGGACTATTATTTATATGTAGTCATTATTCTGAAATGCTGACTTTGAAATAAGTAAAAGCAAGATAGGGCATAAATATTCATCTGAAGAACAATCTCATTCGAGACAACTCTTATTTTTGTTCATTTAAATGTCTGTAATGTATATCGTGACAGTTGGTTTTTCTTTTTTGTAATACAAGTGCCTGAGTTAAGCTTTGATTGTTGAGGCATCCACTTCAAATAGGCAACCACTTCAAAGCTGGACCTACGGTGACTTAGAATATTTTCCAGGCGCTCAGACAGGCAAGATGCCCTCCCTGAGTTTCTCCTGAGGAAAAAAAAAAAAAAAAACACCAGTCCAAGCATCTGGCAGTGTACTTGGAAAGTTTCTGGAAGTTCCCTTGGGGAAGTGACTGTGGAGCTAACCTGGGAGCCAGAGAGTAGCGGTGTGTGCTTTGGGAACCCTCTTTCATCTTCAGGAAATCAGACAGTTCTTCACGGATCAAGAAACTTTATTCAATGTTTTATAACAACAACAATAAAGATAAGGAATTATTGTAATAATATTCAGGACATGGGCAATCTTGGGAACTCCCATGCCAACCCCAGGAAGAGATCCCTATAGGGCAGACATAGAGAGACCCTGTTTTAGAACCAACCAGCCACAGGAACCTCACGGAATTTCAGGGGTTGAGCCAATTTTCTGATGGCCTGAGTCCCTGCAAAGAAGGCAGGGCCCAGATCCACCTGCTGCTCAAAGGCCCCCTCTACTAGGCACTTTAAGTCCTCATGATGGCCTGGTTGCCTTTCTTGTTCTTTACCTAGCCTCTTCAGGTCCAGAAATTTCAGTTCACATATCTCAGCCGGTGCTCCTCATCCAGCAGGGGCGACAGTAGCAGCCTGAGCTGTTACTGAGTTCACTGAGTGATTTAGAAAATTTGATGGTAGGTCACATGACAGGTTGTCCCCTCCTTGCCATCCAGTCCAGCATCAGCCTTTCTTGGACACCGAAGGGGTTGTAGAACATTCCCAGAGGCTCAGGAGGGCCTAGGATGCCTCCCTTGAGCCTCAGTTGTTTTTAAAGCCAGATTTCCAGCCTCTCTGCTGACTTTTAGAATTCTGAGGAGGCTCATGTGGGCAAGGATGCCCTCTGCAGCTTTTCCAGGAAGGTAACAGCACCTCCTGTGCCTTTGAATTGTCTTAGAAAATTATGTGAAGGCTCTGGCTAGTCCAAGACAGCCTTCTGGGTCCTTAAGGCTAGCAAAACAGTTTGGGGGCCCTCAATAAGACTTGTAAAAATTTCCAGATGCCCAGGCAGGGTTTGCCTCTGGAAGGAGACTTCTAATATTTCAAAAGGCTCATCTGACAAACAGGCCTCAAGGGCTACTGCAGGGGGACTTCCCTGCTGACACAGTGGTTGGGAGTCCGCCTGCCAATGCAGGGGACATGTGTTCAATCCCTGGTCCAGGAAGATCCCACATGCCATGGAACAACTAAGCCCGTGCGCTACAACTGCTGAGCCTGTGCTCTGGAGCCCGTGAGCCACAACTACTGAGCCCGCGTGCCACAACTATGGAAGCCCGTGCACCTGGAGCCCCTGCTCCGCAACAAGAGAAGCCACCGCAATGAGAGGCCCGTGCACCGTGATGAAGAGTAGCCCCCGCTCGGTGCAACTAGAGAGAGCCCATTCACAGCAATGAAGACCCAATGCAACCAAAAATTAATTAATTAATTTTAAAAATATTATTAAAAAAAAAAACTGATGAAGGTGCTTTCACTTAAAAAAAAAAAAAAGGCTACTGCAGGAACCTGGGAGAACTGTGAATGTGTAGGTATGTTGAAGGACCTTCCCTTATCTTCAGTCAACCTGACACCTAGGTGAAAAGAGAAACTCTGCTCAGTGCTGTATAACTACCACCACAAAAATAATGCATAATAAAAAACCATAATACTAAAAATCATAATGAGTAACAACATTGATAATGATGATTATCCTAATTACAATAAAAGTAGTAACTATAAAAATGATAATAATTAGAAACCTAGGGAGATTGTAGAATAGAATACAGACTCTCCTACCTAAGTGACCAGATACTGTTATTGGACCTCATGGAATATTTTGGAGTTTGAACCCTAGGTCTGCACAATAAAATGTGTTTTGAAAGTCATGGATGAGAACAGGAGGGAAGTAAAACCCAAAGGAGGGGAATATGGGCCAATGAGGGATCTCCTGTACCAACCCTGGGAAGAGGGATCTCCCTAGCAGAGGTGGAGTATGCAGGTCTGGAGCCTACCAGTCATAGGATTCCCACCAGAGGGACTTCCCTGGTGGTCCAGGGGCTAAGACTCCACACTCCCAATGCAGGGGGCCTGGTTTCGATCCCTGGTCAGGGAACTAGATCCCACATGCCGCAACTAAGTGTCTGCATGCTGCAACTAAAAATCCTGCATGCCGCAACCAAAAGATCCCGCATGCCGCAACCAAAAGATCCCGCATGCCGCAACAAGGATCCCATGTGCCGCAACTAAGACCCACCACAGCCAAATATATAAATAAATAAATACTTTAAAAAAAAGTATTCCCACCAGATATCAGGATTCAGGTCAATGGGCTGACAAAGCTTGACCCCAGATTTACATCCAGGATACAGTAACCCCACCAGTAACATACATTAAGCCCCCAGTGCTATCTCAGTTCTCAGTGCCTAGCTTTCTTTCTGCCATCTGGTCAACCCAGGCCCCTTGAGGTCCAGACATCTGTGTTCATATATATCATTCTGGGGCTGTTGGAGGCTGTTACTGTTGGAGCTCCCAGCTGGCAAGGTGTGACACGAGCAGGCACTAGAGGTTCCTTGTAGCCAAATAGAACTTATAAAGTTCTTCAATTGATCGTTCTGGTGTGTTGCACTCTCCCTGCCTTCCATTTCAGCCCCTGGCTTTTCTGGGCACCCAAGAGGACTTAGAATATTTGCAGAGGCTCTGGCAGGTGTGGCTCATCCTCTGTGCTCCTCAGTTTTCAGCAATGGTACTTTGGACCTCCTAAAGTGACATAGAAAATTCTGACAATGCTCTGTCAGGTTGAGATACCTTCTACAACCTTTTCAGGAAGATAAGAATGGTTTCTGCATCCCTGAGTTGACTTACAAATCTTTGTGGTTTCTCTAGCAGGTCAAGGAATACTTCCCTGGGTCTCTTCAGATGGAAAAAGAGATTCCTGGTCCCTGAAGAGCTGTTGTAAAGTGAGCAGAGCCTCACTAAGATCAATGGAATCCTCATCTGGAACTCACCTACTCACAGGTTTGTCCCTGCTTCTGGAGTTGGAATTGAAAAATAAGGGTTTTGCTTATTGAAAGGATACCAAGTGGTATGGCAAGGAACCTGGGAGACTGTGAATGTGTGTCTGTTCGAGAACCCTTGGCAATCATCTTCTGAAAACCAGACATCTTTCTTAAGTAGAGAATCACTAGTCAATGCTGTGTAACTATAACCACACACGAAAATCCATAATAAGAAACTTAATAATAATAAATAACTATAGTGATTATTATCCTTATGACATTAATATGAGGAAGTATAATAATAATACACCTAAGGCGATAAAAGAATACAGACGTCTCTAACTGAATAACAAGATAATGACATTGGGCCCACTGGGTAGTCTGAAGTCTTAGTTCTAGGTTTGTGCTAGGAAACTTGTTCTGCAAGGCAAAGACAAACATCAGGAGGGAAAAGAAAACCAACCTGAGGAGAGCATGGGAAAACTTGGGAACTTGTGAGACACTTAGGAGAAGAGAACTACCAGAGAGAGGAAAAGAGGCCCTGGTCCAGGGTTTGCCCATCCCTGGACACTGGAGTTAGGCCAACCCCTACAAAGACAGGAACCAGATCCGTACCCAGCAAGAAGCCTCACCTACAACATACCTTATATGTCCAGCACAGTCTCAGCCCTTGCCATCTGGGTGCCCTTCTACCTTCTGCTCTGATCAGCTCCTTTGAGGTCTGACATCTTGGTTTTCATATCTCAGAGGGGCTGTTGGTAGATCCCATTTTCTATGTGCCCAGGCCAGCAGAGGGTAACACATGCCTATACGAACCCTGCAGGGCTTCCTGGAGGACTTAGAAAATTTTACATTTGTTCCTGCCGGTGTGTTGCTGTCTTCCTGCTTTCCATTCTAGCACCACCTTTTCCGGGACATCCTTGGGGATTTAGCTTAGAGTCAGGGGCTCAGAGCAGCCTAAGACAACCTTTTTGCATCTTCATTTCCAGCAGTGGCGATAGCGGTACTCCTGCCTCATCACTGTGTCATGAATTTTGAAACAACAACAACGACAGAAACAAGAGTGTCGTGGGTCTTAATTTCTGGCAATTGAAAGTCTAGAGAAGCACAGAAAAACTTCTCCTTTCTGGAATCCTCTGATGACCACAAGAGTCAAAGAATTTTAAGGTCTAATATAGATAGCAACCTGATATTTGAATCACCTGAGGGTTAATAAATGTTCTTTGATCTGCAAAAAAAGGGGTCATGAAGGTTTTGTTAAAATAGTATTGATCCTAGGCTCATCCTCAGAACAACTGAAATAATTTCTGGAGTGATGGTATTTCTTACAACTACCTAAGGTTTCCCAATGGGAAAGCAGTGTTGAGAATTATTTAAGTAAATATTGCTTTTTAAGCTCTAATGTACATGCAAATCTCTTAGAGATCAGGGGTTCAACACTAGGAAATTATGATTCAGGAAGTTTGGGAGGGACCGATGAAATTTTATTTTATTTTATAAATTTATTTATTTATTTATGGCTGCGTTAGGTCTTCGTTGCTGCATGAGGGCTTTCTCTAGTTGTGGCGAGCGGTGGCTACTCTTTGTTGCGGTGCCGGCTTCTCATTGTGGTGGCTTCTCTTGTTGTGGAGTACAGGCTCTAGGCGCATGGGCTTCAGTAGTTGTGGCACGTGGGCTCAGCAGTTGTGGCTCATGGGCTCTAGAGCGCAGGCTCAGTAGTTCTGCCATACGGGTTTGGTTGCTCTGCGGCATGTGGGATCTTCCTGGACCGGGGCTCGAACCCGTGTCCCCTGCATTGGCAGGCGGATTCTTAACCACTGTGCCACCAGGGAAGCCCCCGAAATTTTATTTTTAACTTAAAAATGGAAATGCTGGGACACAACATCATTTCTCAGCACAAATAGATTTGGTTCCAGCAATATCACCCATTGCCTCCCCCTCCCCGAAATTATATTATTTGTTGACCCTTGTCAAATTGAGAGAAGAATAGAGAAATCAGCAGTGTCTGAGCAAGACAGTATTTGAGAAACAACATGCATCAATTCACTAAAACAAGCTTTATTGAGCATCTCCTGTGTGCTCTCAGGTTTGTTAGGCTCCACTGTGTACAGGGGACCTCAATACATTATGTAATTTAATCCTCAATATCCTGGCAGTTAGTAATATTCATTGCATGCAAGGAAGGAAGAAGTGGAAATGGTGGGAGGCGGAAGGCAAGCAAGGACATCTAGGGGAAATTTCAGAGTTGGTGGAAGAATCATATTGTGCTACAAATTCTGCTGTGCTCTGAAACCTTGTCACTGGTCCAGGGGTCTAGAGTCTAGAGTCAGTGAAAGAACCAGGTTGCTGCTGCTAATTGTGCTAATTGCAGATCCTCCCCATGTGTGCAGCCTGTTGAGCAGGAACCTCAGTCAGACAGGTGCTGTGGGGAGCCTGTCTCTGGGGTAGCGTCTGGTTCTGTGGAAGCAAGTTGGTACCCTGTGCACAGGAGTGGGCACTGGAGGGACCTTGAGTAAAGGTGAGGTTACTAAAGACTCGGCTCTCAGGGCCTGTTGATCCCCACACCCCCAGCTTCCCTTAGTCCTCAGCACTCATCCTGACAGAAAGGCATCTTACGAGAAATAGTGGCCTAATATCCACAACAGGAGAGACTCAGAACCCAGTACATGTTTTTTGGAATCATGACACTTAAGATGACTCAAAAGCCATCTACCATTCTTTCCTTCATCTGCAAAACTCATTCTTCCTCCAGGAATAGTAGAAGGAAAGGGTTCCTGATTGAGTATGAAGGAGCCAACTTCAAATATTGACTGTGAACTTCCCTCACAAAGAACTGGACATTCTGATCCTTTCTCAGAGGCCCCTGGACAGATGTGGTGGTGGAGAACCACAGCAATATGGGGTATGTGGGTATTTCTGTGTTGCCCTGTTCACGAAGGTCTGTCTTTGGAAATGACTTGTGATTCCCTATGATGGGGGCTCTGGGACCTCTAAAGTGTGTATCTGAGGCTGGTTGTGAACGTTATCAGCCAACACTCATTGTGTTTATGTTCTTCATTCCCCACTTTCCACTCCTGGATGGCTGTGTTTTCTTCACTTCCAACATGGCATTGTTAGAATATTAAAATAAACGTACAATTCATCATGAAAAAAATGAGACAAGAGTTGCTGCACAAGCATCCTGATGATCTCAGCAGAATCTCAGTAGGACAAAAGCCTTGCAAACGTTTTCAACACTGGGAAACACCCAATTCACTAACTCCCCTAATGTGCTCATGTCCCCATGAAGGGGAATTGGAATCTCCCTTATTGTATCTGTCTAAACCAAACATATGAACTGCTTCATTTCACCAGGGTTCTGTACTTTAACTCACAGCAAACATCTCAAGCTGAGGGTCCCTTACATGTGAGTACCCTGAGGTCACTTGATGGTCACATGTACTAGGACCAGGGGTACCTTGAGGAGGAAAGTCCCCCCGCCACCCCAGGAATGTGGAAATAGGTTCCCTTATGTGCACTGCGTTATGTTTTAGAGAGGCCACATCTTTTTCAGGCCATCCGACTGACTCTCATCAAGATGTGTTAGGTATGGCTGAATCTCTCCCCCCAAAGGAGTAGTTCTTTAATGAGGGGGCTTTGCAAAGGAATACCTGGGAAAAAAATTTAATTCTAGTAATAGTAAAGAAAACCAATTAAATTATACTTCAAAGCACTGTCACTTCCTTTTACCCTTCAGCTTTCATTGGACTTAATTCCCACATAAGGAAATAGAGTCTCAGAGATGTGGTGGGGAGACACTGTCGTCACTCAGACACCCACTGCATGTAAACATGAACACAGAAGCTTTGACGTGGAAGGTGGGTTGGGGGAATGGACAGTTTGTAGAGGCAGAAGTATAGTGCTTGACTCCTATGACAAGAGGGCGTGTCTGAAGTGTCTAACCCCTGGGTCTGTGGGTCCCTGGAGTTGTCACAGGCACTGCACCCCCTTGTCCCGCCCTCAGGGAAAATGCCTCATCCTGAAACGCCCGGAGGCCAGGCAGCAGAGTTCGGGTCATTTCCTTTTCTGCTTAAAAGCACTCCGAGGTCCTTGCCGACCTTCCCGCATTTGGTCTCTTTACCGTCTCCTGCCTCGTGCTGTGCCAGGTCCTCACTCAGGACATGGACTCTCACCCTTCGCCTCCCATCACCGATCCTGGCCCTCAACGCAGCCCCAGGACGCCACGCCCTCCCTGGCCCTGGGATTCTGCAGACCTCAGTCCTCGGGAGAGGACTAACCTCCTCATCCTTGTCTTCATGGAGCTGGGCCCTGTACCTCCACAGGTCTCCCCTTCGCGGTCACTGCTTCTGGGAAGCCCCTGTCTACTGGAAAAAAAATGCACAAGGTGAGAGTTGTGAGCTGTGTTATTTGGGGCAAAATTAGGACAATAGCCCAGGAGACAGCACTTCAGATAGCTCTGAGAAACCGCTCCAGAGAAGTAGGGGAAGGTCAGTGTTATAAAGGATTGCAGTGAAGGGGGTGTGTGCAGTCAAGCACACCTTCTGGCAGAGGCTTGCTGCTCATCACAAGGAGCAGAACAGCTAACTATCTGAAGACCTGTTCTGCCAGTTTTCCCCAGAACACAGAGTGCCTCCTTCCTCATCTCCATCCTGATCTCCTTTCAGGGTTTGTTGAAGGTCAGCAGCTGTAGCGGTCTGTGACTTAGTCCTTATAGAGGCAGATGACATGTGCCAATTTTTAGTTGGCACCCCGAGCCCTGGCTAGGAAAGGTGACTGGCCCTGGCATTCCAGAAATGGGATATTCCAAATGTCTTCAATCTCCTTCATGTCCTAATTTGTTCCCACTTATTTCTTTTTTTAGCAGTTACCTGACACTGAATCCTCTCATGAATGCTAAGGGTGGTGCTAAGTTAAACGAGAGTGCACAGTGATTACAGGTCTAGAATTTCTCTCTTGTGCAGTTTACTTATTTATTTAAAGGATAACTTATAACTCAAGGCATTTCCACACTGATTACAGACATAGAATTTCTCTGACATGTGATTTATCCATTTAGTTTAACAGTTACAGCTGAGGATGAAGATTCTTCCCCATTCATTCCATTTGCAGTTTCAGTTCTCCCATCTGAGTCCACTGCTAAATGTTTTGTTATATAGGTGACATACATATGGATTCTGTCCACTTTGAATGAACTTTAGTTGAGTGGAGTAATAAGGACGAATAAAGGCTCTTATACACTGAATATAAACATAGTATTTCTTCACTGTGTGAGTCCACAATAGTGTTTATACTTTGAAGCTATGGGTGGTGGATCTTCCACATTTATTACCTTTACAGCATGAGTTCTCTCGTGTTGTCTAAGGTTAAAATATTTACTGAAGGCTTTCCCACATAGATAACATTTATGCGGTTTTTCTCCAGTGTGAATTCTCTTATGCAATCTAAAGTTATAACTTCTATTGAAGGCTTTCCCACATATATTGCATTCATATGGTTTCTCACCAGTGTGAGTTCTTTCGTGTCGTCTAAGGACAGAAGAGTGATTGAAGGCTTTCCCACATAGGTGACATTCATATGGTTTTTCTCCAGTGTGAGTTCTCTCATGTCGCTTAAGGACAGAGGAATCAGTGAAGGCTTTCCAACACAGATGACATTCATATGGTTTCTCTCCAGTGTGAGTTCTCTCATGTCGTCTAAGGACAGAAGACTCAGTGAAGGCTTTTCCACATAGATGACATTCATATGGTTTCTCTCCAGTGTGAGTTCTCTCATGTTTTCTAAGGTGAGAACAATGAGTGAAGGCCTTCCCACATAGAAGACATTCATATGGTTTCTCTCCATTGTGAGTTCTCTCATGTTGTCTAAGGTAAGAAGTTTTACTGAATGTCTTCCCACATAGATGGCATCCATATGGTTTCTCTCCAAAGTGAGTTCTCTCATGTTTTCTAAGGTCAGAACAATGAGTGAAGGCTTTCCCACACAGATGACATTCATTTGGTTTCTCTCTAGTGTGAATCATCTCATGTCGCCTAAGGTTATAACTTTTACTGAAGGCTTTCCCACACAGATGACATCCATATAATTTCTCTCCAGTGTGAATTCTTTCATGTTTTCTAAGGTCAGAACAATGAGTAAAGGATTTCCCACACAGATGACATCCATGTGGTTTCACTCCAGTGTGAATCATCTCATGTCGTCTAAGGTTAGAACTTTTACTGAAGGCTTTCCTACATACATGACATTCAAATGTTTTCTCTCCAGTTTGAGTATTATTGTGCTGCCTAAGGGCAGAACTTTGAATAAAGGCATTCGTACGTTGATGACATTCATATGATTTACTTCTAGCATGAATGTGCTTATGTATATTAAAGGATGACAAGTAACTGATGGCTTTTCCAAAATCTTGGCTGATAAAGGGTTTCTTTCCCACTTGAGGTATCACATATTGAGCCAATGTTAAGATTTCAGTAAACTTTTCTCTGAAATCATTGCATTCCAAAGGATCCTCTTGACTGTGAGATCTCTGCTTTTTGAAAGGAAATGAGAGACTGTTACAGTTTTGCCCACATTTATTCATTCCTTCATTCATTCCTCTACATATAAATTCTAGAGTAATCATTCAGTGACAGACTCCAGTTAAAATTGTCCCTATGTTATTTACATAAACATGGGACATTACTCTCTTGCAAGCATAGATTTTATCTTTTGTAGTAACCCAACTGCAGAGACATCTGTTTATACAGATGTTAAAGACATTATTATGTTTCAGTGATTAGGAATATAAGCCATGATTATATAATTGTCTGTTTATATAAGACCTCAAGTTATGGTTTTGACTACAGGTTAATGTTTCTTCCCTAAAACCAAACTAACTAAAATTTTCTCCTGTGGGAGCCCATGATCCCAACTTAAATCAGGTAAGTGTGCCAAATTCCCAACTTATTCAATTCCTAGGTCTTCATTTGGAAGAACACGTTTACACCCGTGAAGCTTACCATTGCACTGATTACAGATGTGTCCTTCTTGTAGATATGCTGCATGGATATCATTTCTTGTTTTCTCAGATCATCTTCTCTACCTGAAATGACTGGAAAAAATAAATCTCTATAGTGGTATTAGGAATTAAAATGGTGAAGAGACCCAATGCCCATTTGTGTATGTTTCAAATACTGACACACAGATGGGAAAGAATGTCAAATTAAGGAATAGTCTGAAGAGAAAAAACGAAAGAACATCAAATTAAGGAATATTCTAAAGAGAAGAAACACATTATAGGACTATAACAATTGTCATTCTCAGGACTGAAATATGAGAAAAATAAAATGAAGATGGTGGGGACTTCCCTGGTGGTCCAGTGGTTAAGAATCTGCCTTCCAACGCAGGGGATGCAGGTTTGATCCCTGGTCGGGGAAACTAAGATCCCACATGCCACAGGGCAACTAAGCCTGTGCACCACAACTACTGAGCCCACGCACTCTAGAGCCCGCACCACAACTAGAGAGACTGGGAGCCACAACTACTGAGCCCACATGCCACAACTAGAGAAGCCCGCATGCCACAACGAAGAACCCATGTGCCACAACGAAGACCTGGGGCAGCCAATAAACAAACATACACTTAAGAGGAAGAAAAAAAAAAGAAGACGGCAAGTTAAGGAGGAAAAGAGAAGATCTTATTCATAGAACAGGACCATGAAAAGGGATTTTTTGTGAATGTTTATTAACTCCAGTGAGTATATAAATTTCACCTTGCCTAAAGCCAAAGACAAAGGCAGAATGACACGTGAATAGAAACTTGATACCTGCAAGGTATGACATCATCTGAAAAATTTTTCTCCTATGATATTGTCTAAATTTTAAAAATATCACTAAACTTAGATATCTTCATGTGATATTTCTTAGGGCCTATTCACTCACTGACCAGGCTCCTCCTCCTATTGAAGCACAGCTTCTTGGATCTCACCTGGACTCTGGCCTTGCAGAAAACCTAACCCTTCTCTTGAAAGTTGCTCTCCTTGCTCCAAATGGGAAATCACATCTGATTTGTAGAGCTGATTGCCTGTTTGTAGGAGAAAGATATGTGGATTTTGAGTTTTGTGCTCATAACAGTGCATCAGTACAGGGCAGACTAATGAGGAAGAATACAATAACCTCTGAGGGTCAGCACAGAGAAGAGTACATTGAAAACAACATGTATACTCTTTGACCAGCAAAATGATAGCTCTTGAACTTGTTCCCAAGGACATTAAGGACCTATCACAGCTAATGCCCATGCCCAAGTTCAAAGACAGACTGTGGAATCTGCAATATTTTCATTCTACGGTGTTTTAATATTATATCCAAAAAGAATCCAAAAAATACAGCCTCCAAAAACAATCCAATGAATATAACTTCCAATAAATACACCACAAAAATCTAAGTTCTATGTGGAAAACAATATATCTGTTATTTTTAACACTGTGATCTGATCAAACCAGTCCTTGCTGAGAAATAAATTTAAAAAAATCAATACATTTACTCACCAATACAAAAATAGTTCCCACCACTGTTTGAGCATCAGAGACTGAGTAGCAAGAAAGACACAAAATTATGTCAAGAAGATTACACTGTAATGGGATTGACAAACTAAATGTAAGCAAGAAGTAAAGAAAACTGTGATAAGGTAGTTGTGAGAGTTATGAAAGGATCAAGACAGAGTTTGGAGTAAGAAATGGGCAAGTTTTTCTCCATACTTGTTGAATGAATGAATACATACATAATAAAGCGTAAGAGACTCACCAACTGAGACCAGATGACTGATGTTCTCTAGCATCACATCTCTGAATAGTTTCTTCTGGGATGTGTCCAGTAGGGCCCACTCTTCCTGGGTGAAGTCTACAGCTACATCCTTGAAGGTCACTGATTCCTAAAATATTATGGACATTGTTTCAGACAGGGCCATCTCTGCCAGGGGAGGATGGTACAGGTGTCAAGCACTAAGGAGGTGGGGGTCGAGTGTACAGAAATCTCAAACAGTATTTTGGGTCCAATCACATCATTCTCAGTGTTGACATGAACATCTGACTTCCAGATATACCTACAGAGACATACACACTCTAGATACATAAAACTTCATTATAAAGAGATATAACACATGAGGTGTGGTGTAATATACCCTGGAGATTTCCCAATAAATTTGTAATTATGACTTCCAGATCATGATTATAACATTTCCACTTGAAAACTTATATCGAAAACAGTCTTCTCAACCAATTTCAAGTAAATCTTTTAAAGACTTCTCACAAGGGGTGAAGTATCCATGATATGCCACTTTTAAAGCATGACTATGGTGGGATTTCCCTGGTGGCGCAGTGGTTAAGAATCTGCCTACCAATGCAGGGAATACGGGTTTGATTCCTGGTCTGGGAAGATCCCACATGCCGTGGAGCAACCAAGCCCGTGCGCCACAACTACTGAGCCTGTGCTCTACAGCCCGCGTGCCACAACTACTGAGCCTGCATGCCACAACTACTAAAGCCTGCGCACCTAGAACCCATGCTCTACAACAAGAGTAGTCACTGCAATGAGAAGCCCGCGCACCACAATGAAGAGTAGCCCCTGCTCGCCGCAACTAGAGAAAGCCCACGTGCAGCAACGAAGACCCAACGCAGCCAAAAATATATTAAAAAAAAAAAAAGTATGGCTATGGTTAGATTATTCCCCTTTATGGTCTCAGTTTCTTCATCAGTGAAAAGGTTTAATAATCTGTTATGAGTTCTGAAAGATCTAATGAGCTAATGTGTAAAGTACTAACTATCTAGCAAATATTTCTTAAATATAACTTTTAGGTTTATTATTCATGAAATGGCAGAGAATACTGAAGCAACATCCAGGATTCTGCACAACTGACTAGAATTCAAACAGGTCTTGGGATCAGAAGGTGTAGGCTTTCATCTCTACAAAACTGAGGTGTTCATTATGAAGGATAAATGATTCAGCAGCTCAAGCCAGAGGCTCTGAGACTCCCCCCAGCACCTGTAACACTGGATTGACGGACCTCACCTGTGGGAACATCTGCCTCTCTATTGGTTTGTAATGTTTTCCTCCTCACTCATCTTCATCACCAGTATTCACCTCAATCCTAAGCTCATTACAGTTAATAAAGTGGTTAATGACTATTTTTTTTTTTGCCAACTAGGCCATGGGCTAGATGAGAAAAAGAAAACCTCTCTCATCTCTTCTATGAATACACAGCATTAACAGAGACTGGAATATCTTAGTGTGATGTTGGGAAGGAGTTACCACTTGATGCGTCCTTGATCCAACATGACCATTCCAGAATTCTGGGGAAACTTAACTGAAGCTCAGATCCTTGAAAAATCTCTCGAGTGTGCTTAGAACATGTGTGCCTGTAGGAGAAATATGTCCATATACTGAAAATAGAGATGCAATTTCAGTAGAAAGAGTAATTTCCTACTTACCTGTGATTCCATTGTAACTAGCTCAGCTGCCAGCTGACTTCTGGGTTTTCACTTACACACAGTCCAAGCAACAGGAGGCAAAGCTGAGGAAGAAGAAAAAAGTCATTAGACTCTAGCTGTTCACAACCTCCATATTCACTTATCATGAAGCCCCAATGCTTCACCTGGAAGTAGCCCCCTGGACAACCAAAAGAAACATGCAGTGTGCTCTAAGAGAAATAGGGCTAGAGTTCTCCTCTACCAGGATCAAACGCAAGAAGGCTATGACTATTGTTGCTAGTAAAGAAGATACAAATACCTTCAATTTAGAGAGCAGAATGTGAAAAACCATTGAGTTTTGTATGCTAATTAACCCCTGGTGTTCAGAACTGTCCAATCCCCTCCTAAAATCTATAGGGATCCCCGATTCATGCCACATGTGTCCCCACCTCTAGTAACCACCGTGGAACTTCTCAGGTTGAATCATTCTTACTCCGTGCACTAGCAGTTTCTCCAGCTCCATTCCAGCCCTCTGGTGCCTCAATCCATCCCTACTTTTCCCTTCTTGCCTTTACAATCAAACTAAAAGATGAAGGTGCAGTTGCCGAATCCTCACATCCCAGTCACCACTTGACTTATCGTACTGATAATATCTGCATAAATAAATCCAACATATGTGCCTCAGGCTTTTACCTAGAGCTTAATAAAAAGTATAACATGACCTCTTTTTAGGAACATACTTTTTCATAGGTTTCTCTAACATCTCAGTCTACAGTCTTCAAAGGAATCTGGTCATTCTAACTCCTTATCACTTGCCAAGAACTTGCAAACAATATTGTTGGAAGATCTCAAGACTCCATCCTACTCCTTCATCCTTCTCTACTTATGTACACTGCCCAGGTATGCCCACATATTTATTCAATTGCTTCCATTTCTTCCATTGCTTTTTCTAAATTGAAAGTGACAAAACTCATATCTGAATTCCATTTCTGAGTTTGCTTTTTTTTTTTTTTTTTGAAACTAACATACACTAGAAAGGAAATAGATCTCAGGACATTATCTCCCCCTTTCCCCAAATATTACTCTTTATCTAGTCTCTAAACTTTTCAATGTCTCCACCAGACATCCAAGGGTTGACATTTTATATGCTCTCTCAGAACATCGCAAATACAATTTAGCATTGCTATTACTTCTACACTGTTCACTATTATCCTTCATGTCTACTCAAATCCACAAACACAATTTCCTACCCCATACTTATTTCCTTCAATCTGTTTGAATGTCAGTTCCTCAGAGATCCTGTCACTGAATTCCTACCAAAATGAACACTTCTCACAAAAAATCATTTACAAAATAAAGGAGGGCCATCCCTCCTGGTGAAAATGATCTCCAGTACTCACCAGAACCCAAACAGACGGAAAATCCAGTGAAACCAAATATTTATTGAGGATGCTGACACAACATTCCAGAGTTCAGAGCTTCTTTCTCTTTCTAGAAAATGCATCATTTTGATGGTGAACTCTCTTTTAATGCAGTTTTGTAATCCAAAGGACAAATCTGATTAACTTGGGTCCCAATCGAGATAAATGTATCAAGAAATGCCTCTTTAGGTAAACCCTGTAGATGAAATTAAGGACAACAAATTATATCCTTTAATTCTGCTTCTTCTAAAAGTCTCAAAAGCAAACTTCATGCCTTTTCTCAGAAACTTCAGTGTTTTATGGATTTTGGTTGTTCAGGGCAGTACTGAGAATCTGCAGCCAAGAGACCCCTTCCTGCTCTCTATTTTTATTTGTAGGAGGATTTGTAATCTACCAACATTTTCTCAGGCTGTGGACATAAGTGTGACTCTACAGAAGTGTAAGTGTTTGTGCTGAATAAATATCTACCGAAGGAAAATATCTTTCATTTTTACTGCCAAGTGAGAAAAAGCTCATCCAGTGTTAGGTCTCTTCAAGTCAGATCTAGCTCATGTCCTAAAAACTGCAAAACCCTACAATCCTCAAAATATTAAGGACTTCCAGAATAAATGATCAGTTTCAGGATTGATTTTATTGTAGACAGAATTTAATTTTTTTTATTGTGGTAAAATACACATAACATTTACCATCTTAGTCATTTTTAAGTATATAGCTCAGTGATGTTAAATACATTCATAATATTGTGCAACCATCACTGCCATCCATCTCCAACACTCTCTTCATTTTGTAAAACTGAAACTGTACCCATTAAACAACTACTCCCTATTCCCCCCTCCTCCCAATGCCTGGAAACCACCATTCTCTAAATAGGATTTTTTTTGGAGGGTGGGGCTGTGCCGTGGGGCTTGCAGGATCTCAGTTCCCCGACCAGGGATTGAACCCGAGCCATGGCAGTGACAGCCTGAATCCTAACCACTAGACCACCAGGGAATTCCCATCTAAGTAGCATATTTTTAAAAACTGATATTAAAAAGGAAATAAAACATTTAAAAATCTTAAGACATTACTTTATAGAAGGATATTATTTCTGAAGGAAAATCAAGCAATATATTTTCATATTAGGTATAGGCATAAGAAATACTTGATCCCATAAGAAATTCTTTGTAATTTTCTTTTTTAAAATTATACTCTTCTGACAGTAAAAAAAGGATTTAGTATGTATTACTTTTATAATAAACTATATCAACTATTTGATTTTCATGTATTTCTGAGATGGTCTATGTCTTTTCAGCCTATTTACTGCAACATATTTGAGGCAAGTGATGATCTCCTTTTGCCATAAATGAATATGTTTCATGTCAACTCAGGGCCAAGACTGTAGCAGGGAGTGAAATCATACTGATGAATAAAGCAGAGAGATCATTTGTCATTATGGAGTTAAATACGAGCTTAGAAGAGATGAAAGAAATAATGAAAAAAAACAAAAAAAACAAAAAAGAAATAATGACAAGGATACTCTGTGACCATATACTAAAGTATTTCATTTTTGGAGGTGGGGAAGCTCTCTAGAAACGCACACATTATTTATGACACCTTAAAAATTCAGTTGGGCAAAAAGTCTGAGGGAGTTTTGCAGAGACGGAAATAGGTTCAGAAGTTTGCTTTTTCTTTCTGATGAAGGAACAAGTATAAAATCATGGACACATCACAGAATGTGCTGTACCCCAGGAAATGAGAACACACTGGAAGGCAGTTGAGTGACAGGAAGACCTGGAGAGGGTGTCAGGCAAGTAGATTTCAGGGCCTAAAGGCCACTGTAATTGGATTGGTCCTTCTTCTAAAGCTAGTGGGAATTCACTGGAGAAATGAAAGCAAGAAAGTGACAGGAAGACTTGTGTTTGTACATGAGCCTTTTGTTGAAGAATGGAGTTAAGTAATTCAGAAAGGTTTAATGAGTTTTAAGAATTAGATGATGGTTGTCTGGCACAGGGTGTGGGTAGTGAAATTATGGTGGGGGAGGTGGAAGGATATGAGAGAAAAAGAAAAGGAAACATAAAACAATTTTTTGTTGTTTCTCAGTTACTGCTGGGCACCGATTACAAGTCAGACTTAGTGCTATGGGCTGGGCATACAGTAAAGCAAAACAATGACATGATTAGCTCCTCCCCTTAATGCATTTACAATTTAATAAACATAAATATTAAGTTACAATACGGTGTTACTATATAAACCTAAAGACAGGTTAGCAGAGAACTAAACTTATTTGGTTGGGCACAGGATAAAGATGGCCTGTCTGAGGTCTGTCTAATTTATTCAAAAATTATCAGAAGGAAATAGAAGTAGGAAATATCCTAGAAATCAGTGCACTGGGTGCTTGAATCAGAACCAAGAAAAGAGAGGAAAGGAGAGGAAATTCAAAAATAGCATCAAAGAGCTGAAACTGTATTGATTCTCAGAAGATATGATTTCAAACAAAAAAAAATAGGAGAATCCATTTTAACTATCATACCTAATATTTTTTAAAGAGAACAAATCCAATCTTAATATACTGAAATCAATATTTCCTATTTAGTAACAATAATTTACAAACTAAGTAAACACACAAAAGCCAGTCTCTATGTACAACAGCAAAATATTATGACTCACTTGAAATAAATTTGCAAACCCATGTAAAGAAATTTTAAAACTTTTTGAGGACATAAATACGACATGAACAAAGCCTGCCAAACCAAATTCTTAGAGGACATGGTGACAAAAATGTCTCAGTGACTGCAGAAATTTGGTGCGACTCAAATTTAAAAGTCATATGCAGAATCTAAAAAAGAATGTATAGGGCTTCCCTGGTGGCGCAGTGGTTGAGAGTCTGCCTGCTAATGCAGGGGACACGGGTTCGAGCCCTGGTCTGGGAGGATCCCACATGCCGCGGAGCAACTGGGCCCGTGAGCCACAACTGCTGAGCCTGCGCGTCTGGAGCCTGTGCCCCGCAATGGGAGGGGCCGCGATAGTGAGAGGCCCGCGCACCGCGATGAAGAGTGGCCCCCGCACCACGATGAAGAGTGGCCCCCGCTTGCCGCAACTAGAGAAAGCCCTCGCACGAAACGAAGACCCAACACAGCTAAAAATAAATATAAATAAATAAATAAATAGAGTAGCTATTAATTAAAAAAAAAACAACAACATAAAAAAGAATATATATGTGTAAATGTATAACTGAACCACTTTGCTGTACATCTGAAACACAACATTGTAAATCAAGTATACCCCACCCCCAAAGTCATATGTGATATTTCACATAAAAAATGAGAATTATCCTAAAAGTCAATTTTGTCTCAATTTTGATTTGGGATGAGGATACAGCCAAAATAATTGTGAAAAGGGAAAAAAAATAGGTCAAATTACATCTGAACCTATATTATGTGAAACTTTAAAATAATTCAAATTAAATAGTTGAAACAAACAATATATTATGACTAAATGAACATAATATTTTATACTATGAAATAGGTGACACCTTACAAAGGAAAGAAAAAAAAGCAAAGGCTATGAAGGAAGGATTTTGGTTTCACTTCACCAACGTTATCAGACCAAAGTGTGCACATATGTGTGTGTGTATAATTAAACTATAAACTATAAAATATAAGCAGAAAAATAAGTAGAAAAATTCATTTTACATATACATGTCTATAAAGAACAACATTCATTCAGTCTCTTAAGTAATTAGGAAAATGGAAATTAAAAACAGTTGTCATTTTATCCAAATCTACAACCACATATATATATAAATAAAATGAGGGGCTTCCCTTGTGGCGCAGTGGTTAAGAATCCGCCTGCCAATGCAGGGGACACGGGTTCAAGCCCTGGTCCGGGAAGATCCCACATGCCGCGGAGCAACTGAGCCCGTGCGCCACAACTACTAAGCCTGCGTCTAGAGCCCACGAGCCACAACTACTGAGCCCGCGTGCCGCAACTACTGAAGCCCGTGCTCCTAGAGCCTGTGCTCCACAACAAGAGAAGCCACCGCAATGAGAAGCCCGCGCACCGCAACGAAGAGTAGCCCCCGCTCGCCGCAACTAGAGAGCCCGCGCACAGCAACAAAGACCCAACGCAGCCAAAAATAAATAAATAAATAAATTTAAAATGAATCCTGGTTAAAGTATGGGGGAAACCTCAGGAGTTGATGATGGATGAGGATTTCTTTACAGTTGTGTATTATGTGTGTACGGGGGATCGTGCCAGAATCTATTACAAAATGAAACGTACCATCTCTTGGCCCAGCAATGAAACCCCAACATACCCAAAGAGGAGGAACCCTCAAATATCTGCAGAAACGTCAATTCTTTACAAATCCATGAACACCAAAGTCTCCCTGGGACGGATGTGATGTGAACAGTGTTAAAATCCTCTTACTGTTAGACATTTGGGTTGATTCTATTTTTAAACAATTACGGAATAAAATATACTACACGATGTGGATAAAATGCCACCTTAATTTGTCATGGCTAAGTTTCTAATCTCTCCCTTCTATTGCAAATCATTAATATTTTGAGGCCAAATACACAGATTCACTTTGTTAAGCTTCAAATGTATTACAAAATCAGGTAGAACAAATTTCCCCTTCTCCATGATTTTTTAGGTATTCCTGACATTAATTCAGTACTAATGTGTGCAATTTCTTTAATCTTGGTCTATAGTACATCCAGATCTGGTCACTATGCAATGCCTACTGGCAAATCTTACTGACACTGTGGTGCCCAGTCCTTGTCTCTAATCAATGTCCGGGCATGCAGCATTTCTCATAATGATCCCCCAAATGGAGCCACTTCACAAGTTCCATGTCACTGGTTGACAGTGAGATAGAATTGGTCTGGAGATAGGAGAGGCCATCAGTGAGTGAGGAAATGTGTTAGGCAGGATATCTGAGAGTCAGATTTTAGCACGTCCTAAAAACAGCATTTCAGGAAGGAGAGGACAGAACAATCAACAGATAATATGACCTTTTCCAGATAAAGATTTATTCCTGACTCCTCATCTTCTTCCTCCTCTGAGTGTCTTTCTCAGGCAAGAAGTCACTCTTGAGTGTTGGGAATATGCCATTCAGGTCTTCAAATAACTTATCCCCTTCCTGGCCACAACCACATATGCAGGGAGAAATTCAACATTTGGAAAAAATAGTCCTCTGCTGTCTGCTGAACTATCAGGGAGCAGGGACGATAAACTCCTACATGGAGACCAACAGCTAAGTTTCTCTGCCCTTTACTCCATACACCCTTCTATACTGTAAAGCCCACACATCACATGGCAGATATAGGAATGTGAGTTGGTGTGACCCTCCCTTTCAAGTCACCATCCTCACAGTGTCTTCTAGTACCTGCTGAGCACAGGATCCCCAAGTAAGGATGGGCAGAGGTCTCCTTTTCTCCTATTCCTGAGCTCCCCAGGCTCTCTTCCATTCCTTAACATCCAAACTGCATTGCCCTTTCTCCTCCAAGCTCCCTTCCCAGAGCCAAGTGTCATCTCCTCATTGGAGAAATACCTTTGCTCTGTGCTTAGTTTAAAAAATCTTGGTCTTTCCCTACCAGCTGCCTTTGTACTATGTGTGTGTGTTTGGGGGCAGGAAGAGATGTGATCAGGAGAGAGTAACCATTACTGGCCTCACAGGCATGGGGTGGTCTGGACTGGATAGTGGCAAGGCTTACCATTCTCACCCCTGCCCCTAAAGATTCCAGATCATATTTAATTCTCCCGAGCAAGGGCAAGTCCTCTGTCATGTTTTTAATCATACTGATTAAAATCATTTAATTTCTCTTTTCCATAATAAATATAAAAATATACATTTCCATGAATATATCAAAAAATATAATATTAAGAACACTTAATTATCGGCATTGGAAAACACAAAAGTTCAGCTGTGGAAATAGCTCTTAATAATGTATTCATCATGAACAAATGAGATCTGTGAGAACAAAGTTCTAGAACCATCCAGCCTATCATTCAATATTTGCAAAACAAACAAACAAAAAAACAAAGGGAATTTGAAAAGAGCATATACTTAGTTGGAAACTAGCTCACAGACCAATAAATTAAAAAGTCACATACAGAAGAAAGGATGCTGTTGAATACTGGACTACCTGCTTAAATTACCTGGTTTTGACTTTTAAGACAAAAATCATCAATATCCCTACCAACTGCACTGAAAAATAGTGTAAAACTTCTTTACTAAGCACTAAAGAATACTTTTAGTATACAATAAAGACAGGAAAAGCACTGAGGCCTCATGATCTGAATCTGACACAATACATTTAAAAAGAAAAGTAATTTCAAAATTAAAAAAAAAATCTAATGAATTTGTAATCTATCCTTCTATTTTCCCCAACCGCTACTGTTGGTGAAATTCCCCTCATCTACTCTGTCCTTGGCCATCTCCCTCTTGATCTCCTTTTTGTCTATTTTCATGTACCATACTGCTTCTTGCCCAGGTCACTTTCCTTTTCACCTGTATTTTGTCTTTCCAATTCCATTGCACCCACCTACCTCCCTCCTCTATTTTACTTTTCAAGTCCTCACTCTCCTTTACTCCATCGGTCTCCTTGTTCTGTCTCATCCTCCCCCGCCCACTCTACATCCACAGGGGTGGAACAAAGATGCTCTGCCCAGAAGAGCACACTTTCCCGTGAGACATCGGGAATGTGGACACACGTTGGCCGGTATCGCCAGCGGATACGATTTGGGGCAGAAGGACACGGGGTGTCACTGGACAGGACTGGTCCCCTGCCCCCAGCCCGGGGCTCTAGGGCCTTTCTGAGGCGGTGACCACGAAGGGCAGCGAGCGGCAGGGCCCGGCCGCAGGAGGCCCAGGATGGGCAGCTGGTCTCAGGAGAACACTGGGGTCTGTGGAGTCCCAGGGCCGCGGGAGGGCGCGGCGTCCCGGGCTACCCTGAGGGGCCGAGAGGGGCGATGCGGGGCGCGAAGGGCGAAGAGTCCACGTCGCGAGTGGGGACCTAACACGGCGCGGGTCGGCCCGGGAGATGGTGAAGAGACCGAAGGCAGAAAGGCCTGACGGGGACGGCCTCGGAGCGATTTTGACCGGAAACGGACGCGGACCCGGACCCGGACTCGGACCCGGACTCGGACCCGGACTCGGACCCGGCAGCCGAGCGCCCGGCATCCCGAGTCTCAAGGCGACGCGGGCCGGAGGGGCGAGAACGGGGACCCCCGGAACCTGCGTGTGAAGGATGCGGTCGGGAGGGGGCTGTGGAGCGCAGCTCTGATTCTCAAAGCCGAGGGGCTCACTCACCCGAGGGGACCTTCGCTCCCGAAATCCGCTTCCGCGTCGGCAGGAAATTACACAAGCGGGGCGGGGCCTTAGTCAGGGAGAGGCGGGGCGGAGCAGCGTGGGCGAGGCCTGAGCCTTCCCGCCCCGCCCCCGGCCGTTTCCAGGTCGGCCTCTACCCCGCCCAGACACACCTCCAGTCTCAGCGTTTGGGTGCGTTTGATTCGTCTGGTGTCCGGGGAGCCGGGCTGCTTCCTTGGGGCTTCAAGTTAAATGTTTCGGACAACTCCAGGTACGAGCTTAGAGCTGTGAGGCCTTTCGTAGTGAATGCTGGGATGTTTCCCTGTTAACTTGTTGAAAACGGTTTAGGTCGAAATCCCCTTTCGCGCCTGGAGACTCGTGTCCTGCGAGTGCTCTGGGCGCGACTCGGCCTCGGGCGGGGACCTCGCTGGGTCCAAGTGGGCCGTGGTGGGATCCCGAACAACGTCTGTGGTTCCTGCGCTTGGAATGGGTTATTCAGTTTAGCAAGGGCTGGAATTGTCTGTGCGGGCGATGGAAACCAGAGCGAACATGATTTCCATTTCTGCTCCCTGTTCACTAGAGACGCAGCCCTGGGCTCAGTATCGGGGACTTCATGGGGCCAAGCGTGGATGGCATCCCATAATTTGTCATTAATTTCTAAATATTTTCCCATTTTCCTTATCTATAGTCCCCCAGCTATCTGAAAGAATGTTAGTGTTGAAGAAAAAACTTCAGTGATACTTGTTAAAGCTGATGAAATAAATTTATATTTTAAGGCGGGACAAGAAAAAAATTAAACATAAAATTTTCTGTGTTTGGACCTCCTCCCTCCATAATGTGCTGTGTGCATCTGCATTACACGTTAACCAGAGCTCCTCAAAGATGGGGGTGCCTGCTCAACCATGAAGATCAATTTTTTTTTCTTTCTTCTTAAGCTAGCAATGTAACTTCTTTTTTTAAAAAATTTTTATTTATTTATTTATGGCTGTGTTGGGTCTTCGTTTCTGTGCGAGGGCTTTCTCTAGTTGCGGCAAGTGGGGGCCACTCTTCATCGCGGTGCACGGGCCTCTCATTATCGCGGCCTCTCTTGTTGCGGAGCACAGGCTCCAGACGCACAGGCTCAGTAATTGTGGCTCACGGGCCTAGTTGCTCCGCAGCATGTGGGATCTTCCTAGACCAGGGCTCGAACCTGTGTCCCCTGCATTGGCAGGCAGATTCTCAACCACTGTGCCACCAGGGAAGCCCGCAATGTAACTTCTTAAAAGAATAATGTTCTTTCCCAGCTCTGTAGGAGGTAATGATGACTTGCAGCTCGCTTTGTATGGGCTTCCCTGGACTATGTATCCTTGGTGAACTTCTGTAAAATATCAGTGTGTCATTTTGATGTATGATCCTTTGTCTCAAAAATGTATTTGACTATGTCCTAGGGTTCTAACAGGCAGAACAGTTCTCAGAGCCTTCTGAGAATCTGCTTCCCGGCTTATAATCCTCAGTTTGGTTCAAAAAAAATTCCCTTTTTTCTTCTTAATTCAATTAACTATCAAGTTTTCTTCTTAACTTGACAGTTAATTGAATGTTCCTCGACAAAACATCGTAAGGAAGATTTTATTCTGGGGGTGGGCTATCTCCACAACTGGTATAGGAACCACTGCAATGGGATTTTGTATTGGGTGAGAGAGATTGGGCTGCACTCCAAATACAGGATGAAGTGGGAATTTATAGCCAACGAGCAGGGACGGGGGGTCAGTGGATAGAAAATTACTAAGAGGAAACATCATGGGTAAGGGGAATTCTGGCTAAACTGATGAGCAGGTTTCTTTCAGAAGACACTCCATGGTGATCAGACATCACCTGTGGAATAGTAGAGAATGAGGAACCTGAGCAGATAGCGAGGGTGGTGGATTCTGGCTGAACTGACTTAGCAGTATTCTTGCTAAAACTGGATTTTACAAGGAAGTGCATAGATGGGCATAAGAGAAGCTTTAGGAGCCTAAAGTTTGGTCAAGCAAAGAATGTTTGTCTTCAACCCAATCAAAAAATGGCAGAAGACCTAAATAGACATTTCTCCAAAGAAGACATACAGATGGCCAAGAGGCACGTGAAAAGCTGCTCAACATCACTACTTATTAGAGAAATGCAAATCAAAACTATAATGAGGTATGACCTCACACCAGTTAGAATGGGCATCATCAGAAAATCTACAAACAACAAATGCTGGAGAGGGTGTGGAGAAAAGGGAACCCTCTTGCACTGTTGGTGGGAATGTAAATTGATACAGCCACTATGGAGAACAGCATGGATGTGTCTTAAAAAACTGAAAATAGAATTACCATATGACCCTGCAATCCCACTACTGGGCATATACCCAGAGAAAACAATAATTCAAAATGACACATGCACCCCAATGTTCATTGCAGCACTATTTACAATAGCCAGGTCATGGAAGCAGCCTAAATGCCCATCAACAGACAAATGGATAAAGCAGATGTGGTACATATATACAATGGAATATTAGCCATAAAAAGGAAGGAAATTGGGTCATTTGTAGAGACGTGGATGGACCTAGAGACTGTCATACAGAGTGAAGTAAGTCAGAAAGAGAAAAACAAACATCGTATATTAACACATATATGTGGAATCTAGAAAAATGGTACAGATGAACTGGTTTGCAAAGCAGAAATAGAGACACAGATGTAGAGAACAAACGTATGGACACCAAGGGGGGAAAGCGAGTGGGGGTGGTGGGTGGGCTGAATTGGGAGATTGGGATTGACATATATACACTAATACATATAAAATAGATAAATAATAGAAAAAGAATGTTTTAAGTTAATATCTATCTATTTATTTATTTTGGAAAATTTGAAGTTCATGCTGGCTAGAATTTGGCAAGATCAGATCCCAATTATTCATGCTACAGAGATTTTTCCAAAAGAAGACACACTTCTGATTTTCCCAGAACTGTGAAAGGAAAATCAAAATGGAGTCAGTATTGCTGAGAGAGTTCTCTAAAATGGAGCCTGGAGACCCTTAAGGAAGTGTGACCTAATGCATCTCTCAGCCTGGATGGAATCTGACCTTTTGACCTGATGAAGTCATCCAGAACATCTGCCAGAAACTCATGACAGCCTATCTACGTATTGCACCCCTACCCTAAAACAACTTGTGATTCCCAAGGACAAATACTTTCTGACTCGCATCAGCATTAATTACAATTCTCACCAGGCAAGTTTTAACAACCTTGTGGCTTTTTGTCTTTATAAGCCCCTGACTCTTGCTGTTCTCCTGAACACTCCTTTGGGGTTACCAAGTCTGTGTCTCCTGAATTGCAATTCTTAAGACCCCCCCCCCAAAATAAACTCTTTTGTTGTTTGCAGCCTCCTGCATTATTTTTTGGTTGATAGAACAAATACCATCTTCTCCAAGTTTAACATTTATTTCATATTAACATGTGAACCAAAATCAATTTAAATTTTGGAAGATATCTTTCTCTTAGGCAGTAGAACTGGAACTACCCTGGGTTTCATATAGAGGAGGGGGAGCAGCTCTGCTTACTGCTCCTCCAGGTCTCTAGGGCTGAGTTCATGTCCCTCGAGCTCAGCTTACCCCTCTAATTGCATTGAAGAGCTCTTTCTGTAAATGCCTCTGTACCTAAAACCAGAGCTCAAGAATTCCCAGGTTTAAGCAGTCATGAGCAGAGTTTCTCTCTTTTTCTCAGCATTCCCTCTTCTGCCCCGGGTAGTCTTTTCCCGTAATATGCACAGATGCACGTCCCCAAACCTAGGAGGCGGGAATCTCAGACTACGTAATATGGGAAAGGGGAGATACAGGGAGCTTGGAGGACTGGTAGTTAATCCCTGGACCCTAAGTGAGACACCTCTAAGCATCCCCTGATCACTCTCTGAGTGTCACTTAGTTGGACAGAGGCCTTGGGACAGTTCTGTGGATCCCAGGTAGCCTCATGCCCTTAAGTCTCTTAGGGTATTTCCCATAGAGGTTGGTGCTTACTTCACTTTGCAAGCCATACATTGAATTTAGAAAAAAAAAGTCTTTTTTTTTTTTTTTTTCTTCAGAAGGAGACTGCCTAAGTAAGCAGATTCCTGTAGAATGAGATAAAGTCCAGGAGGGCAAAGTTGGGAATGAACAGGAGGTTCCAGTAAAAAGGCCATGTGTGGACAAGTCAGTAAAGCAGACCAGCATGTGTCCCATAAAGGAAATGCTGGTGCTTCTGTTCAAGGGAAATATGAGTAACACTGAAATGACCCCTCTGGCCATACCTGATGAGATTTGAGCCATGTTAAGAACTGGTCCTTATCTTGTCAGCCATGCTTTCACAAGTTTCACTCATAAGGATCCCTGGTGCACTTGTCAAACATGCAGAGTCCTTGTGTCCATCGCTGACTAGAGAGGAAGGGCCACTGATTAATTCTCATTTCCACATTCTGTGGGGGATTAATAACCTTTGAGAACTGTGGCTGGTGTTTCTCAAGCCTCACAAATGCACGTGTGGTGTGCATGCAGTTTTTCCCACACCAACGACCAATATTCTGACACCAACTGGATGTCCTGCCTTATTCATTGGGCTGGAAAAAAATCTCTGGGTTTTGACAAACGCATAGTGGTGTGTATCAGTAAAGAATTGCATGGAATACTTCTACCCCACCCCCACCCCATGAACTGTTTACCATCTGTGTAGTTTTGCGTTTTCCAGAATGTTGTGTAAATTGGTCACACTGTGTAGCCTCTTCAGAGTGGATTCTTTCACTTGGCAATGCATACATAAAATTCATCCATGTCTTTGCATGGGTTGATGGTCCATTCCTTTCTATTGCTGCATAGTACTCAACTGCATGGGTAAGGATGAAAAATAATTTTCCCTATACCTTTCTAGGTTCTTGGCTTAGGCCCTCCTGTAATAAGTGAGAAAAAACAGAAGTTTAATAGCGTGTATACTTCTTGTATACTTGAGAGATACCCAGGAAAACTGAATCACTCTCTGAAATGGCCCAAGCCATCACCTTAAGTGCCATCTTCAGCTAAAAACAGAAGAAAGATGTTGGGAGAAGGGGGTACCCAGTTAAGGAAGGTTATTAGGCAAAGCACAAGGTGAGGCCCCAGAGTGGGGTCTGAACCCACCACCCGCCCAAGGTGACTGCCCACACCCGGCAGGTTCCACATGTCCCCTCTGAGGGGACCAGCTCACAGAGCCTCCTCTTAGGGGGATTCACTTTGCAAAACCTTCCCTTCAGCAGATTCACGTTACAAAACGTTTTAACAGGATTTGTCTCACAATCCTTTTTTTTGGCAGGGCAGTCACTCGGGAGGCTTGTCACCCTGAAGTGGGTTCAGCCTCACGTCACCAGGCCAGCTTTCCTGGGTCACACTCACCACCTGCTTGTCCACTCCCAGCTTAGACCCAGAAATGCCCCCTCGGTCCCCACCCCACGGCTCCACCTGGGCACCCACTCCTATCCTGCCTGGTCCTTCCCTTCTGTGTCCCCTGCAGGGTTACCAGGAGCTCCCACCTGCCCCAGGCAGGCTGTCTGTTCTGTCCGGGGGAGGCCTCCGTAGTGTCAGGTGGAAGAAACAAGAGGTACCCGTGGGGCTTCCCTCATGCAGCACAGAGGCCAGCACCCGCCTACTGACCTCATCACTCTGGATGGGCCCAGGCAGGGGCTCAGGGGGCCCGCAGTAGCTCTTGGCTCTCATCTCACCCCAGCACCACCCACGGGGGAGTTGCTAAGCAGCTGTGCTGCCTGCAAAGAGAGGACGCTCATTCACATGCCCCTCCCAGCCCACGGGGCTCTCGTGGGCAGGCCCTTCCCAGAATATGGAGCTCACCTGGGCAGGCACCCTGGCAGGGCTCGGTGCACAGGAACCGTGCCCATAGCCCTTGTTGCAGAGCACCCCCAGCCTGAGCACCTCAGAGCAGGATCCGAACTAACAAACAGCAGCTCCGGCAGGTCTGTGACCCTGGGCTTCACTCTGTGCGGCCTCCCTCCGCCGGGTCTTCCAGAGGCTTCCACTGCAGCCGGGGCACCAGGCCTCTGTCTCCACCCACCACCCCTCCTCTCCCTGACTTCCAGATTTCTCTTGTGTGGAGAGGGTCTTCTTGAAGTTGTTTCCTACTCATGGGCCAGTTAAAATGATTAGAAAACAAGCCAGAGCTGCAACCCCTTGTCTATCCTGACTGTCAGGACCCTACACTTGTTCCTTGGACCTGGCCGATTCAGCAAGGCCCATTTTCTGCAACTATGAGCCCCTAATGGGCGAGGATTGGCTGATCTGGGCAGCCTGACCCGGCTGGCCAGCCCTCCCCAGGTGTGCCTGGGTTGAGGTCAATATAACCCCCACCCCCGGCCCCCTCCAGGCATCAAGATCCCCTGCAGCTGTGCCTGACGCCATACTGTCTGCTCCATCAGCAGCCGCGGGGCTGGGCTGGGCTGGTGGGAGGGAGTGAGCGGCCACGGCCTTGTGGGTGTCCCGGCCTAAGTGGGCCTCTGCTGGACTGCCTATAGGAGTTGCCAGGCTGCCACCTGCTAAGGAAGAAGGTGTGTCTCCTGTACATGCTGTTGAAAGTTCTCCCCAGGCAGAGGTGAGGAAGCAAGAAAAAAAGAAGTAGGAGCCAGGACAGCAGGGGTAACTCAGGTAGGTAAATGGAAAGCTTTCCGAAGAGCCTCTGGGCCAGGACCATCCCACATGGCCTGCAGGAGCCAATTCAGCAAGCGTGTTGTCACTGGCGTGGCTCGAAGCCCTTTCCTCCAGCCTGTAAGGTCCTTGCATGTATTTAGGTCTGCTTCCCTGGGAAGGGTGGATAAAGCTCAGGAGCAGCTGGCCTGGGGTTCAGCTAATGTT
Source organism: Eubalaena glacialis (assembly GCF_028564815.1). Taxonomy (NCBI): domain Eukaryota; kingdom Metazoa; phylum Chordata; class Mammalia; order Artiodactyla; family Balaenidae; genus Eubalaena; species Eubalaena glacialis. The sequence continues at coordinate 12,258,828 of NC_083735.1, forward strand.
TACTCAGAGACGCCTCCGCAGGGCCCACGAGCTTTCCAATGAGGACCCTCCTTGTGGGGACTGCTGGCTGCATGTGAGAAAATTCCCCACCTCCGACCATCTTCAGAATTGTTCATCGGTGTAGTAAGTGTCCTGATTGGGTTTTCATTTGTGTAACTGGCGGGTTCTTAATTAGCAACGTGAATGGTGACATTAAATAGCCTCAATCAGGATTGTGATACCTTCCCCCACATGTACAGGTGTAAGAACCTGGGGAGGCCGTGTGCAGCCAGCACCCTTAGGGATGGGCTTCCGACTGACCCCTCAACATTCTGGTGTCCAGCCACTGCTTTAGGGTTTCCGGGGGCCCAATGCTGACTCTAAGGGTTCTGCAATCCAGCCTCTGTCGGCCTTTAGTGAGACCCACACTTCCAGGATCCTACCGAGCAGGGTCTGTGTGACTGTTCTGCGGCTTCTGTAACAAATGGCCACAAGCTGGGTGGTTTAAATCAACGGGAATTCATCCTCCCCCAGTCCTGGAGACCAGACATCTGAGATCAAGGTGTTGTGGGGCTGAAGTCCCTCCAGAGACTCCAGGATAGGGTTCTTCCTGCCTTTTCCAGTCTCGGGGTTCCAGGCGTCTCCAGGCTTGCAGCTGCATCCCTCCCATCACTGCCTCCGTCTTCACGTGGCTTCTCCTCTGTGTCTGTCTCTCCTATTTTGTCTCTTGTAAGGACTTTGTCAATTGGATTGAGGGCCACCCTAAACCAAGATGACCTCACCTCGAGATCCTTAACTACATCTACAAAGACCGTTTTCCCAGATATGATCCTGTTCATATGTTCTTGGGGGCCACCATCTTTTGGGGCCACCATTCAACCCGTTATCTGTGTATAAAATAACCCTCATTTCAGGAGATTACTAAGGTCCCGTATAGACTGGCACAGACAGCAGCCATGTGGGTGGGGGTTTGGGGAGAATGAGAACCCTGGAATCACCTGGAAAGGATCAAGGCCTGGCTTCATCGGAAGGTGAGCTCTTCCACCACGGGGCCCGTGAAAGCAGCCACTCCATCCTGCCCGTGGAAAGGGACCTAGTGCCAAGTGCAGAAGTGGTTACCTTGCAAAGCTGGCTCTTCTGGGATTTCATCATCAGTAGGTTACAATCGTGTAACCAATAACTATGGGCTTGGAGGAATTGCTTTCTGGCACGTGATGATGGCACTGTCACTTTAGGCTCATCAAGCCTAGAATAGAAATGTTTGAAGGAGAAGAGTTCGGGAGATTGCGAAACTTTGTTGTCAAGGAAACCAAGCAGGTTTGTCAAGGTTGTCAAGGAACCTTCCCCTTTAAGCCAAGGCAGAGCTCGGGGAGCTGAACTCCAGGTATCTTTTAAAGGGGCTGCTCTGAAGCACCATTACCAGAGTGGTGGTCTCAGCCTGGGCTATGGTTTGAGAAAAGTGTGATAAAATTAAGCCTTAATTTCTGTTACAGTTGGGGAGGGCTTTGTAAAGCACTTCGGCTTTTAGGGCAAATGTTTGTTACTGGAACAAAGTGTCCCCCCAAAAATGGGCTGAAGCTCAAGGTGTCTCTGTCCCCTTCATGTGAAAGTTCAGGGCAGGTGGGTGCCAGGGCCCAGGCTGTGTCCACCTTGTTTCTCCTCCTTGCTTCTGGGTGAGGGGTCCAACCAGCAGGGTGGGGTGACCACGTGGGCACCATGCCCTCCATCCTAGGGTGCAGGCTGGCCAGGGCCCTTACCACCTCCACCCCTTCCCCTTGGTAACATGAGACACAGTGTCACAGACATTTTGGTGGTCCCAGCTGCAAGGAGTGGGATCGCTGGGAGGCGCAGGGTAGCCATGAGCAAGAAAAATGAAAACAGGTTTTGGTGAGCAGCTGGGCAGCTCTGCTGTGGCAGAGTTGCCAGGACACTAGCCCACAGTCCCTGTGGGCTAATGAAATGTGATTACACATCAGCATGAGCTCTTCGATGCTTTGTGGTTCTGGAAATCCTATAGGAGGTGGTTCACAGCAGGTGAAGCTAATGCTCTCAGTGGAGGTGGTGAAGCCAAAGGTCTGCAGTTCAGACTGAAGGTGCCAGTGTGGGTGTATATACAGGACAAAACCATCTTGTGTGAGTGTAGTTCAGGCACATTTAATGTGAATGCAGTCGTGTTATGCCTAAGGTCTTGTATCTTGTGCCTCTCCTCAGGGACCCCCCTCCTCAGTTCCTGAGGCTCCTGTAACTCATGTACGGGGGGAATGGAGAGTGGGCTCTGTCCAGTCTGAGCCCTGAGTTACCCTGTGTGTGAGTCTGCTCGGGGCTGCCGTAACAAACACCACAGACAGGGCAGCTTAAACAACAGACATCTCCCAGTCCTGGATGCTGTCTGAGATCAAGGTGTCTGCAGGCTGGTTTCTCCTGAGGCCTCTCTCTCCTTGGCGTGTAGACAGCCATCTTCTCCCTGTATCCTCACATGGTCTCCCCCGTGCCAATCTGTGTCCTAATCTCTTCTTGTAGGACACCAGTCCTATTGGACTAGGATCCACCATAGTGACTGCATTTTACCTTGATCACTTCTTTAAAAACTCCATCTCCAAATACAGCCACATCCTGGGGTCCTGGGGGTTAGGGATTAAGCATGTGAATTTTGGGGGACACGACTGAGCCCACACCGTCCTGCTTAGGAACTAACATGTGCCTCGGTCCCTCCTTTCCTCAAGTCCCACGGGGGTGATGTGATGGCCGAGGGAGAGACCACTCCTGCAGTGTTTGTGTCCCAGCTGGGGAAGCCTTCTCTGCTCCCTTCGATCAGGCAGCGGCAGTGCCGGCTCCCTCTTGAGGTGAGCAGTTCTGGGTCTGTGCCGGGAAGGCCCCATAGGGTCCTGCTTGGTTACACCAGGTGTCTGGGCTCGGCAAGCAGGGGAGGTGGGGGGCAGCGGGATCACAGTCCTCTGAGGGGCCTGTTGGCCCCCGGGGTCTTCTGGCCTGCTGAGGTGCTCGGTGTCAGGGAACCTAGGAACCGGCGGCCTGGTGGGGATGCCGGGGACTCTCAGGGCCATGGGGGACGCCTCCCCCACCAGACACTCCAGCAAATGAGGGAAAACCTTCGGGGGATCACACAAGGGAGAGAGTCAAGGTCTTGTTTGTGCTTCAGAAAGACCACATTGGGGTGGGATGTGAGAGGGGCTTTGGGGGCAGGGAGCTTTGTCAGGGCCTAGTGGAGGGATCGGGCTTGGGCCAGGGCTGTGGGTGTAGAAGGGAATTAGTGTGGGGACTGGCCACAGACTGTGGAGGAGGAGCTGACAGCCACTGGGGCACAAGGAGAGTGAGAACCTGGGAGACGCCAGTGTTATTGAACCAAACTTGGGTCCGCTTGCCCGAGTGCAGTAAAGCCAACCTACTGACACCGGTTGTGGTGAAGGAAAGTGCAGCGTTCGTTGTAAAAGTGCCAATACAAGGAGGACGGGTGGCTTGTGCTCTAAAACCCCCGAACTCCCTGAAGGGTTTCAGCAAAGCATTTTAAAGGCCTGGTGAGAGAGGAGGGGTTCGCAGGGTATGTGATCAGCTGGCACACAATTCTCTGATTGGTTGATGGAGAGGTAACAGGTGGTTAACATTATAAATTCTTAGGCACCAGTAGCTCTGGGGCTACATGTTCATGATCATCAAGTAGTTAATTTCTTCCACTTGGTGGTGGTTTTAGCATCTGTAAAACAACCCAGGAAGTGTGCATCAGATACTACTATCCAGGTACTTCAGAGAGGAGCTACAGCAGAGGATATGGGGGAGGGGTCTGTCCTGGGAAGGCCCCGTAGGGTCCTGCTCGGTTACACCTGGTGCCTGGGCTTGGCAACCTGGGAAGGTGGGGCTGCCCCTGGCTGTGGGGAGCTGCAGGATCACGGTCCTCTGAGGGCCCTGTTAGCCCCCAAGGTGAGATGGGGATGCGGTGGCTGGACAGATGCATCTGGCCTGGGAGAGGGGTCCAGGCTGGAAATATCACTGGAATCATCGCAGGGAGGGAGAGGAAAGGCCAGTGGGGGCAGGTAGGTCACAGCAGACTATGTGCAGGTGACTGCGGTCCTGTTGGAAGCAACTCAGAGCCAAAAAGGAGTGCCTGTCAGGGGCTCAGCCTCCTTCTCTTGTTCCTTTGCTTATCTGTAACTTCCCACTCCCACAGTGAGGAGCCTGGCTCCCACCATCTGCCACTTATCAATTCATTTCTCCTCTTCAGATTACATGTGCAAAGGTTTCAGAATTGTTAGCTACTACACTCTGGAAAGAACTTCATAAAATAAAGCCCACTGTTTATGTACGGTCCATTTTGCCTTTAGTCTACAGATTCTGTTCATTTCCAAAGGTAACTTAGGTCAGCACCTTATACCCCATCCCCTACAGTGAGTTTTTTCCCATGCATTTCTAATGCAGTTAGATGCTGTCACATTGTGTATTCCACCCTGTGGCACTCTTACACCCTAAATAACTAAATTTGAATAGATTATGATTGACCCTTTGGGCTATACAAATCTGTGGGCTTAGACAAATGCATAGTGCCACGTATCCATCCTAAAGTATCACTTCAAACCAGTGAAGTGATCTGCTTATTGCTTATGTAGCTTTGCCTTTCCCAGAATGTCATCAATGGGGTCATACTGTGTGCAGCCTCCTCAGACTGGACACTTTCACTTAGCAGTATATACTGAGGATTTATCCATGTCTTTCCATAGGTTGATGGTTCATTCCTTTCTGCTGTTGAGTAGTATTCCATTGCATATGTATGGGAGGAAAAACAATTTTCACTCTGCCCTTCTGGGTTCTTGGTTGAGACTCCCCCCACCCTTAATAAAAGACAGATTACCAGGAGAAAAACAGAAGTTTGATAACATGTATACCTTCTGAATACAGGGGAGATACCAAGGAAAACTGAGTCACTCCCTGAAATGACCAAAGCCATCACCTTATATACCATCTTCAGCTAAAAACAGAAGAAAGATTTTGGGGACGGGGGGAAGCCAGTTATGGCAGGTTATCATGCAAAGCACAGTAAACAAGGGTATGATTGTTTGCAGATTTAAGTCAGGACTTCTCCATTGATAAGAATTACTTGAGTTTTTTTTTTGTTTTTTTTGTTTTTTTTTTTTAACATCTTTATTGAAGTATAATTGCTTTACAATGGTGTGCTAGCTTCTGCTTTACAACAAAGTGAATCAGTTACACATATACATATGTTGCCATATCTCTTCCCTCTTGCATCTCCCTCCCTCCCACCCTCCCTATCCCACCCCTCTAGGTGGTCACAAAGCACCGAGCTGATCTCCCTGTGCTATGCGGCTGCTTCCCACTAGTTATCTATTTTACATTTGGTAGTGTATATATGTCCATGACACTCTCTCACCCTGTCACATCTCCCCCCTCCCCCTCCCCATATCCTCAAGTCCATTCTCTAGTAGGTCTGTGTCTTTATTCCCATCTTGCCACTAGGTTCTTCATGACCTCTTTTTTTTTTTTTTTTTTCCCCTTAGATTCCATATATATGTGTTAGCATACTGTATTTGTTTTTCTCTTTCTGACTTACTTCACTCTGTATGACAGACTCTAACTCCATCCACCTCATTACAAACACCTCCATTTCATTTCTTTTTATGGCTGAGTAATATTCCATTGTATATATGTGCCACATCTTCTTTATCCATTCATCCGATGATGGACACCTAGGTTGCTTCCATGTCCTGGCTATTGTAAACAGAGCTGCAATGAATATTTTGGTACATGACTCTTTTTGAATTATGGTTTTCTCAGGGTATATGCCCAGTAGTGGGATTGCTGGGTCATATGGTAGTTCTATTTTTAGTTTTTTAAGGAACCTCCATACTGTTCTCCATAGTGGCTGTATCAATTTACATTCCCACCAACAGTGCAAGAGTGTTCCCTTTTCTCCACACCCTCTCCAGCATTTATTGTTTCTAGATTTTTTGATGATGGCCATTCTGACCGGTGTGAGATGATACCTCATTGTAGTTTTGATTTGCATTTCTCTAATGATTAATGATGTTGAGCATTCTTTCATGTGTCTGTTGGCAATCTGTATCTCTTCTTTGGAGAAATGTCTATTTAGGTCTTCTGCCCATTTTTGGATTGGGTTGTTTGTTTTTTTGTTATTGAGCTGCATGAGCTGCTTGTAAATCTTGGAGATTAATCCTTTGTCCGTTGCTTCATTTGCAAATATTTTCTCCCATTCTGAGGGTTGTCTTTTGGTCTTGTTTATGGTTTCCTTTGCTGTGCAAAAGCTTTTAAGTTTCATTAGGTCCCATTTGTTTATTTGTGTTTTTATTTCCATTTCTCTAGGACCTGGGTCAAAAAGGATCTTGCTGTGACTTATGTCATACAGTGTTCTGCCTATGTTTTCCTCTAAGAGTTTGATAGTGTCTGGCCTTACACTTAGGTCTTTAATCCATTTTGAGTTTATTTTTGTGTATGGTGTTAGGGAGTGTTCTAATTTCATACTTTTACATGTACCTGTCCAATTTTCCCAGCACCACTTATTGAAGAGGCTGTCTTTTCTCCACTGTATATGCTTGCCTCCTTTATCAAAGATAAGGTGACCATATGTGCGTGGGCTTATCTCTGGGCTTTCTATCCTGTTCCATTGATCTATATTTCTGTTTTTGTGCCAGTACCAAACTGTCTTGATTACTGTAGCTTTGTAATATAGTCTGAAGTCAGGGAGCCTGATTCCTCCAGCTCCATTTTTCGTTCTCAAGATTGCTTTGGCTATTCGGGGTCTTTTGTGTTTCCATACAAATTGTGAAATTTTTTGTTCTAGTTCTGTGAAAAATGCCAGTGGTAGTTTGATAGGGATTGCATTGAATCTGTAGATTGCTTTGGGTAGCAGAGTCATTTTCACAATGTTTATTCTTCCAATCCAAGAACATGGTATATCTCTCCATCTATTTGTATCATCTTTAATTTCATTCATCAGTGTCCTATAATTTTCTGCATACAGGTCTTTTGTCTCAAGAATTACTTGAGTTTTAATTATCCTTCTATTTCTGGTGCAAAGAGGGACATGCTCTTACAAATGGAGATTTCTCTGTTGTAAATGTCCTTCACAAAAGGGCAATCTCAGTTTTCTGAGATTCTTTGTGTTTTTTTTTTTTTGTTTGTTTGTTTTTAAAGCAGACCAAAATCATTCTTATGCCAGAGAGGTGTATTTTAGGGTGGCATATTCCACTTGCCTTGACATGGGTGTACCCCAATTTGCTTATGCATTCATCTATTGAAGGACATTCTGATTTCTTCAAGTTTTTAGCCGTTATGAGTAGAGCTGCTGTGCATAATTGCATCCATGTTTGCATTTTGACATAGATTTTCAAAGCAGTTGCCTAAATACTGGAAGTACAATTGTTGGATCCCAAGGTAAGACTTGTTTAGCTTTGGAAAAAGCTACCAAACTGTCTTACAAAGTGGCTGTACATGCATTCCACCAGTAAGCAGGGAGAGTTCCTTTTGTTCCTCACCTTCTAGCAATCGGTATTGTCATATTTTTGGAGTTTAGCAGTCCTAATAGGTGTGCTGTGATATCTCATGATTTTAATTTGTAATTCCCTAACGGTATATTATGTTGACCGTGTTTTTGTATGACTTTTACTATCTGTATATCTTTTTTTGGCTGGGTGTCTGTTCAGATCCTTACCCATTTTTTTATGGGGTTGTTTTAGAGGTCTTTCTGTATTTTGAGTCCAAATCCTTTATCAGATACAAGTTTTGCGAATATTTTTCTCCCAGTTTGTGGTTTGTCTTTTGATTTTCTGAATAAGGTCTTTCAGCATAGAAATCTTTAATTTTATAAAGTCCACAAAATTACTTTTTTCTTTTGTGGATTGGCTTTTTGTGTTGTGTGTTAAAACTCAAAGCTCATAATCTACAGACCAAACCCAAGGTCATGTAGATTTTCTATGTTTATCTCTATAATTTTGATAGTTTTGCATTTTAAGTGCCTGTTAATAAATTTGAGTGAATTTGGTCTCTACATTCATTTCATTCCCTACCGTTTCAAGTTAATTGTTCATTAACTATTTTGGATATTCGGTTCTATTTCGGTTTGAATTTCCAGTTTAATGCATTCAGCAGAACTGCTCTCAGGGGGCGGGGTCTCTGCTGAACGGTGAGGGCGGCTTGGTCTGCACACTCCCATTGGCTGGCAGGGAACGTGAGCCCGCCTCCCTGACCCTGTGAGGGAACGCGTCCTGCCTGCTTACTTGGCTCCGCGCACAGCTGACGGGATCCCAGTCTCCTCAGCACCCGATGTGGCTTCGGCTTCTGCAACACTTGGGGCCAAGTCCATGCTGACGGCCTGGGCTTCAGGACAACTTGGGGTTGAGTCCACACCTACGGGAGCCCGGTCTCCTCAGGACCCGCTGGGGCTTCAGCTTCAGGACAACATGGGCCGAGTCCACGCTGACAGGAGCCTGGTCTCAGGACCTGCCAGGAGGTGATGCTGCTGAGGGAAAAGGTGAGGAAAAGTGGGGAGAAGGTTCCTGGGCGTGGCTGACCGCTGAGGGTGTCTGTCTTCAGAGGACCCAGGAGGGGAAGGGCTTGATGTGGAAAACTGGGTTTTTGGCCCCTTTTGTGTGTGGTGAAGACAGAGTGCAGTGTTCTTCTTTGGCGTGTGGCGTCTGGTTTAACCAGCACCGTTTATTGAGAGGACTGTCCTTTCCCCGGCGTATGTTCTTGGCTCCTTTCTTGTGAATTAACCGATCACATACCTGTAGGTTTATTTCTGGGCTCTCTGTTCTGTTCCTCTGGTCTGTGTGCCTGTTTCTGGGCCAATTCCACACTTTTTTGGGACTGGAGCTTCGTAATGAAGTGTGAAGTCAGGGAGCGAGATGCCTCTAGCTTGTTCTCCTTTCTCAGCGTCAATTTGGCTCTTCTGGGTCCTCTGTGGCTCCACACAAATGTTAAGATTGTTTGTTTTGTTTCTGTGAAATGTCATTGAAATTTTGGTAGTGGTTGTGTGAATGTGTACGTTGCTTTAGGTAGAATGGACATTTTAATAATATTTTCACCCATGAGCATGGGATACGTTTCCATTTTTTTGTGTCTGTTCAGTTTCTTTCATCAATGTGTTAGAGTTTTCAGGATGCAAGTCTTTCAAGTCCTAGGTTAAATTTATTCCTAGTTTTTTTGAGGGATGCAATTGTAAATGGAATTGTTTTCTTAATTTCTCTTTCTGATTGTTTATTATTAGTGTATAGAATCACAAGTGATCCTGCAGTTTTATTGAATTCATTTTTTTAGTTCTGACAGTCTTTTGGTGGTTTTATGTGGAAAACTAGAATTCAGAAAGCCCACTGTTTCAACTGCCTGCAGGTCATCCACAGTACCCAAGACATAGTGGCTACTAATATACTCTTCCCACAGTGCCTCTTAATACCATGTGGACTCCTCCAAGCGCGATTCGCATCACCACTGTGGTTGAATTTGGACTGGCTAGCAATGTTTGATGTCATCTCTGATTTTCTGGCATGTTATTGACATGGTTGTATTGAAAAGTAATTTATTTTTTAGTAAATTTCAACTGTTCAAACTTTAAATAGCAGTACAAAGTTTTCTACGTTCACACCAAATACTGCAATATGTTTTACCCTAAATAGGGCCACTCTCCCAGGGAACCAGCCCATAACCCCAAAATGAGGGATAATTATGGTTTACCCATTATCATTCTAACCACAGGACCACTTCAGCTTTCACCAGCTGCCCCAACTTTGTGGAAATGTCTTTTTCCATTCTCATCCAGTTTTGTTTTTCTGGAACCATCACTGGGGCTTTCCCTCATTTTAAAAACCTTCATGGATTTAAAGTGTACAAGATGAGTATGATCTGGGTGGCTTTTTCTGTATGGCTTCTTTCATTTGGGATGTTTTCAGTGTTTATCCATGTTGTAACATGTATCATTTTTTTTTCATTGTGATTAAAAACACATAACGTTTGTAATCTAAATCATTTAAAGTATACAGTTAACTACATTTGCATTATTGTAAAAATATCCTCACCATCCATCTCCAGTATCTTTTCATTTTCCCGAAGTGAAACTGTAACCATTAAACACTAACTCCCCTCAACCCCTGGCAACCTTATTCTACTTTGTCTTTGAATTTGACTTCTCTGGATACCTCATACAAGTGAAATCATAGAATGTTTGTCCTTTTGTGTCTGGCTTGTTTCACTTAGCATAATGACTTCAAGGTTCATCCACATTGTAGCCTGTGTGAGAGTTACCTTAGTTTTAAAGGTGGAATTGTATTCCATTGTGTATATACTACATTATGTTTATCCATTCATCTGCTGAAGGACACTTGTGTTGCTTCCACTTTTTGGCTATTGTGAATAATGTTGCTATGAATATGGGGTACAGATATCTGTTCCAGTCCTTGCTTTCTAATATTTTGGGTGTATACCCTGGAGCGGAATTGAGGGATCCTAACATTAAATCTACATTTAAGTTTTTGAGGAGTTCCCCTACTGTCTTCCACAGCTGCTGCACCATTTTACTTTATTCCTTTATATGGCAGAATAATGCATCTTATGGATGCACTGAAGGAGCACTGAAGCAATAGCTGCAGCCCCTGACCCTAAGTGAACCCCTTTCTTCCTTTTGTGTCAGATTCTGTGCTGTGCAGTGAGCTGTCATTGACATAGAATCTGCTGCTTTCCCCCAGCCAGCACCTGTTCTCATGCCCAAGTCTAATGCCTCAGTTTTCCTTTGGGAATTACATCTCACCTGCTTCCAGTCCAAACAGTTCCAGAAGGATGCGCCCACGTTCCACCCAGCTCGAAGATGGGTTTACAGCCCACATCTAGCCAGTCCCATTTTCCATCTTCTGGTGATGGGTCAAGGATGAGAATGAAACCCAAGCCAGGCCAAAGGTATTCAAAACCATGACTCTTCTTAGAACCCAAGAAAAGGAGAAACTTTTTCTCGGAAAAAGGATGGTGAGTGGTTGTCAGCCTAGAATTGCTGTTGGCCCAAGGGCAGAGAGAGAGACTGTGCCTGTGAATGGGGTCCCCCAAAGGCACTGAGCAGGACTAAGCTTTGGAGAGAAGTAAGGTCACACTGAGAGAGTGTGAGACACTGGACCTGCCAGGTCCAAACCCATTCTTAAACTTGCCACTTGCAAGTATTAATTTATTTCTACCCTTACAATAAATACTAATTTATTTTACTTCAGTAAGTGTGTCCAGTCGCTGGGAATAGAAGAAGTCCTAGTTGACACATCTGGATCAATAATCCCTGATCCTTCCTCAGGTGTCCTCCCTGGGTAGGCGTGGCTGGGGGAGATGAAGACACTGGGTGGGGTCATATACTAGGGGAGCTGCCAAACAGCTCTGTCCCTGTTCCTTCCCGTCCTCGGAGAGGGAAACCCTGGAACAGTGATAACCAGTATGGGGAAGAGGTTCCTCAGTGGTTAATTGGTCTTTTTGTATTTTCCTTAATTTAGGGTCCATTTTAGTAATGTATTTTTACAAAGTAATCACCCGTTTCCTCTAGATTTCCAGTTGGTTACAATAGGTTTCTCTTATTTGACTTTTAATTTTTCCAGTCTAATTTCCTACAGAATCATCACAAATAATGAACAAATATTGATACTTTGTTATTAACTGAAGTCCCTATTCATGTTCCCTTTGTTATACCTTTCCTTGTTACAGGGTCTCAAAGGACACGGGGTCATCATGTCTGTTTAGTCTCTTCTGGGCTTTGACAGTTGCTCAGACTCTCCTTGTTTCCATGACCTTGACAGTGTGGAGGAGGACTGGTCAGGTATTTTATAGACTGCCGGGCACTGGGATTTGCTTGGTGTTTTTGTTGTAATTAGACCTGGCTTTGAAAAACCAGATCACAGAGGTAAAGTGCTTCCTCTTCACTATATATATCGAGAGAACAGGCTCTTAAGGGAACTTCTCACTTATATTCTTAACTTTGGTCACCAGGCTGAGGTAGTGTTTGTGAAGTTTTCCCACAGTGAAGTTAATTTTTTCCCATGTCCATCCTGTGTGTCTTATTTAGGAGGAAGTCATAATGCAGAAGCCACACTTGAGGAGAGAGGGGTTAGCTTCACATCCTTGATGGACAGCTGAGTTTCTATATGAATTGTTTAGAAGCTTTCTGCATAGGAGATTTCTATTTAACATCATTCATCAAAAACTATGTAACTTATTTTTACCAGTTTGGACACATGAATAATTATTGTAAACTTTTGGTTATAAGCCAGCACTACATTATTAGACTGCTTAGTTCATTCTTGCTTTGGCTGTTGAGAGCTTTTTCCATTTGCTCCTGTTTTCATTTTACATAATTTTTCTTTTGTGGGTTTTTAAAATTTTTGGTACTTCTTTACTTTCTGATATTTTAAGATTATACTGCTTTGTATATTTACTGTCTCAGTCCTAGCATCAGCCCTTTCTTCAGAGAGCCCTCGTTCCTTTTATTAAAGAATGGTATTAAAAACTTACACGTGGGAGCTAAATATGCTCAGCTGACAGTGCATGGAAATATATGCATGTATCCCAGCCTATGCGTATACACATAATTATAAAGATTTCCATGTGGAACTATGTGTATCTCTATTAGGCTAAAGATAGTTTATACTGATGCCTCCAACCTGATCTGTTATGACATGGGTATTGTAACCTTCTCCCTTTGTTTGTCTGTGACTTCCCACTCCAGTGGTAAGAAACCTGGCTTCCACCATTCGTCATTAAATTCAGTGTTTGTTCCATTCGATTACTGATATAGTAGTTTCAGTACTGTTAGCTACTGCTCCCCATGGGAAGGAACTTACAGAGTCCACTGTGTATGTACAGCATATTTTGCCTTTGGCCTACAGAGTCCGCTCATTTCCAAAGTTAACTTAGGTCAGCCCATTTTGTCCCACCACCAATAGTGAGTTTTTTTCATACCTTTCTAAATCAGTTAGATTGTTTGTTACATTCTGTATGTCAGTCTTTGACACTCCCATATCCTAAGTAACTAAATTTGAATAGATTATAATTTACTTGTTGGGTTGTAAAAAATCTGTGGGTGTAGACAGATGCATAGTGACAGGTATTCCCCAGTAAAGTATCATACGGACCTTTTCAACCACATATTCCATAAACTGTTTACCATGTCTGTTTTGCCTTTTCTAGAATGTCATATAAATGAGGTCATACAGTGTGTAGCACTTCAGACTGGATTCTTTCACTTAGCAATATAAGTGTTAGATTCATCTTTTTTTTTTTTGCATGGGTTGATGATTCATTCCTTTATATCTCTGAATACTATTGCATTGCATGTATATGAGAGGAAAAATAATTTTCCCTCTACCCTTCTGTGTTCTTCATTGAGATCCCCCTTGTAATTAAAGGGAGATGAACTGGAGAAAAACAATCAGAAGTTTAATATATACCATGCATACCTCCTGTATAGTTGAAAGATACCCAGGAAAACGTAGTCTGGGCCAAGCCATTACCTTAAAGGCTACCTTCAGCTAAGAACAGAAGAAAGATGTTAGGGAATGGAGGAAGCCATTTAAGGGAGGTTATTAGGCAAAGCACAGTAAACAAGGGTATGGTTGTTACGTAGATTTACATCCAGACCTATTTCATTGACAAGCTTTTTTTTTTTTTTTTTAATATATTTTATTTGGCTGCCCCAGGTATTAGTTGTGGCATGTGGGATCTAGTTCCCTGACTAGGGATCGAACCCAGGCCCCCTGCATTGGGAGTGTGGAGTCTTAACCACTGGACCACCAGGGAAGTCCCGACAAGTTTTTCTTGATATTTAGTCATCATTCAATTCCTGGTCCAGAGAGGGACATACCCTTACAAATGGAGATATCCTTAATAAATGTAAATTTACCTCATAAAAGGGCATTTTCTACTTGGTTTTCAAAGATTCTCCTGGGTCTGCTGTTCTTTTAAATTAATCTGTCTAAAATAATCCTTTTGTCAAATGGGCACATTTTGGGGTGGTGTATTCTGCTCCCCTTGACATGTATGTGCCCTAATTTGCTTATGAATTCATCTACAGAAAGACATTCTCATATCTTTAAGTTTTTAGCCATTATGAATAGAGCTGCTGTGCATTACTTGATGCTAGTTTTTGTTTGAACACAGGTTTTCAAAGCGGTTGTCTACATACAAGAGGTACGCTTCTTGGATCCTAAGGTGAGACTATTTAGATTTGGAAAAAACTGCCAAACCATCTTCCAAAGTTGGTTGTACATGCATTCCACTAGCATCTTGAGTATATTCTTGTATGCTTATTTAGTATCTGTTTATCTTCTTTGGCCAGGTGTGTGTTTCAATCTTTACCAGATATTAATGGCATTGTTTGGTATAATTTGAGTACAAACCCTTTATGAGATATGTGTTTTGGAAATAGTTTCTTCCAGTGTGTGGTTTGTCTTTTGGTTTTCTGAATAAGTTCTTTCATAGAGTCGAAATTTTTAATTGTATAAAGTCCACATTATCAATTATTTTTCTTTTGTTGATAGACTTTTGGTGTTGTGTGTTTAAAATGCATCACCAGACCCAAGGTCATGTAGATTTTCTTTTTTTTTAAAATAAATTTATTTATTTTATTTATTTTTGGCTGTGTTGGGTCTTCGTTGCTTTGCATGGGCTTTCTCTAGTTGCTGCTAGTGGGAGCTACTCTTCGTTGCAGTACGCGGGCTTCTCATTGTAGTGACTTCTCTTGTTGTGGAGCACGGGCTCTAGGCGCGCAGGCTCAGTAGTTGTGGTGCATGGGCTCTAGAGCGCAGGCTCAGTAGTTGTGGCCCATGGGCTTAGTTGCTCTGCGGCATGTGGGATCTTCCCGGACCAGAGGTTGAACCCATGTTCCCTGCATTGGCAGACGGATTCTTAACCACTGTGCAACCAGGGAAGTCCCTCCCACTGTGCCTCTTAATACCATGTGTACTCCTACAAAGGAAATAACAATCACAACTTTGGTTGAACTTTGTCTGGGTAAGTCTTGGCCTCTATAACAAAGTTTGATGGCTGTCTTATCTGATTTTCTGGCATGGTACTGACATGGTTGTTTTGAAAAGTAATTTACTTTTCAGTAATTTAAAATGTACAGAAAAGTTTCAGTAATGCCAAAAGTACTCACATTTGCCACTTCACACAAAATGTTCAGTGTGTTTTGCCCAAAACAGGGACACTCTCCTGAGGAATCAGCACATAACCCCTAAATGAGGAAATCATGATGTCTACATTATAATTTAATACACAGACCCTCTTCAACTTTCACCTGTTGTCCCAACTGTATGAAAATGTCTTCTTCCATCCCGATCCAGTTTTCTTTTTCTGGAACCATTACTGAGTTTTCCCCTCATTTGGACAGCCTTGATGGATTTAAAGCAGACAGGATGAGTATGGGATCTGGGTGGCCTTTTCTGTATGGCTTTTTTCACTAAGGATGTTTTTAATGTTCATTTATGTTGTAAGAAATATCAGCACTACACTTTTTTTCATTGTCATTAAAAATACAAAACATGACATTTACCATTTAATTCATTTTACGTATACAGTTTTGTGATATTAACTACTTTCATATAGTTGCACAAAGAAGTTAACTAACATGTGTACCTCCTGTGTGCATGGGAGATACCCAAGAAATTGAGCAACACCCTGAAATGGCCCAAGACATCACCTTAAATACCGTCTTCATCTAAAAGGAAATAAAAGGAAGGGTATGGTTGTTTCCGTCTACATTCATTTGATTGCATATGGTTTCCAGTTGATTGTCGTATAACTAGTTTTGGAGAAGTCATGGGATAGTTGGCTTCATTTCAGTTTGAATTTCCAAATTTAGTGGATTCTGCAGGCTTGATATAAGGTTTACAAACTTGATATTGGATCAGGACATCCCATGGTGTAATTGGTATTAATGGTGTGTTCAACAATTAAACTTCTGTGTGATATGAGTTCAGACTGGAGTAATCCTGGTTAGCTTCTATCTGTTATCCATTTGTCCCAGGATGAAAGGACAAGAAAAATGAAAAGGCCTACTTTATAAAAGTGACTTTAAACTAATTGATGGTATAATCTTAACCTAATTTTTTAAAAATTTATTTCATTGAAGTATAGTTGACTTACAATGTTGTGTTAATTTCTTCTGTACAACAGTGATTCAGATATATATATATATATATACATACACACACATACTGTTTATTACATATATACATATGGTTTATTACAGGGTATTGAATATAGTTTCCTGTGCTGTACAGTAAGACCTTGTTGTTTATCCATCCTATATATAATAGTTTGCATCTGCTAATCCCAAACTCCCAATCCATCCGTCCCCTGTCTTCCCCTTGGCAACCACAAGTCTGTTTTCTATATCTGTGAGTCTGTTTCTGTTTTGTAGATTCATTTGTGTCTCATTTTAGGTTTCACATATAAGTGATATCATATGGTATTTGTTGTTCTCTGTCTGACTTCACTTAGTATGATAATCTCTAAGTCCATCCATGTAGATGCAAATGGCATTATTTCACTCTGTTTTATGGCTGAGTAATATCCCATTGTATATATTTATCACGTCTTCTTTATCCGTTCATCTGTTGATGGACATTCAGGTTGCTTTCATGTCTTGGCTATTGTGAATAGTGATGCTATGAACATAGTGGTGCATGTATCTTTTGGAATTATAGTTTTGTATGGATATGTGCCCAGGAGTGGGATTGCTGGTTCATATGGCAATTCTATTTTTATTTTATTTATTTTTTTAATAAATTTATTTATTTTATTATTTATTTTTATTTTTGGCTGCATTGGGTCTTCGTTGCTGTGCGTGGGCTTTCTCTGGTTACGGCGAGCGGGGGCTACTCTTCGTTGTGGTGCGTGGGCTTCTCATTGTGGTGGCTTCTCTTGTTGCAGAGCACGGGCTCTAGGCGTGCGGGCTTCACTAGTTGTGGTGCGTGGGCGCAATAGTTGTGGTGCACGGGCTTAGTTGCCCCGTGGCATGTGGGATCTTCCCGGGCCAGGGCTCGAACCCATGTCCCTTGCATTGGCAGGCAGATTCTTAACTACTGCGCCACCAGGGAAGCCCCTGGTCTTTTTATTTTTTATTTTTTTTCTTTGGCCCATTGATTATTTAGGATCATGTTGTTTAATTTCCACATATTTTAAAATTTTCCAGATTCTGTCCTGTTCATTTCTGGTTTCTTACCATTATGGTTGAAAAAATACTTAGTATGATGTCAGTCTTCTTAAATTTGCGAAGACTTGTTTAGTGACCCATCACATGATCTGTCCTGGAGAATGTTCAATGTGCACTTGAGAAGAATATGTATTCTGCTGCTGTTGGATGGACTGTTCTGTTTTTGTCTGTTCAGTCCATTTGGTCTAATGTACAGCTCAGGTTCGGTACTTCCTTATTGATTTTCTTTTTGGATGACCTATTCATTGTTGAAAGTTGGGTATTAAAGATCCCTACACTTTTTCTTTTAGTAATGTCTATTTGTCTCTTCAAATCTGTTAGTGTTTGCTTAATATATTAAGATCCTCCACTGTTGGGTGCATATTTATTTTTGATTTTTGTCTTGATAAATTGAAAACATTATCATTATATAATGACCTTTTTTTTTTTTTCCTTGTTGCAGCTTAACACTTAAAGTCTATTTTGTCTGGTATAACTCTAGCTACCACTGCTTTCTTTTGGTTTCCACTTGTATGGAATATCTTGTACCAGAGCTTCAATCTGAGCTTGTTTGTGTTTTTAACTCTGAAGTGAGTCTCTGATAGCCAGCATATAGTTTGATCTTTGTATTTTAATCTGTCTAGCCACTCTATGACTTTTGACTAAAGAATTTATTACATTTATGTTTACAGTAATTATTGACAGTTAAGGACTTACCGATGCCATCTTATTGTTTTCTGGATTTTTTGTTGTTTCCTGTTCTTTCCTTTGTTGCTGCCTTTCTTTGTGAATTAGTGATATTCTGTAGTGGTATGTTATGATTCCCTTCTCTTTATGTTTTCTGAATCTACTATAAGATTTTTGCTCTGTGGTTCCATGAGGCGTACAGAAAACATCTTACAGGTATAACAGTCTATTTTATGTTGATAATAATATAACTCCATGACACAAACACAAAACTACGCTTTTACTCCCCTCCATGAATTTTTGTATATGGTGTTACAATTTACCTCTTTGTATATTGTTTATACATTAAAATTATTATAGCTGCAGCTATTTTAATAATCACATACTTTAACCTTTATACTAAAGTTAACCGGTTTACACACCACCATATCACATTATTAAAAGTATTCTTACCTTAACTCTATACTTATGTTTACAAGTCTTGTGTATTTTCATATGTTTTCATGGTACTATTTTGTTTACTTTTATTGTAGCTTGAGGAACTCTTTTAGAATTTTTTTAAGACAGATATAGTGATTATGAACTCTCTCAGCTTTTTTGGGAGAGTTTTTAATCTCTTCACTTAAGAAGGACAATTATGATGGAGAGGATATTCTTTGTTGACAGTTTTTTTTTTCATTGAGTAATTTGAATGTATTATCCCACTCTCTCCTAGCCTGTGAGGTTTCTGCTGAGAAATCAACTGATAACCTTATGCGGTTTCTCCTGTAAGTTATAAGCTTCCCTCCTCTTGCTGCTTTTCAGATTCTTTGTTTTTGATCGTTGACAGTTTTACTATAATGTGTTTTGGGGAATTTTTTTTTTTTTTTTAGTTTGGTGCCCTATGAGCTTCATGAACTTGGATATCCAAATCTCTCCCCTGATTACGAAAGTTCTCAGCAACTATTTCTTTAAATAAGCCTTCTCTCTCTATCTTTTCCTTTTAAGACTCCATAATTCACAGAAGGTTTCTTTTGATGGTATCCTATAGATAACAAAATCCTTCTTCACTCTTTTTTTCTGTGTTCTTCTCTGAGTGGATATTTTCAACTTACTGTCTTCTAACTTACAGAAAATTTATTCTGCTTGATCTGTTTGTGTATTGATTATGCTTATTGCATTTCTTTTTTCTTATATTTAACATAAAATATTACTTGAATTTAATGGTGCTTTGATACATTTAAGTGTTATGCTTTGCCATTGTAGCAGTAGCTATCACCTCTATCATGTCACATAATTATTATTTCTTTATTGTGGTTAGAAAAATTAAGATCTAGTCTCTTAGCAAGTTTGATGATTATAATACAATACCATGGTCTATATTGACTATTGTGTGCATCAGATCTTTAGGAATTATTTACTATTAGTTAAAAGTTTGTATCCTATACAACATCTCTCCTATTCCCCATACCCCAGCCCCTGGTGACCAACATTCTACTCTTTATTTTTATAAGTGTGGCTTCTTTTTATTTCCATATATAAAGGATATCACATAGTGCTTGTCTTTCTCTTTTTGACTTATATCAGCATAATTTGACTTATATCAGCATAATATATCAGCACCCAAGGTGCATCAATGTTAAAAATGGTAGAATTTCCTTCTTTCCAATGGCTAAATAATATCCATTGTGTGTATGTAAATATAGATAAGCATATAGATATAGATATCATATCTTTCTTATCCATTCATCTTTTGATAGGAACTTAGGTTGATTCCATATATTGGCTATTGTGGATAAATGCTGCAAGAAATATGGGAGTGCATATTTCTTTTCAAGTTAGTGCTTTTATTTTTTTGGATAAATACCCAGAAATGGAATTGCTGGATCATGTAACAGATCTATTTTTAACTTTTCTGAGCAACCTTCATATTGTTTTCCATAGTTGCTGTGAAATTATATCCCCACTAACAGTTCACAAGTGTTCCTTTTTGTCAACATCATCACCAACGCTTATTTTCTTGTCTTTTTGATGATAGCCATTCTAACAGGTGTGAGATAATATCTCATTGTGGTTTTTATGTGCATTGTACTGATGATTAGTCATGTTGAGTACATTTTTGTACACTTATTGGCCATCTATATGTCTTTTTTGGAAGAAAAATCTGTTTCCTTTGCCCATTCATACATTGGATTGTTTGAGTTCTTGTGGCGTTTTATGAGTTTTTTTAAAAATGTATTTTGATTACAGGCCCCTTATCCAATCTATGGTTTGCATTTTTTTCCTATTTGGTAGGTTTACTTTTCATTTTGTTGATTGTCTATATTGTTGTACAGTAGCTTTTTTTTAAAGCTTTATTTATTATTTATTCATGTATTTTATTTATTTATTTTTGGCCTCATTGGGTCTTAGTTGTGGCATGCGGGCTCTTCGTTGCGGTGTGCGGGCTTCTCTCTAGCTGTGGCATGCAGTTTTTTTTTTTTTCTCTCTCTCTAGTTGTAGTGCACAGGCTCCAGGGTGTGTGGGCTCTGTAGTTTGCGGCACGCAGCCTCTCTGAGGCGGGCGAGTTGAGTAGTTGTGATGCACGGGATTAGTTTCCCTGCGGCATATGGGTTCTTAGTCCCCTGACCAAGGGTCAAACCCACGTCACCTGCATTGTAAGGCAGATTCTTTACCACTGGACCACCAGGGAAGTCCCTAGAAGTTTTTAAGTTTGATTTCTTCTTGGTTGTGGATTTCTGCTTTTGTTGTTTGTGCTTTTAGTGTCATATTAAAAAAATAATCATCAAAACCAATGTGGAAGAGTTTTTTATGCTTTCAAGACTTTTATGGTATCAGTTCTTTGGTTCAAGTGTTTGATCCATCTTGAGTTAATTCTTGTGACTGACGTAAGATAGGGGTTCAAATTTCTGTTTTGCTTGTGCTTATCCAGGTTTTCTAACACCATTTATTGAAGAAACTATTATTTCCCTATGGTTGTTCTTGGCTACCTTGTCAAAAATTAGTTAACCTTATATGTAGGGGTTTAATTCTGGGCTCTCTGTTCTGTTGCATTGGTCTGGGTGTCTATTTTGATGCCAGCACTGTACTGTTTTAATTAATATAGATTGTAGGATAGTTTGAAATTAGGAACTGTGATGCCTCAGGTTTTGTTCTTCTTTCTCAGGACTGTATTGGCTATTCAGATTTTCTCTGGTTCCATAGAAAGTTTAGAATTGATTTTTTATTTCTGTGGAGAATGTCATTGGATTTTTGAGAGAGATTGTTAGAATCTACAGATGGTGTTAAGGACTTTTAATCTTAGAAATTCCTTCAATCTGTGAACATAGGATATCTTTCCATTTTTTAGTGACTTCAGTTTATTTTATCAATGTCTTACAGTGTTCAATGTAGAGACTTTTCAACAACTTTGTCAAATTTATTTCTAAATATTTTATTATTTTTGATGCTATTGTAAATTAGATTGTTTTCTTTATTTTTTCAGATGCTTTACTATCTGTGTGTAGAAATACAACTGATGATGTATGTTGATTTTATATACTGCAATTTTACATACTTTGTTGATTAGTTACAACTTTTTGGTGAATTCCGTGGGATATTTTATATACAAAATCATACCATCTCCAAATAATGATAATTTTAGTTCTCCCTTTCTGATTTGGACACCTTTCTTTGCCTTGCCTAATTGCTCCAGCTAACACTGCCAGTACTATATTGAATAAGAGTGATTAAGTAGGCATCACTGTCTTGTTCTTGATCTTAGAAAAATAGCTTTTACCTTTTTACCAACGAGTATGATGTTAGCTATGGGCTTGTTACATATGGCCTTAATTATGTTGAGGTACATTCCCCCCTATACTCAATCTGTTCAGAGTTTTTAATCATAAAAGAGTAGCATTTTGTCCATTGCTTTTTCTGCATGTATTGAAATGATCATGTGTTTTTTATTTTTACTCTATTAATGTGATGTATCTCGCATATTCATTTGTGAATGTTGAAGCATTCTTATATCCCAGTGATAAATCCCGCTTGGTCACAGTGTATGATCCTTTTAATGTATTGTTGAAGTTGATTTGCTAATATTTTGTTCAGAATTTTTGCATCTATGTTAATCACTTTTATTGACCTGTAGTGTTCTTTACTTACAGAGTCTTTCTTTGACTTCGGTGTTTTGGAAATGCTGGCCTCATAGAACAAGTTTAGAAGTATTCGTTTCTCTTCAATTTTTTGGAAGAGTTATTACTTGTGTTAATTTTTCTTCATAGGCTTGGTAGAATTTACCAGTAACGTCATCTGGTCCTTGAGTTTTCTGTGTTGGGAGTTTTTTGATTACTGATTCAATCCCTTGTTATTAGTCTGTTTAGATTTTCTGTTTCTTCCTGATTCAGTCTTGGTAGGTAGTGTGTTTCTAGGAGTTACCAGTGTCTTCTAGGATATCTAATTTGTTGGCATATATTTGTTCATAGTAGTCTCTTATGATACTGTATTTCTGTCATATCAGTCAGTGATAATGTCTCCTCTTTCATTTCTGATTTTGTCTTCTCTCTTTTTTCCTAGTCTAGCTGAAAGTTTGTGTATTTTATGGTTTTGAAAATCCAGCTTTTATTTCATTGATCATTTCTATTGATTTTCTTTTATCTATTTTATTTATTTCCACTCTAGTCTTTATTGCATCCTTCCCTCTGCTAACTTTGGGATACATTTCTTCTGTTTCAAGTTCCTTGAAGTGTAGAGTTAGATTATTTAGGTGCTTTCTAATTTCTTGTCATACACACTTATGGCTGTAAACTTTCCTCTCTGAACTGCTTTTGCAGCATCCCATAGGTTTTCGTAGGTTATGTTTCCATTTTCATTTGTTTTGAGGGGTTTTTTTAATTCGCTTTTTTAAAAAATTTATTTATTTTTGGCTGTGTTTGGTCTTTGTTGCTGGGTGAGGACTTTCTCTAGTTGTGGCGAGCAGGGGCTACTCTTCGCTGCGGTGCACGGGCACTACTCTTTGCTGCGGTGCATGGGCTTCTCATTGCGGTGGTTTCTCTTGTTGTGCAGCACAGGCTCTAGACGTGTGGGCTTCAGTAGTTGTGGCACACGGGCTCAGTAGTTGTGGCCCGCGGGCTCTAGAGGAACAGGCTCAGTAGCTGTGGCGCACGGGCTTAGCTGCTCTGTGGCATGTGGGATCTTCTCAGACCAGGGCTCGAACCCATGTCCGCTGCGTTGGCAGGCGATTCTTAAGCACCGTGCCACCAGGGAAGTCCTTATAATTCACTTTTGATTTCTTTTTTGACCCATTGATTTTTCGGAAGTGTACTGTTTAGCTTCCACGTTTTTGTAGATTTTTCCAGATAGACTCTTGTTGATTTCTAGTTCTATATCATTCTGTCCAGACAGTTGATATGATTTTGATCTTCTTACATTTGCTAAGACGTATTTGTGTTTTATGATATGACCTATCCTGGAGTGTGTTCCATCAGAACAAGTTGTTGGATGAAATGTTCTATATATGCCTGTTAAGTCCATTTGGTGTAACGTATAGACCAGAATCTTGATTGTTAGGAAGTTGTGGTGGGGGATATGGGGGATGCTGTTCAAATGGTATAAAACTTTGTTATGAAAGATGAGTGAATTCTCGAGCACTGAGTACAGCCTGGTGAAACAGTCAATTATGGAGTGTATTATACTTTTTAAAAAATAGTTTAGATTTAATCAACAAATTATCAATAACATTCTGAAACATATCATGCATTACAACAGAGATCACCAGTTAAAGTATGTTAAAGCAAATCTTCTGTGGTGAAAAATGACTCCTTTTCCAAACTATCCTTGCACTCATATAACTTTTTTTTTTTTCATATAACTTTTTTAGTGCAATTTATTTTTTATATTTTTTATTGAAGTATGGTTAATATACTGTGTTCCTCCCCCCCACCTTTCCCCTTTGGTAACCATAAGTTTGTTTTCTTTATCTGTGAGTTGGTTTCTGTTTTGTAAATAAGTTCATGTGTATCTTTTTTTTTTTAGATTCCACATACCAGTGATATCATATGGTATTTGTCTTTCTCTGTCTGACTTACTTCACTTAGTATGATTATCTCTAGGTCCATCCATGTTGCTGCAAATGGCATTATTTCATCTTTTTTATGTCTGAGTAGTGTTCCACTGTATATATATATATATACCACATCTTCTTTTTCCATTCGTCTGTCAGTGAACTTTTGTGTTGCTTCCATGTCTTGGCTATTGTAAATAGTGCTGCAGTGAACATTGGGGTGCATGTATCTTTTTTAAAAATTAATTAATTAATTAATTTATAACATCTTTATTGGACTATAATTGCTTTACAATGTTGTGTTAGTTTCTGCTGTGTAACAAGGTGAATCAGTTATACATATATCCCCATATCCCCTCCCTCTTGCGTCTCCCTCCCACCCTCCCTATCCCACCCATCTAGGTGGTCACAAAGCACCAAGCTGATCTCCCTGTGCTATGCAGCTGCTTCCCACTAGCTATCTGTTTTACATTTGGTAGTGTATATATGTCAGTGCTACTCTCCCACTTCGTCTCAGCTTACCCTTCCTCCTCCCCATGTCCTCAAGTCCATTCTCTATGTCTGTGTCTTTATTCCTGTCCTGCCACTAGGTTCATCAGAACCTTTTTTTTTTTTTTTTTAAGATTCCATATATATGTGTTAGCATATGGTATTTGTTTTTCTCTTTCTGACTTACTTCACTCTGTAGGACATACTCTAGGTCCATCCACCTCACTACAAATAACTCAATTTTGTTTCTTTTTATGGCTGAGTAATAGTCCATTGTATATATGTGCCACATCTTATTTATCCATTCATTTGTCAATGGACACTTAGGTTGCTTCCATGTCCTGGCTATTGTAAATAGTGCTGCAATGAACATTGTGGTACATGACTCTTTTTGAATTATGGTTTCTCAGGATATATGCCCAGTAGTGGGATTGCTGGGTCATATGGTAGTTCTATTTTTAGTTTTTTAAGGAACCTCCTTACTGTTCTCCATAGTGGCTGTGTCAGTTTACGTTCCCACCAACAGTGCAAAAGGGTTCCCTTTTCTCCACACCCTTTCCAGCATTTATTGTTTGTAGTTATTTTGATGATGGCCATTCTGACTGGTGTGAGGTGATACCTCATTGTAGTTTTGATTTGCATTTCTCTAATGATTAGTGATGTTGAGCATCCTTTCATGTGTTTGATGGCAATCTGTATATCTTCTTTGGAGAAATGTCTATTTAGGTCTTCTGCCCATTTTTGGATTGGGTTGTTTGTCTTTTTGATGTTGAGATGCATGAGGTGCTTGTATATTCTGGAGATTAATCCTTTGTCAGTTGCTTCGTTTGCAAATATTTTCTCCCATTCTGAGGGTTGTCTTTTCATCTTGTTTATGGTTTCCTTTGCTGTGCAAAAGCTTTGAAGTTTCATTAGGTCCCATTTATTTATTTTTGTTTTTATTTCCGTTTCTCTAGGAGGTGGGTCAAAAAGGATCTTGCTGTGATTTATGTCATAGAGTGTTCTGCCTATGTTTTCCTCTAAGAGTTTGATACTGTCTGGCCTTAACGTTTAGGTCTTTAATCCATTTTGAGTTTATTTTTGTGTATGGTGTTAGGGAGTGTTCTAATTTCATTCTTTTACATGTACCTGTCCATTTCTCCCAGCACCACTTATTGAAGAGGCTGTCTTTTCTCCATTGTGTATTCTTGCCTCCTTTATCAAAGATAAGATGACCATACATGCATGGGTTTTTCTCTGGGCTTTCTATCCTGTTCCATTGATCTATATTTCTGTTTTTGTGCCAGTACCATACTGTCTTGATTACTGCAGCTTTGTAGTATAGTCTGAAGTCAGGGAGCCTGATTCCTCCAGCTCCATTTTTCTTTCTCAAGATTGCTTTGGCTATTCGGGGTCTTTTGTGTTTCCATACACATTGTGAAATTTTTTGTTCTAGTTCTGTGAAAAATTCCATTGGTAGTTTGATAGGGATTGCACTGAATCTGTAGATTGCTTTGGGTAGTATAGTCATTTTCACAATGTTGATTCTTCCAATCCAAGAACATGGTATATCTCTCCATCTGTTTCTATCATCTTTAATTTCTTTTATCAGTGTCTTATAGTTTTCTGCATACAGGTCTTTTGTCTCCTTAGGTAGGTTTATTCCTAGGTATTTTATTCTTTCTGTTGCAATGATATATGGGAGTATTTCCTTAATTTCTCTTTCAGATTTTTCATCATTAGTTTATAGGAATGCAAGAGATTTCTGTGTATTAATTTTGTATCCTGCTACTTCACCAAATTCATTGATTAGCTCTAGTAGTTTTCTGGTAGCATCTTTACCATTCTCTATGTGTAGTATCATGTCATCTGCAAACAGTGACAGTTTTACTTCTTTTCCGATTTGGATTCCTTTTATTTCTTTTCGTCTCTGACTGCTGTGGCTAAAGCTTCCAGAACTATGTTGAATAATAGTAGTGAGAGTGGGCAACCTTGTCTCGTTCCTGATCTTAGAGGAAATGCTTTCAGTTTTTCACCATTGAGAATGATGTGGGTTGTGGGTTTGTCATATATGGCCTTTATTATGTTGAGGTAAGTTCCCTCTATGCCTACTTTCTGGAGAGTTTTTATTGTAAATGGGTGTCGAATTTTGTCAAAAGCTTTTTCTGCATCTATTGAGATTATAGTATGGTTTTTATCCCTCAGTTTGTTAATATGGTGTATCACATTGATTGATTTGCATATATTGAAGA
Organism: Eubalaena glacialis; assembly: GCF_028564815.1. Taxonomy (NCBI): domain Eukaryota; kingdom Metazoa; phylum Chordata; class Mammalia; order Artiodactyla; family Balaenidae; genus Eubalaena; species Eubalaena glacialis. The sequence continues at coordinate 12,285,427 of NC_083735.1, forward strand.
ATCCTTGCATTCCTGGGATAAACCCCACTTGATCATGGGTATGATCCTTTTAATATGCTGTTGGATTCTGTTTGCTAGTATTTTGTTGAGAATTTTTGCATCTATGTTCATCAATGATATTGGCCTGTAGTTTTCTTTTTTTGTGACATCTTTGTCTGGTTTTGGTATCAGGGTGATGGTGGCCTCGTAAGATGAGTTTGGGAGTGTTCCTCCCTCTGCTATATTTTGGAAGAGTTTGAGGATAGGTGTTATCTCTTCTCTAAATGTTTCATAGAATTCACCTGTGAAGCCATCTGATCCTGGGCCTTTGTCTGTTGGAAGATTTTTAATCACAGTTTCAATTTCAGTGCTTGTGATTGGTCTGCTTATATTTTCTATTTCTTCCTGGTTCAGTCTCGGAAAGTTGTGCTTTTCTAAGAATTTGTCTATTTCTTCCAGGTTGTCCATTATATTGGCATATAGTTGCTTGTAGTAATCTCTCATGATCCTTTGTATTTCTGCAGTGTCAGTTGTTACTTCTCCTTTTTCGTTTCTAATTCTGTTGATTTGAGTCTTCTCCCTTTTTTTCTTGATGAGTCTGGCTAATGGTTTATCAATTTTGTTTATCTTCTCAAAGAAGCTGCTTTTAGTTTTATTGATCTTGGCTATCGTTTCCTTCACTTCTTTTTCATTTATTTCTGATCTGATCTTTATGATTTCTTTCCTTCTGCTAACTTTGGAGTTTTTTTGGTTCTTCTTTCTCTAATTGCTTTAGGTGTAAGGTTAGGTTGTTTATTTGAGATTTTGCTTGTTTCTTGAGGTAGGATTGTATTGCTATAAACTTCCCTCTTAGAACTGCTTTTGCTGCATCCCATAGGTTTTGGGCCATCGTGTTTTCATTGTCATTTGATTCTAGGTATTTTTTGATTTCCTGTTTGATTTCTTCAGTGACCGCTTGGTTAGTTTAACCTCCATGTGTTTGTTTTTTTTACAGATTTTTTTTCTTGTAATTGATATCTAGTCTCACAGCATTGTGGTCGGAAAAGATACTTGATACAATTTCAGTTTTCTTAAATTTACTGAGGGTTGATTTGTGACCCAAAGTATGATCTATTTGGGAGAATGTTCCATGAGCACTTGAGAAGAAAGTGTATTCTGTAGTTTTTGGATGGAATGTCCTGTAAATATCAATTAAGTCCGTCTGTTTTAATGTATCATTTAAAGCTTGTGTTTTTAATTTATTTTCATTTTGGTTGATCTGTCCATTGGTGAAAGTGAGGTGTTAAAGTTCCCTACTATGATTGTGTTACTGTGGATTTCCCCTTTTATGGCTGTTAGCATTTGCCTTATGTATTGAGGTGCTCCTATGTTGGGTGCATATATGTTTACTATTGTTATATCTTCTGGGATTGATCCCTTGATCATTACGTAGTGTTCTTCTTTGTCTCTTGTAATAGTCTTTATTTTAAAGTCTATTCTGTGTGATATGAGAATTGCTACTCCAGCTTTCTTTTGATTTCCATTTGCATGGAATATCTTTTTCCACCCCCTCACTTTCAGTCTGTATGTGTCCCTAGGTCTGAAGTGGGACTCTTATAGACGGCATATATACAGGTCTTGTTTTTGGATCCATTCAGCCAGTCTGTGTCGTTTGGTTGGAGCATTTAATCCATTTACATTTAAGGGAATTATCAGTATGTATGTTCCTATTACCATTTTCTTAATTGTTTTGGGTTTGTTATTGTAGGTCTTTTCCTTCTCTTGTGTTTCCTGCCTAGAGAAGTTCCTTTAGCATTTGTTGTAAAGCTGGTTTGGTGGTGCTGAATTCTCTTAGCTTTTGCTTGTCTGTAAAGGTTTTAATTTCTCTGTCGAGTCTGAATGAGATCCTTGCTGGGTCGAGTAATCTTGGTTGTAGGTTTTTCCCTTTCATCACTTTAAGTATGTCTTGCCACTCCCTTCTGGCTTGCAGAGTTTCTGCTGAAAGATCAGCTGTTAACCTTATGGGCATTACCTTGTATGTTATTTGTGCCTTTTCCCTTGCAGCTTTTAATATTTTTTCTTTGTATTTAATTTTTGATAGTTTGATTAATATGTGTCTTGGCGTGTTTCTCCTTGGATTTATCCTGTATGGGACTCTCTGCTCTTCCTGGACTTGATTGACTATTTCCTTTCCCACATTAGGGAAGTTTTCAACTATAATCTCTTCAAATATTTTCTCAGTCCCTTTTTTTTTCTCTTCTTCTTCTAGGACCCCTATAATTCGAATGTTGGTGCATTTAATGTTGTCCCAGAGGTCTCTGAGACTCTCCTCAATTCTTTTCATTCTTTTTTCTTTATTCTGCTCTGCAGTAGTCATTTCCACTATTTCATCTTCCAGGTCACTTATCCGTTGTTCTGCCTCAGTTATTCTGATATTGATTCCTTCTAGAGAATTTTTAATTTCATTTATTGTGTTGTTCATCATTGTTTGTTTGCTCTTTAGCTCTTCTAGGTCCTTGTTAAACATTTCTTGGATTTTCTCCCTTCATTGTAGTTTTGATTTACATTTCTCTAATAATTAGCAATTTAGCATCTTCATGTGCCTGTTGGCCATCTGTATATCTTCTTGGGAGAAATGACTCTTTAGATCTTTTGCAATTTTTTTCATTGAGTTTTTTTTTATATGGAGCTGCATGAGCTGTTTGTATATTTTAGAGTTTAATCCCGTGTGGGTTACATTGTTTGCAAATATTTTCTCCCATTCCACAGGTTGTCTTTTCATTTTGTTTATAGTTTCCTTTGCTGTGCAAAAGAGTTTCAGTTTAACTAGGTCCCATTTGTTTATTTTTGTTTTTATCTTCATTACTCTAGGAGGTGGATCCAAAAAGATTTTGCTGCAATTTATGTCAAAGTGTCTTCTGCCTATGTTTTCCTCTAGAAGTTTTATAGTATCCATTCTTACATTTAGGTCTTTAATTCATTTTAAGATTATTTTTGTGTATGATGTTAAAGAATGTTCTAATTTAATTCTTTTACATGTAGCTGTCCAGTTTTCCCAGAACCACTTATTGAAGAGGCTGTCTTTTCTCCATTGTATGGTCTTGCCTCTGTTGTCATAGATTAATTGACCTTAGGTGACTGGGTTTACTTCTGGGCTTTCTTTCCTGCTCCATTGATCTATATTTTTGTTTTGTGCAAGTACCCTGTTGTTTTCAGGACAATAACTTTGTAGTATGGTCTGAAGTCAGGAAGTCTGATACCTCCAGCTCTGTTTTTCTTTCTTAAGGTTAGTGTGGCTACTAGGGGTCTTTGTGTTTTCATACAGACTTAAGATTTTTTTGTTCTAGTTCTATGAAATATGCCATTGGTCATTTGATAGGGATTGCATTTAATCTGTGGATCGTCTTGGATTATATGATCATTTTAACAATATTGATTCTTCCAGTCCAAGAACATAATGTATCATTCCATCTGTTTGTGTCATTTTTAATTTCTTTAATCAGCATCTTAGAGTGTTCGGAGTACGGTTCTTTTGTCTTCTCAGGTAGGTTTGTTCCTAGGTATTTATTTCTTTTGATGTGATGGTAAATAGGATTGTTTCCTTCATTTTTCTTTCTGATTATTTGTTTTGCTTTAAGGCTCCAGTTCCCCCTGCACTCCTGGTCCAGCTGCACACCCAGGGGCTTGCCACCTGGCTTCCAGTTGAGACCTTGTAAAGACCAATGAAAAATCTTGACTGCAGAGCTGGTCCCTGGGGGCTCCAGCTTAAGAAGTGCTGCCCCAGGGGTTCCAGAAATTGAGAAAGGAAAAGTGAATGGAGTAGTGGGGTGGCATAGAGAAGGGTGAGTGCCCTGGGAGATTTTGAGAGAAATACCCTCCACCCAAAACCCCTGTCCCTGCAACTGATCCATTGGTGTCACGGAATTTCAGTGCCTTTTATGAGGTGATGGCTCTGCTTCGTTACTCCTGTGCTCAACACTATGCCGAACCAAATCCTCACTTCTTACTGATTTCCAAGGATTTTAAAAGCACTGTTCATGGCTGACTTGGTTTTCAGTTCCCTAAGCAGCAGTTTTGAGCTGTCCAAGCTATTTAAAAGTATTCTGCTTAACTAAGACAAAACTCTATTCTTTTGAAAAACTAACAAGAATTCAGAGAAAATATGCTTTTCGCCCCATTCCATCAATCTTCTGTGCACTTGGCGGATACAAGATTGGATACACCAGACACCTCTGACTCTCTGGCCCAAACTGGGTCCCTTCACAGAGGGGATATAGATCTGCCATCAATATCCGATTGTGAACTTACATCCTGGTCGGGTGGCACAGTGGCCAGACACTGTGGCATGCTCTCTGTACTATGATTGCCTTTGTTTTCACCAGAGGCAGGATTCTGGACTCAGAAATATTTTGTTTGAATCTTGGGCTGACAGTTTATTCCCTGCAGGCCTGAGTGAGTGTTTGAACCTGGAAAACAGGGCAGGTGGTTGTGAATGTGGAGCATATAAAACCAGTGGCATTTTTGATGGTGGGCTGTACTCCACCCTGTGCCCGAGCTCTCCAGAGTTCTCCCCAAACTTCTTTCTTCTCTTTTCATCTGAGCCTCTTCCTTCTGTCTACACACCCCTGACCTCAGCAGAAGGGTCTCACTTACTTATCTGTTGCACCATCAGTGATCACAGCCTGTATGCCCAGAGCTATTTTCGGTGCTGGGATCAAGGTGAAGCTCCTGACTTTTGAAGGTGCAAGTTTCAGGGGCAGATTCTGAGTTCATACAGGGTCAGGTAAATTAAAGGGTGTGGAGCTGATTTAAAGCTGTTCAGTGAGGGACAAGGGTCAGCTGATTGATTTAAAGCCCGATCACGTGACTTGCAGGGTGGTGGTGTGGTGAAGCCCCAAAATGTTGATTTTCTGTCTCTTGCACAGAACATCATATTCATAACTTTTTTTTTTATGACTTAGAAAACTAGAGATGTTTCTCCCTGGACACAAAAGGAGAAAAATACAGTATTTCAGGTTCATTTTAGAAAAAAAAACTTCTCAGGGTAAGGTGATGGTGATATGGTCCAGATCAAATGTCTTGGTGGCAAACTAGGGGAAAATCATAGAAGATCCCAGGCCTGCTGTCTGTCAGCTTGGCAATGATGTTTGAGCAGTGACCAATGTGCTTGAGTGAGCTGGTGAGGGAATAATGATATCCTCATCCTGTCCTTTATCTGGTCCACAAGTTGAGAGCAGAGAGCTCAGTACAGAGCTCTTGATGTAAGGCTGTGCACGGCAGATGGCCCTCATATCAAGTGTCTTGAGTGGTGGATGACCTGTGACAACAAGTTCTTGACATTTTTTAGTGACTGTATGTACAGTAATTGGTTTGGAAGGATGCTGTGGGAGAAGACACCACAAATATACAGTATATTCAAATTGCCTCTCAGTCTAGAGAAAAAATAGAAGCAACCAAATAAAAATATTTGGAACCTATGAAATTAAATTTCACTGAAAAAAATAAAAACAATCATTTTACATATGAAGAGGCACCCAACCTCAATGATGGTCGGGGAAAATAAATTACAGTGCCAATGTGATTGGTTTATTTTCCATTATATTGAAAACTTAAAATGCTTTTGTAGCATCTCTTGTCCTCATCAGAGGAAACAAGCCCTTTGATGTACTCTTGTAGGGAGTATACATGACTAATATCCCTTTTGAGGCAGTTTATCTCCTCTTTTGCTTCTTCAGGATCTGGGCTTTAGGGTTCTGTGGGGCTGATGTTTGTGTAACGACCTTGATATTTCCTGTGTCCTTGGGCCTCTGGTCAGTCTCCTTCCATCATTGATAATTTGATTTCCTGAAGTAGAAGAAAAGAGGCAAACAAATTATATAGAGGTTGAATCAAGATGGCAGAACAGAAGGATGTGGAGCTCACCTCCTCTCACAAATACATCAAAAATACATACATGTGGAACAATCCTCACAGAATATCTACTGAATGGCAGCAGAAGATCTCAGACAGTCAGACATGCAAGAAAGATCTCCATGTAATGAGATAGGATGAAAGAAAAAGAAGAAGAAGAAGAAGAAGCTCCCTCCTGGGAGGGAGCTGTGAAAGAGGACAGTTTCCCTCACCCTGGGAAGCCCCTGAACCAGTGGGGACGTGAGCTGGGACAGAAACGGAGCTGCAGAGGCTTGGAGGAGAGCGCAGCAGTGAGTTTGCAGCAGACAAAACAGAGACCTGCACAGAGGACCTGTGCTCCCTCGCTGCAGTCCTCAGCCCAAGACGTGTGCCTGCTGGAGTGTGTGGCGGTTGGGTGCTGAAACGTGGGCTTCAGAGGACAGACCAGGGGAGTGGACTGGGTTTGGCTGCATGCAGACAGCATGAAGGGGCTGGAGTGTGGTATGTGCCCAACCCGGGGTATATGCGGAAGAAGACCAGGCTGGCCATAGAAGCTAAACGTCATTGTTGAGGGGCAGGTGAAGGGAGGGGCAGGGCCACCATAGCAGCCTCTTTCTTGGTGCCACGTCTATGACGACCTCTGGGAGCGCACAAGCACCAGCAGGTTGCCCACACGTGGAGGTGGGGCTGAAATCAGAGTGGAGCCCCAGGTACTGCCTGACTTAGGAAGCAGGGCTGATCCCTGAGCCCTCTCCCCATGGCTGTGCAATTTGCAGATTTATGCCACTGGCTTTATAAACTCAGTACCTGTGGGACATCCGAGTGGACAGTGGGCACTCCCGTGCCTGGGACAGGTCCAGCCTTTGCAGCTGTGGTGTTCATGGGCACGGGCACATGGAGGCTGGGCAGGGCTGGGGTCTAGTCTGCTTCCATAGCTCCCATGGTGGGTCCACGTGTGGGACACTGGGTCCTGGAACCTGACATCAGTGGGTCAGCACCTATGGATCTGCACTGGTGGCTTTGTGAACACTGTGCCTAAGGGACACCAGGGCTGATTGCCTGCATTCCCATAGTTGAGGCGGGGCTGAAGGCAGTACCAACACCAGTGTACTTTGTGAGCCCGCACCATGGATGACAGGTGACACCACAGAGCACACTTCCTGGTGGACAACTCTGGCAGAGGAATGCTCAGTGACTCCCCTCCCATTGGGAGTGCTCCAATCCAGCCTACCTCATTATGCTCTCTAATCCAGCATAGAAACAGACCTGAAGGCTTCTATTCCAACAACTAGGGAGCAGACCCTGCCCCTGAGAGGGCTGTGTCAACCACAGAGCAAAGAGGAGACCCCGTTCAACATTCGGTGCAAGCTCTGGTCACCACATACTCCTTCCAATAGTCTTCCGAAAGATCGAAGAGAAAGGAAGCCTCCCAAAGATATTCTATGAAGCCACTATCACCCTGATACCAAAACCAGACAAAGACACCACCAAAAAAGAAAATGACAGGCCAATACCTTTGATGAACATAGAACCTAAAATTCTCAACAAAATGTTGGCAAGCCGAACCCAACAACACATAAAAAAGATCACACACCATGAACGTGTTGAATTTATCCTAGGGTCACAAGGATGTTTCAATATATGCACATCAATCAACATGATACACCACATCAACAACAAAAAAGACAAATGACATGATCATCTCAATAGATTCAGAAAAAACATTTGATAAATTTCAACATCCATTCATGATAAAAACTCTTATGGAAGTGGGTATAGAGGGAACATATCTCAACATACTAAAAGCTATTTATGACAAACCCACAGCAAATATGATGCTTAATGGTGAAAAGCACTTAGCCTTCTCACTAAAATCTGGAACAAGACAAGGATGCCCAGTCTCACCACTTCTATTCAACATAATATTAGAAGTCTAGCCACGGCAATCAGACAAGAAAAAGAAGGAAAACCTATCCAAATTGGAAGGGAAAAGGTAAAATTTTCATTATATGCAGATGACATGATACGATACATAGAACCTAAAGGCTCCACACACAAACTACTAGAACTGATAAACAGATTCAGCAAGGTAGCAGGAAACAAGATTAAAATACAGAAATCGGTTGCATGTCTTTATATTAACAATGAAATAGCAGAAAGGGAATGTAAAAAAAAAATCCCTTTTAAAATTGCATCCAAAAAAATAAAATACTTGGGAATAAACCTGACCAAGGTTGTGAGAGACTTAATAAGCTGAGAACTATAAAACATTAATAAAGGAAAGTGAAAAGGATTCAAAGAAATGGAAGGATATCCTATGCTCTTGGATTGGAAGAAATATTATTAAAATGGCCATTGGACCCAAAGCAATCCACAGAGTTAATGCCATCCCTATCAAATTACCCATGATATTTTTCACAGAACTAGAACAAAGAATCCTAAAATTTATATGGAACTATAAACAACCCAGAATTGCCAAAGCAATCCTGAGGAAAAAGAACAAAGCAGGAGACATAACGCTTCCAGACTTCAGAGAATACTACAAAGCTACAGTAAACAAAACAGTGTGGTATTGGCACAAAAACAGACATATGGATCGATGAAACAGACTAGAGAGCCCAGAAATAAACCCACACACCAGTGGTCAATTAATCTTCGACAAAGAGGCAAGATTATACAATGGGAAAAAAGACAGTCTCTTCACGTGGTGTTGGGAATGTTGGACAGCCACAGTAAACTATTGAAGTTAGAACACACCCTCACACCATGCACAAAAATAAGCTCAAAATGGCTGAAAGAGTTAAATATAACACATGACACCATAAAACTTGTAGAAGAGAACATAGGCAAAACATTCTCTGACATAAGTTGTACCAATGTTTTTGTAGATCATTCTCCCAAGGCAATGGAAATAAAAACAAAAAGGAACAGATGGGACCTATACAAACTTATAAGCTTTTGCAAAACAAAGGAAACCATAAAGAAAATGAAAAGACAACCTATGGAATGGGAGCACCTATTTGCAAATGATGCAACCTATGAGGGCTTAATTTCCAAAATATACAAACAGCTCATACAACCAACCCAATCAAAAAAATGGGCAGAAGACCTAAATAGACAAAAAAAACCAACCCAATCAAAAAAGTGAGCAGAAGACCTAAACAGACATTTCTGCAAAGAAGACATACCAATAGGCACATGAAAAGATACTCACCATTGCTAATTACTAGAGAAATGCAAATCAAAACTACAGTGAGGTATCACCTTAAACTGGATGGAATGGCCATCATTTAAAAGTCTACAAATAAATGCTGGAGAGGGTGTGGAGAAAAGGGAACGCTTCTACACTGTTGGTGGGAATGGAAATTGGTGCAGCCACTATAGAAAACAGTATGGAGGTTCCTCAAAAAAATAAAAATAGAGTTGCCATATGATGCAGCAACCCCTCTCCTGGGCTTATATCCAGACAAAAGTATAATTCAAAAAGATGGACCTCTTGGGGGAGGGCTACATAGTCTGGTGGGACAGTCCTTCACCCCATCATCAGTGCCTGCAACCTTTGCTCCTTCACCTACTCCTGCTGTGGTCAGCAGTGGTCTGAATAACCAACTTGAACTCTCTATGGCGACAGTCATGGCATCTGGTGGATATGGGGTTCCTAAGGCTGTCTGGCTGCCTGCAGTAAAGGCTAAAGGCTTGGAGATTTCAGGAACATTTACTCACTGCCAAGGGCACATCTATATGGAAATGAACTTCATGAAGAAAGCTCTGTAGCACATGACAGACTTGGTAATTCAGTTTAACAAGAATAACTTTGGTGTCATCCCCAGCACTCCTCTGGCCATCCCTACACCACTGATGCCAAACTAGAGCATTGATGTCTCCCTGCCTCTCCACACCTTGGACCCAGTCATGAAGATAGAACCTCTGAACAACCTGCAGGTGGCTGTGAAAAACAATAGTGATGTCTTCTACTTCAGCTGCCTCATCCCACTCAATGTGGGTTTTGTAGAGGACGGCAAAATGAAGCACCAGGTCTTCCTTGCAACATGGAAGGATATTCCCAATGAAAAAGAACTTCAGTTTCAGATTAAGGAAAGTCATTTAAATGCTGACACTGTTTCCAGCAAGTTGCAAAACAACAACGTTTATACTATTGCCAAGAGGAATGTGGAAGGGCAGGACATTCTGTACCAATCCCTGTCTCACTAATGGCATTTGGGTTTTGGCCCAGCTCCATAGCCAGCCAAAAAACCCCAATTACACACTGTTGCCAAAGTGTAGAGCTAGCTCCTGAAGCCTCCCAGTACATCTATCAGGTCTACGACAGCGTTCTGAAAAACTAATTGACTGGTCCGGTGCCCTCAGGCCATCCTGTGATTGGTGCAAGCCAAGAACTCTTAACTGGAAGAAATTGTGTGGAATCTGAACCCAAACACATGGAGGCCACCCGCCAAGGTAGTGATGGGTCTGACCTGTGCTAATATTAGGGCACAACCTTTTGGATAGTTTTAGCTATCTGACACTGAGCATTTGTAACCAGAGCTTCAATCACTTCCCACCTCTTGCCACCTGCTGCTCTCTGTCCTTACTTGTGGGCTTCTCCATCCTGTGCCAGTGGCTGGCATCTTTGACTGTAGTTTGATATTTTGTAATTGAGAGCTCACTTCAAAAGCAGCAAAAGACAAAATATATTAAAGCAAGGAAAAGTGTCCCTGAAAGAAAAATAAGGTTATTTGTTGTGTTTTTTCTACTCAGCTGTTTGAGCATATTATACATATTACAGAGGTTTTCCAAATATTTTTCCCATTTTGTAGGTACACTCTGCTCTCTGTAAATTGTCTCCTTTGCTGTTCAAAGCTTTATAGTTTAATGCAATCTGTTTTTCAATTTTTTTTTTCTTTTGCTGCCTGTGTTTTTGTGGTCACATCTAAAAATACATTGCCCATAGCACTGTCAGGAAGGTTTTTTGCCCCTATATCTTCTTCTAGTAACTTTACAGTTTCGGATCTTATATTTAATTCTCTAAACCAGTTTGAATTAATTTTTGTATACAGTGTGAAATACAAATCTAATTTCTTCCTTATGCTTGTGAATATTCAGTTTCCCACGAATTTACTGAAGAGAAGATCCTTTTCTCATTGTATATTCCTGGCACTTTTGTCAAAGATCAATTGATTGTAAATATGTGGATTTATTTCTGAGGTCTGTATTTCGTTCCATTGTTCTATATGTCTGTTTTTGTACTGTGACCATACTGCTTTGATTACTATGCTTTGTAGTATAGTTTGAAATTATGAAGCATGATGCCTTCAGCTTTGCTCTTTGTGCTCAAGATTGCTTTGGACATTTGGGGCCTTTTATGGTTCCATATGAATTTTAGTATTTCTTTTTCTATTTTCTGGGGAAACTGCCTTCAGAATTTTGACATGGATTGCATTGACTCTATAGATTGCTTTGAATAGTATGGACATTTTAAACAGTGTTCATTTATTCAATGTATTAATATGGGTGATGGTTCCATTTATTTGTGTCTTCTTCAAATTCTTTCATCAGTATTTTATAGTTTGCAGTGTACGGCTCTTTTACATTCTTGGTTAACTTTATTCCTAAATATTTTATTCTTTTCACTGCTGTTGTAAATGGGACTTTTTAAAACCTTTTCTGATAGTTTATGTTGTTAGTATGCAGAACCACAAGTGATTTTTATATGTTGATTTTGTGTCATGCTGCTTACTCGATTTATTTACTAGTTTGAACAGTTTTTTGGAAGTGGCATTTTTAGGTTTTTGTAGATATAAAAACATGTCATCTGCAAACAGAAAATCTAGGTTTACCTTTATGATTTGGATTTATTTTATTTATCTTTCTTGCCTACTTGCTCTGGTTAGGAATTCCAGTACTGTGTTGAATAGAAGGGGCAAGAATTGGTACCCTTGTCTTGGCTGAAACTTAGGAGAAACACTTTGGGGACTGTTAGCTTTGGGCTTGTCATATGACTTTTAATGTGTTGAGGTATATTCCTTGTATAACTAATTTCTTGACGGTCTTTATCATGAAAGGAAGTTGGATTTTGTGAAATAATTTTTATGTATCTATTAATATGATATTTTCCCTTTATTCTCTTAATGTAATGTATCACATTTATTAATTTGCATACATTGAGCCATCCTTGCTTGCATCCAGGCATAAATCTCACTTAATCATGGTGAATGAATCCTTTCAATATGCTGCTGAATTTAGTTTGCCAGTATTTTGAGTGTATTTCATCTGTTATTCAGGAATGTTGATCTGTACTTTTCTCATCGTGCCCTTGTCTGTTGTTTTTAAAAATTTATTTATTATTTATTTACTTATTTTGGCTGTGTTGGGTCTTCGTTGCTGCACGCAGGCTTTTCTCCATTTGTGGCGAGTGGGGGCTGCTCTTCGTTGTGGTGTGTGGGCTCCTCGTTGCAGTGGCTTCTCTTGTTGTGGAGCACAGGCTCTAGGCACAAGGGCTTAGTAGTTGTGGTGCACAGGCTTAGTTGCACCGCGGCATGTGGGATCTTCCCAGACCAGGGATGGAACCTGTGTCCCCTGCATTGGCAGGAGGATTCTTAACCACTGCGCCACCAGGGAAGTCCCCCTTGTCTGGTTTTGGCATTACCCTTGTCTGGGGTAATGCCTCATAAGATGGGTTGAAAGTGTTCCCTCCTCTTTAAATTTTTGGAAGTATTTGAGAAGTCTTGGTTTTAAATACTTTAAATATTTGGCATAATTCACCAGTAAAACCATCTGGTCCTGGGATTTTATTTATTGAGGTTTCTCAATACTGTTTCATTCTCTTTACTCATTACTGGCCTGTTCATGTGTTCTATTTCTTGGTAGGTTGTATGTTTCTAGGAGTTTGTCCTTTTTTTCCTAAGTAGTCCAAGTTGTTTTCATATGATTGTCAATAGTAGTTTCTGATTGTCATTTGTATTTCTGTGGCAAAATTGTAATGCCTTTATATGCATGTGTGTGTGTTTATTTATTTGTTCATTCATTCATCATTTATTCAGTCTCTCTTTTAGTTATTCTTGCTAACAGTTTGTCAATTTTGTTTACCTTTTCAATAAAAAAAATCCAATATTATTTATTCTTCTACTGTTTTTGTGGTCTTTATTACTTTATTTTTAATTTTTATTGGAGTATAGTTGATGTACAATGTTGTGTTCAGTAAAGTGAATCAGTTATACGTATATCCACTCTTTTTTAGATTCTTTTCCCATATAGATCACTACAGAGTATTGAGTAGAGTTCCCTGTGCTAGACAGTAGGTCCTTCTATTACTTTTATAACTGCTCTAATCCTTATTATTTATTTCATTCTGCTAATATTGGGCTTAGTTTGTTCTTTTCCTAGTTCCTTTAGTTGTAAAATTAGGTTCTTTAATTGAGTTATTTTTCAGAGACAAAAGGTTTTATTACTTATGGCACAGCAAGCGTGAGCATAATATTGTATTGGTTCTCCTTCCCCACACCCCAGTTCCCACTGGGATGACAGAGAGGGATCCAGTTGAGTGCTAGCAGGTACTTGGTTGTGGTACACTAGGAACACTGAGTTTGAGGAGTCCACTGCTTTTAAAATGAGAGGTTAGCAGGTTCCTGTTTGTCTGAGGGAGAGACATTAGCTCATTCCTCAAGGCTGTTCATTACAAACACACTCCCAAGAAATGGCTCAGGTGAAATGCTGTCAGGGCATGCATTCTTTTTCTTTCTTTCTTTTTCTAATTGAAGAATAGTTGGCATATAATATTACATTAATTTCAGATGTACAACATAATGATTTAGCATTTAAGTATATTACAAAACGATCACCTTGATGAGTCTAGTAACCATCTGTCCCCATCCACAGTTACTGCAATATCATGAACCATATTCTTTATTCTGTATATTAAATTCTTGTCAATTTTTATAACTGGAATTTTGTACTTCTTATACCCCTTCACCTGTCTTGTCCAAGACCTACTCACCTCCCCTTTTGCAACCACCAATTTGTTCACTGTGTCTGTAAGACTGGTTTTGTTGTGTTTGTTTTGTTTTGACATTACACATATAAGTGAGATCATGTGGTATTTGTCTTTCTCTATGTGAGTTACTTCACTGAGAATAATACTCTCTAGGTCCATCCACGTTGTCAAAAATGGCAAGATTTTATCTTTTTATGGCTGAGTAATATATAACTGTATATGTACAGTTATATAGACATATATACATATATATCTGTATATGAATATATATCTACATATGTGTATAGATACATGTATTTATGTGTATGTATATGTGTATGTGCATTTTGTATATTCATATGTATGTACGTATATACATGTATGTTTGTGTGTGTATATATATATATATATATCTCACTTTTTTATCCATTTGTCTATCATTGAACATTTAGGTTTCTACCATATATCGGCTATTGTAAGTTATGTTGCAGTGAACACGGGTGCATGTAACTCTTTAGTTTTTTGCTTTTTTTAATTTTCTTTGGATAAATAACCATAAGTGGAATTGCTAACTCATATGGTAGTTTTATTTTTTTATGTTTTCAGAACCCTCCATAATGTTTTCAATAGCGGCTGCACTGATTTACATTCTTAGCTACAGTGCTGGTTAGTGCTCTTTTCTCCACATCCTCAGCAACACTTATTAACTGTTGTCATTTTGATGATAGCCATTCTGACACCTGTAAGGTGATCTCTTTTTGTGGTTTTGAGTTGCATTTCCCTCCTGATGATTAGTAATGTTGACGATGTTTCCATGTGCCTTTTAGCCATCTTTTTTTTTTTTTGGCAAAATGTGTATTCAGATCCTCTACCCAATTGTTTTTATTTTATTTATTTTTTAAAATTATAGTTTATTTACAATATTATAACAGTTTCAGGTGATCTTGGATTTTTTACAGATTACACTTGATTAAACGTTTTTACAAGAGAATGGCTATAATTCCCTGTCCTATAAAATATATATTTTGTTGCTTATCTATTTCATACATAATAGTTTGTACCTCTTAATCCTATACCCCTAATTTGCCCCTCCCCCCTTACCTGTCCCCACCGGTAACCACTACTTTGTGTATAGATCTGTGAGTCTGTTTCTGTTTTGCATATACATTCATTTGTATTATTTTTAGATTCTACATATAAATGATATCACACAGTATTTGTCTTTCTCTGACTTACTTCATTAAGCATAATATTCTCAAGGTCCATCCATGATGCTGCAAATGGCAGAATTTCATTCTTTTTATGGCTGTGTAAGATTCCACTGTACATATATACCATACCTTCTTTATCCATTTGTCTGTTCATGGGCATTTTGATTGCTTTCATATCTTGGCCACTGTCAATAGTGCTGCTATGCACATTGAGGTTTATGTATCTTTTTCTTTTTTTTTTAAACAATCTTTTTATTTTTATTTTTATTTTTTGGCTGCATTGGGTCTTCATTGCTGCGCATGGGCTTTCTCTAGTTGCGGCGAGCAGGGGCTACTCTTCGTTGCGGTGCGCGGGCTTCTCATTGTGGTGGCTTCTCTTGTTGCGGAACACAGGCTCTAGGAGCACGGGCTTCAGTAGTTGTGGCTCACGGGCTCTAGAGTGCAGGCTCAGTATTTGTGGCGCACGGGCTTAGTTACTCCGCGGCGTGTGGGATCTTCCCAGACCAGGGATCGAACCACTGTCTCCTGCATTGGCAGGTGGATTCTTAACCACTGTGCCACCAGGGAAGCCCTATGTATCTTTTTGAATTAGTGTTTTCATTTTTTTCCTAGATAGGTACCCAGGAGAGTTATTGACGGATCATATGGTAGTTCTATCTTTAATTTTTTGAGAAACCTCCATCCTATTTTCCTTAGTGCCTGCAACAATTTACAATCCCACCCACAGTGTACAAGGGTTCACTTTTCTCCACATCCTCTCCAAAATTTGGTATTTGTAGATATTTTGATGAGAGCTATTTTGACAGGTGTGGGGTTGATATCTCATGGTTGTTTTGAATTGAACTTCTCTAATAGTTAGTGATGTTGAGCACCTTTTCATCTGCCTTTTAGCCATCTGTATCTTCTTTGGAAAGATGTCTATTCATGTCTTCTGACCATTATTGATTGTGTTGTTTGTTCATTTTTTGTGTGTGTGATATTGAGTTGTTTGAACCATTTATATATTTTGGATATTAACCTTTTGTCAGTCATATCATTTGAAAATATTTTCTTACACTTTGCACTTTTAATTTTGATTTTGTTGATAGTTTTCATGGCTGTGCAAAAGCTCTTTGACTTTATTTAGCTTCCATTTGTTTATTTTTGTTTTTATTTCTTTTGCCTTAGAGGCCAGATCCCCCAAAAATTATTGCTACAATTTATGTCAAAGAGTGCTCTGCCTATGATCTCTCCTAGGAGTTTTATGGTTTGGTGTATTACCTCTAGGTCCTTAATCCATTTTGAATTTTGTGTCTGGTGTGAGGAAATGTTCTAAATTCATTATTTTACATGTAGCCCTCCAGTTGTCCCAACACCACTTATTGAAGAGACTGTCTTTTCTCCATTGTATATTCTTGCCTCCTTGGTGGTAGATTTATTCACCATAGTGTGTGGGTTCCTTTCTGGGCTCTCTATTCTATTCCGTTGATCTGTGTGTCTGTTTTTGTCATTATTGTAGCTTTGTAGTCAGGAAGCATGCTATCTTCAGCTTTGGTCTTTTTTTCTCAGGATTGCTTTGGCAGTGTGGGTATTTTGTGGTTCTATATTTGTTTGGGGATTATTTGTTCTGTTTGTGAACAATGTCATGGGTATTTTGATAGGGATTGCTTTTAATCTGTAGGTTGCTTTGAGTAATAGGGCTATTTTAAAAAGATTAATTCTTCTAATCCAAGAGCATGGGCTATCTTTTCATTCATTTGTGTCATCTTCAATTTCCTTCGTCAATGTTTTATAATTTTTAATATATAAATCTTTCACCTCCGTGGTTAAATTTATTCCCAGGTATTTTATTATTTTTGGTACAATTGTAATTTTTTTGTTAATTTCTCTGATAGTTTATTAGTGCAGAGAAAAATAACAGATTTCTGTATATTAATTGCATATACTTCAATGAAAATAAAAACAAAAATTAACAAATGGGACCTAATTAAACTTAAAAGCTTTTTTGCACAGCAAAGGAAACCATAAAGAAGACAAAAAGACAGCGCTCACAATGGGAGAAAATATTTGCAAATGAAGAAACTGACAAAGGATTAATCTCCAAAATATACAAACAGCTCATGTAGCTCAATATCAAAAAAACAAACAACCCAATCAAAAAAATGGGTGGAAGACCTAAATAGGTATTTCTCCAAAGACATACAGATGGCCAAGAGGCACATGAAAAGATGCTCAACACCACTAATTATTAGGGAAATGCAAATCAAAAACTACAATGAGGTATCACCTCACACGGGTCAGAATGGCCATCATCAAAATATCTACAAACAATAAATGCTGGAGAAGGTGTGGAGCAAAGGGAACCCACTTGCTCTTGGTGGGAATGTAAATTGATACAGCCACTATGGAGAACGTATGGAGGTTCCTTAAAAACTAAGAGCTACGTTATGATACAGCAATCCCACTACTGGGCATATACCCAGAGAAAACCATAATTCAAAAAGACATCTGCACCCCAATATTCACTGCGACACTATTTACAATAGCCAGGACTAGGAGGCAACCTAGATGTCCATCAACAGAGTAATGGACAAAGAAGATGTGATACATATATACAATGGAATATTACTCAACTATAAAAAGGAATGAAATTGGGTTATTTGTAGAGACGTGGATGGACATAGAGTCATACAGAGTGAAATAAGTCAGAAAGAGAAAAATATCGTATATTAACGCATATATGTGGAATCTAGAAAAATGGTATAGATGATGTAATTTGCAAAACAGAAATAGAGACCCAGATGTAGAGAACAAATGTATGGACACCAAGGGGGGAAAAGGGGGGATGGGAGAAATTGGGAGATTGGGATTGACAAATATACACTATTGATACTATGTATAAAATAGATAACTAATGAGAACCTACTGTATAGCACAGGGAACTCTACTCAGTGCTCAGTGGTGACCTAAATGGGAAGGAAATCCAAAAAAGAGGGGGATATATGTATGAGTATAGGTGCTTCACTTTGCTGTATAGTAGAAACTAACACAACATTGAAAAGCAACTATACTCCAACAAAGTTAATTAAAAAAAAGAAAAAAATTGTGTATACTTCAAATTTACTGAGTTTATTTATGCTAATAATTTGTTGGTGAGATCTTTAGGGTTTTCTCTACATATTATCATGTCATCTGCAAACAGTGACACTTTTACTTCCTTTACAAGTTAGATCCTATTTTGTATTTTTTTTTTTTTTTAACTTTGGGTTTATTTATTTATTTATTTATGGCTGTGTTGGGTCTTCGTTTCTGTGCAAGGGCTTTCTCTAGTTGCGGCAAGTGGGGGCCACTCTTCATCGCGGTGCGCGGGCCTCTCACTATCGCGGCCTCTCTTGTTGCGGAGCACAGGCTCCAGACGCGCAGGCTCAGTAGTTGTGGCTCACGGGCCTAGTTGCGGCTCACGGGCCTAGTTGCTCCGCGGCATGTGGGATCTTCCCAGACCAGGGCTCGAACCCGTGTCCCCTGCATTGGCAGGCAGATTCTCAACCACTGCGCCACCAGGGAAGCCCCTATTTTGTATTTTGATTTTTGTGTTTTGGCTGTGGCTAGAACTATTAATCCTGTGTTGAATAAAAGTGGTGAGAGTAGGCATCCTTGTCTTATTCGTGTTCTTAGAGGAGATGCTTTCAGCTTTTCACCATTAAGTATGATGTTAGGTCTGCTTTTGTCATATATCCCCTTTATATTTATTTATTTATTCATTCATTCATTCAGGCTGCACCGCACAGCATGGGGGACCCTAGTTCCCTGACCAGGGATTGAACCCACACCCCCTGCAGAGGAATCACAAATTCCCAACCACTAGACTGCCAGGTAAGTCGCTGTCCTTTTTTATAAAAAGGTATGTTGCCTCTATACCCGCCTTGTTGAGAGTTTTTATCATAATTCAAATGTTGAATTTTGTCTAATTTTGCCACATCCTTTGCTGGAGGTATGAAGTTGATCGTATGATTTTATCCTTTGTTCTGCTAATCTGGTGTGTCACTTAATTGATCTGCATAGACTGAATCATTCCTGCATTGCTGAGATGATCCATTTGATAATGGTGTATGCTTCTTTTAGTGTATTGTTGAATTCAGTTTACTAATATTTTGTTGAGGGTTTCTGCATCTGTGTTCATCAGGGATATTGGCCTGTAATTTACCTTTTTTGGTAGTGTGTTTATCTGGTTTTCATATATGGGTGATGCTGGCCTCAGAAAATAAGTTTGGAAGCACTCCTTCATCAGTTGTTTGGTATAGCTTGAGAAAGATAGATGTTAACTGTCCTTTAAATGTTTGGTAGAATTTATTAGTAAAGCCACCTGATCCTGGACATTTATTTATTGGGAGTTTTTTTATTATTGATTGATTTCATTTCTAGTAATTGATCTGTTTAGATTTTTTATTTATTGCTAACTCTATCTTGGAAGATTTATGTTTTTAGGAATTTATCCACTTCTAGGTTGTCCCATTTGTTGGTGTATAATTGTTTGTCTTAATCTTGTAGGATACTTTGTATTTCTGTGGTGTCTGTTGTAACTTCATCTCTTTTATTTCTGATTTATTTGGGCCCTCCCTTTTTAAAAAAACATACTACTATTGTCTTTTATTCTTTACAGAAGCTTAATAAGTGTTTGATCTACTACCCTTACTCTATGTATACTTTTTGCAGCGAGATTTTTACTTTTGTTTGTTTTCTTGTTACTATCAATAATTAGTGAGACTTCTTTTAAGCTTAAGTAAATTCCTTCAACATTGCTTATAAGGCTACTTTATTAGTGGTGAACTCTTTTAGCTTTTGCTAGTCTGGGAAACTTTTTTTTTTTTTTAGCATAGAAAAATATCTTTATGATCTCTGGGTAGGTAAAGGCAAAAGTATAGATCTCAGGGTGGGTATCTTAATAAGCCAGATACTCATATCACTAACCATCAAAAAAACTTTCTCTATTTGATTATATTAATGAAAGTTGAGGATATCGTTAAGCAAGTGAAAAATGCACCCTGGAACATACAAGAAGATGTTTGCAATAAATATAACCAAAATGCACCCATATTCAGAATACATACAAAGTTATTCAAATTAATAGAAAAAAGACAGAAAACTCAATAGAAGAATTGGCAAGAGGCTTGACCAGGCATTTCACAAAATAGATTATTCAAATAGTCAAACAAAAAGTGAAACGGTGCTAATCCTCACCAGCAATCTGGGAAATACAAATTAAATTCCAATGAGAACTCATTATACTTCTATCAGAATGACCAACATTAGAAAGGCTTTATGAGAGTAAATATTGATGGAGATGTGAAACAATGAGAACTTTCACACACTCGTGGTGGTAATGTAAGTATGTATATCCATTTGGGGAAAACAAAAATTTGGCATGTTCTACTGGGGTTGAATATACTTATTCCCTATGAGCCAGAAACTCCATTTCTAGGTATATACCCAACAGAAATGCATGCACATGCATCCCAAAAGATATGTACAAGACATGTATAGCAGCATTGAATCAAAGGTACATCAAAGGTAAAATGGATTAAAAAATGTCATACTTGTGCAATGGAATACTGTGTAGAATGAAAATGAATTAACTATAAGTGTATGCAACCACATAGATGAATGTCACAGATAAAATATTGAGCAAAAGGATACACACTGTGTGTTTGAATAGATACAGATATAGATATAGAAATACATATAGATTTCAAAAGTCTCCAAAACTATTCTTTCTATTTTTCACACACACACTGTATTTTATTTTTACAAGAGATAAATAAACTGACACCAAGCATTGTAAATGGATGACCACAACAAAAGCAACAATGATTGCAATTACCAAACATGAAACACACTCATACTACATCATAATATTGACATTCAGTCCAGTAATCCTCCACTGTAACAGCTCCTTTACTTTGCAGTGAAAATTGATTTGTACATTTTTTTGCGTCTGAGTCCTTTGGGATTTTTTTTTTATTCAAACAGAAAGTCACAAAAATTATAATTATCCTCATCAGTTCACTCAGTCCCATGTAATTAATTTTTTTTTCATCTTGATCTTTTGTTAGCACTTTTATGAATTCATCAGTTTTCCGTTAGAGTTCTGAAAATGCTTATTCATTCAGTTCAGCAGTATAGTCAGTTACCAGAAACCTGTACTTGTCAGAGTCTTTTCCATGAATTCCTTGAAGATGAAACCCTTTCATAGGAACATTATTGCAAAAGCATCAGAGTACACCCAGAACTGTCTGTAAATGACAAAAGACTTAAAAATTACCACGGTTAAAGATTTGATGAAAGTTCATAATAATGCAATTGACAAGGAAATTTAGTTATTTCTGAGATATACATTTTAAAGTAATAACTGGAATTATGACTTATAACATTATACCAGAACATATAAGATTTTTAGAAATTTCATGTAATGTCTGAAACATTTATGTTAACGTATTTCCATACAAATAATGCAAGGAAAGTTTAGTATTAGTTGGGTTTTTTGTTTGTTTTTTTATACTGCAGGTTCTTATTAGTCATCAATTTTATACACATCAGTGTATACATGTCAATCCCAATCACCCAATTCAGCACACCACCATCCCCACCCCACCGCAGTTTTCCCCCCTTGGTGTCCATACGTTTGCTGTCTACATCTGTGTCTCAACTTCTGGCCTGCAAACTGGTTCATCTGTACCATTTTTCTAGGTTCCACATACATGCGTTAATATACGATATTTGTTTTTCTCTTTCTGACTTACTTCACTCTGTATGACAGTCTCTAGATCCATCCACGTCTCAACAAATGACTCAATTTCGTTCCTTTTTATGGCTGAGTAATATTCCATTGTATATATGTACCACAACTTCTTTATCCATTCATCTGTCGATGGGCATTTAGGTTGCTTCCATGACCTGGCTATTGTAAATAGTGCTGCAATGAACATTGGGGTGCATGTGTCTTTTTGAATTATGGTTTTCTCTGGGTATATGCCCAGTAGTGGGATTGCTGGATCATATGGTAATTCTATTTTTAGTTTTTTAAGGAACCTCTAATACTGTTCTCCATAGTGGCTGTATCAATTTACATTCCCACCAACAGTGCAAGAGGGTACCCTTTTCTCCAGCATTTGTTGTTTGTAGATTTTCTGATGATGCCCATTCTAACTGGTGTGAGGTGATACCTCATTGTAGTTTTGATTTGCATTTCTCTAATAATTAGTGATGTTGAGCAGCTTTTCATGTGCTTCTTGGCCATCTGTATGTCTTCTTTGGAGAAATGTCTATTTAGGTCTTCTGCCCAGTTTTGGATTGGGTTGTTTGTTTCTTTAATATTGAGCTGCATGAGCTGTTTATGTATTTTGGAGATTAATCCTTTGTCCGTTGATTCATTTGCAAATATCTTCTCCCATCCTGAGGGTTGTCTTTTCGTCTTGTTTATGGTTTCCTTTGCTGTGCAAAAGCTTTGAAGTTTCATTAGGTCCCATTTGTTTTTGTTTTTTTTACTTCCATTACTCTAGGAGGTGGATCAAAAAAGATCTTGCTGTGATTGATGTCAAAGAGTGTTCTTCCTATGTTTTCCTCTAAGAGTTTTACAGTGTCCGGTCTTACATTTAGGTCTTGAATCCATTTTGAGTTTACTTTTGTGTATGGTGTTAGGGAGTGTTCTAATTTCATTGTTTTACATGTAGCTGTCCAGTTTTCCCAGCACCACTTATTGAAGAGACTGTCTTTTCTCCATTGTATATCTTTGCCTCCTTTGTCATAGATTAGTTGACCGTACGTGCGTGGGTTTATCTCTGGGCTTTCTATCTTGTTCCATTGATCTGTGTTTCTGTTTTTGTGCCACTACCATATTGTCTTGATTTCTGTAGCTTTGTAATATAGTCTGAAGTCAGGGAGTCTGATTCCTCCAGCTCCGTTTTTTTCCCTCAAGACTGCTTTGGCTATTCGGGGTCTTTTGTGTCTCCATACAAATTTTAAGATGATTTGTTCTAGTTCCATAAAAAATGCCACTGGTAATTTGATAGGGATTGCATTGAATCTGTAGATTGCTTTGGGTAGTATAGTCATTTTCTCAATAATGATTCTTCCAATCCAAGAACATGGTATATCTCTCCATCTGTTGGTATCATCTTTAATTTCTTTCATCAGTGTCTTATAGTTTTCTGCATACAGGTCTTTTGTCTCCCTAGGTAGGTTTATTCCTAGGTATTTTATTCTTTTTGTTGCAATGGTAAACGGGAGTGTTTTCTTAATTTCACTTTCAGATTTTTCGTCATTAGTGTATAGAAATGCAAGAGATTTCTGTGCATTAATTTTGTATCCTGCAACTTTACCAAATTCATTGATTAGCTCTAGTAGTTTTCTGGTGGCATTTTTAGGATTCTCTATGTATAGTATCATGTCATCTGCAAACAGTGACAGTTTTACTTCTTCTTTTCCAATTTGTATTCCTTTTATTTCTTTTTCTTCTCTGATTGCTGTGTCTAGGACTTCCAAAACTATGTTGAATAATAGTGGTGAGAGTGGACATCCTTGTCTCGTTCCTGATCTTAGAGGAAATGCTTTCAGTTTATCACCATTGAGAATGATGTTTGCTGTGGGTTTGTCGTATGTGGCCTTTATTATGTTGAGGTAGGTTCCCTCTATGCCCACTTTCTGGAGAGTTTTTATCATAAATGGCTGTTGAATTTTGTCAAAAGCTTTTTCTGCATCTATTGGGATGATCATATGGTTTTTCTTCTTCAATTTCTTAATATGGTGTATCACATTGATTGATTTGTGTATATTGAAGAATCCTTGCATCCTTGGGATAAATCCCACTTGATTGTGGTGTATGATCCTTTTAATGTGGTGTTGGATTCTGTTTGCTAGTGTTTTCTTGAGGATTTTTTCATCTATATTCATCAGTGATACTGGTCTGTAATTTTCTTTTTCTGTAGTATCTTCGTCTGGTTTTGGTATCAGGGTGATGGTGGCATCAAAGAATGAGTTCGGGAGTGTTTCTTCCTCTGCAGTTTTTTGGAAGAGTTTGAGAAGGATGTGTGTTAGCTCTTCTCTAAATGTTTGATAGAATTCACCTGTGATGCCATCTGTTCCTGGACTTTTGTTTGTTGGAAGATTTTTAATCACAGTTTCAATTTCATTACTTGTGATTGGTCTGTTCATATTTTCTGTTTCTTCCTGGTTCAGTCTTGGAAGGTTATACCTTTCTAAGAATTTGTCCATTTCTTCCAGGTTGTCCATTTTATTGGCATAGAGTTGCTTGTAGTAGTCTCTTAGGATGCTTTGTATTTCTGTGGTGTCTGTTGTAACTTCTCCTTTTTCATTTCTGATTTTATTGATTTGAGTCCTCTCCCTCTTTTTCTTGATGAGTCTGGCTAATGGTTTATCAATTTTGTTTATCTTCTCAAAGAACCACGTTTTAGTTTTATTGATATTTGCTATTGTTTTCTTTGTTTCTGTTTCATTTATTTCTGCTCTGATCTTTATGATTTGTTTCCTTCTGCTAACTTTGGGTTTTGTTTGTTCTTCTTTCTCTAGTTCCTTTAGGTGTAAGGTTAGATTGTTTACTTGAGATTTTTCTTGTTTCTTGAGGTAAGCTTGTATAGCTATAAACTTCCCTCTTAGAACTGCTTTTGCTGCATTCCATAGGTTTTGGATCGTCCTGTTTTCATTGTCATTTGTCTTTAGGTATTCTTTGATTTCCTCTTTGATTTCTTCAGTGATCTCTTGGTTATTTAGTAACATATTGTTTAGCGTCCATGTGTTTGTGTTTTTTAGGTTTTTTTCTCTGTAATTCATTTCTAATCTCATAGCGTTGTGGTCAGAAAAGATGCTTGATATGATTTCAGTTTTCTTAACTTTACTGAGGCTTGATTTGTGACCCAAGATGTGATCTATCCTGGAGAATGTTCCATGTGCACTTGAGAAGAAAGTGTAATCTGCTGTTTTTGGATGGAATGTCCTATAAATATCAATTAAATCTCTCTGGTCTATTGTGTCACTTAAAGCTTGTGTTTCCATATTTATTTTCACTTTGGATGATCTGTCCATTGGTGTAAGTGAGGTGTTAAAGTCCCCCACTATTACTGTGTTACTGTCGATTTCCTCTTTTATAGCTGTTGGCAGTTGCCATATGTGTTGAGGTGTTCCTATGTTGGGTGCATATATATTTATAATTGTTCTATCTTCTTCTTGGATTGATCCCTTGATCATTATGTAGTGTCCTTCCTTGTCTCTTGTAACATTCTTTATTTTAAAGTCTATTTTATCTGATATGAGTATTGCTACTCCAGCTTTCTTTTGATTTCCATTTGCATAGAACATCTTTTTCCATCCCCTCACTTTCAGTCTGTATGTGTCCCTAGGTCTGAAGTGGGTCTCTTGTAGACAGCATATATATGGGTCTTGTTTTTGTAACCATTTAGCAAGCCTGTGTCTTTTGTTTGGAGCATTTAATCCATTCACGTTTAAGGTAATTATCGATATGTATGTCCCTATGACCATTTTCTTAATTGTTTTGGGTTTGTTTTTGTAGGTCCTTTTCTTCTCTTGTGTTTCCCACTTAGAGAAGTTCCCTTAGCATTTGTTGTAGAGCTGGTTTGGTGGTGCTGAATTCTCTTAGCTTTTGCTTGTCTGTAAAGCTTTTGATTTCTCCATCGAATCTGAATGAGATCCTTGCTGGGTAGAGTAATCTTGGTTGTAGGTTCTTCCCTTTCATCACTTTAAGTATATCATGCCACTCCCTTCTGGCTTGTAGAGTTTCTGCTGAGAAATCAGCTGTTAACCTTATGGGAGTTCCCTTGTGTGTTATTTGTCGTTTTTCCCTTGCTCCTTTCAATAATTTTCCTTTGTCTTTAATTTTTGCCACTTTGATTACTATGTGTCTTGGCGTGTTTCTCCTTGGGTTTATCCTGTATGGGACTCGCTGTGCTTCCTGGACTTGGGTGGCTATTTCCTTTCCCGTGTTAGGGAAGTTTTTGACTATAATCTCTGCAAATATTTTCTCAGGTCCTTTCTCTCTCTCTTCTCCTTCTGGGACCCCTATAATGCGAATGTTGTTGCATTTAATGTTCTCGCAGAGGTCTTTTAGGCTGTCTTCATTTCTTTTCATTCTTTTTTCTTTAGTCTGTTCCGCAGCAGTGAATTCCACTGTTATGTCTTCCAGGTCACTTATCTGTTCTTCTGCCTCAATTATTCTGCTATTGATTCCTTCTAGTGTAGTTTTCATTTCAGTTATTGTATTGTTCATCTCTGTTTGTTTGTTCTTTAATTCTTCTAGGTCTTTGTTAAACATTTCTTGCATCTTCTTGATCTTTGCCTCCATTCTTTTTCTGAGGTCCTGGATCATCTTCACTGTCATTATTCTGAATTCTTTTTCTGGAAGGTTGCCTATCTCCACTTCATTTAGTTGTTTTTCTGGGGTTTTATCTTGTTACTTCATCTGGTACATAGCCCTCTGCCTTTTCATCTTGTTTATCTTTCTGTGAATGTGTTTTTTGTCCCACAGCTGCAGGATTGTAGTTCTTTTTGCTTCTTCTGTCTGCCCTCTGGTGGATGAGGCTATCTAAGAGGCTTGGTGGGAGGGAATGGTGGTGGGCAGAGCTGACTGTTGCTCTGGTGGGCAGAGCTCAGTAAAACTTTAATCCACTTGACTGTTGATGGGTGGGGCTGGGTTCCCTCCCTGTTCATTGTTTGGCCTGAGGCAACCCAACACTGGAGCCTACCTGGGCTCTTTGGTGGGGCTAATGACAGACTCTGGGAGGGCTCACACCAAGGAGTACTTCCCAGAACTTCTGCTGCCAGTGTCCTTGTCCCCACGGTGAGCCACAGCCCCCCCCCCGCACCGCCTCTGCAGGAGACCCTCCAACAGTAGCAGGTAGGTCTGGTTCAGTCTCCCCTGGGGTCACTGCTCCTTCCCCTCGGTCCTGATGTGCACACTACTTTGTGTGTGCCCTCCAAGAGTGGAGTCTCTGTTTCCCCCAGTCCTGTCAAAGTCCCGCAATCAATTCCCACTGGGCTTCAAAGTCTGATTTTCTAGGAATTCCTCCTCCCGTTGCCAGACCCCCAGGTTGGGAACCTGACGTGGGGCTCAGAACCTTCACTCCAGTGGGTGGACTTCTGTGGTATAAGTGTTCTCCAGTCTGTGAGTCACCCACCCAGCAGTTATGGGATTTGATTGTACTGTGATTGCACCCCTCCTACCTTCTCATTGTGGCTTCTCCTTGTCTTTGGATGTGGGGTATCTTTTTTGGTGAGTTCCAGTGTCTTCCTGTCAATGACTGTCCAGCAGCTAGTTGTGATTCTGGTGTTCTCGCGAGAGGGAGTGAGAGCACATCCTTCTACTCCGCCATCTTGGTTCCTCTGTTGGGAAACTCTTGATCTCTCCTTCAATTCTTTTTTTTTTCCATAAATTTATTTATTTATTTATTTTTGGCTGTGTTGGGTCTTTGTTGCTGCACGCGGGCTTTTCTCTAGTTGTGGCGAGCGGGGGCTACTCTTCATTGCAGTGCGCAGGCTTCTTGTGGTGGCTTCTCTTGTTGCGGAGCACGGGTTTAGGTGCACAGGCTTCAGTAGTTTCAGCTCACAGGCTCAGTAGTTGTGGCTCCCAGGCTCTAGAGCACAGGCTCAGTAGTTGTGGCGCACCGGCATAGCTGCTCCGTGGCATGTGGGATCTTCCCGGACCAGGGCTCGAACCTCTGTTCCCTGCATTGGCAGGCAGATTCTCAACCACTGTGCCACCGGGGAAGCCCTCTCCTTCAATTCTGAATCATAATCTTGCTGTTAGTGCATTCTTTTTTTTTTTTAATTTTATTTATTTATTTATGGCTGTGTTGGGTCTTCGTTTCTGTGCGAGGGCTTTCTCTAGTTGCGGCAAGTGGGGGCCACTCTTCATCGCGGTGTGCGGGCCTCTCACTATCACGGCCTCTCTTGTTGCGGAGCACAGGCTCCAGACGCGCAGGCTCAGTAATTGTGTCTCACGGGCCTAGTTGCTCCGCGGCATGTGGGATCTTCCCAGACCAGGGCTCGAACCCGTGTCCCTTGCATTGGCAGGCAGATTCTCAACCACTGCGCCACTGGGGAGGCCCTCTCCTTCAATTCTGAATCATCATCTTGCTAGTAGTGCATTCTTGTTGTACGCTTTTTCCTTTTAGCCCATTGAATATATCCTGTCATTCCTTGCTAGTCTGCTGAAAAGTCAGCTGACAGTCTTATGGGAATACCTTGAACATAACTAGATGCTTTTATTTCACTGCTTCTATGATCCCTCTTTACCGTAAATTTTTGGCACTTTATAACGTGTCTTGGTGTGGACCTGTTTGTCTTCATCTTGTTTGGGACTCTGTGTTTCCTGGACCTGGATGTGTGTTTCCTGGACCTGGATGTGTGTTTCCTTCCCCAGGTTAGGAAAGTTATCAGTTACTATATCCTCTAATAAGTTCTCTGCCCCTTTTTCTCTTCTCCTCTTTCTGGGACCCCTGTAATGCTCATGTTAATATTCTTGATGTTGTCTCAGAGGTCCCTTTACCTATAGTCTTAATTCTTTTTTCTTCGTGCTATTCAGCTTGGGTGATTATCACTACTCTGTTTTCCATTTTACTGATCTGTTCTTCTGTATCATATAATATAATGTGGCTTCGCTCGTGTGTGTATGTGTGTGTGTGTATGTGTTTTAATCTCATTTATTGTATTTTTCAGCTCTTTGGTTCTTTTTGACATTTTATTACTCTTGAAATTCTCACTATGTCCATCTATTCTTCTCCTGACTTGGGTGAGCATCTTTATAATCATTACTGTGAACACTTTTTTTTTTGGGTAGAATGCTTATCCCTGTTTTATTTAGTTCTTTTTCTGACGTCGTGTCTTTTTATTTCATTTGTAACATATTCCTCTATTTCCTTATGTTTCCTAATTCTCTGTGCATTTCTACTCATTAGGTTCAGGTTGTTACATTCCCAGGTCTCAGTGAAGTGGCCTTATATAGGAGATGACTGATAGGGCCCAGCAGCATGTCGTCCTCTGGTCAGCAGAGCCACATGCTCCAGGGGTGTCCCCTGTGTGGGCTGCACACACCTTTCTCTTACGGCAGGGCCAACTACTGTGGAGAAGCTGGTAGGGAGTGTTGGACCCTGGCCTAAATGGCTGTGAGGCCCTGTGATATGTGATTGCCATGGGTGTGCTAGTAGCCCAGGCAGCCCTCCGTTATGGGTGGCTGTGTGGTGCTCCAGGTGCACAGGTGGATAGGGTAGGCCCCCAGTGTGTCTAGTTATGAGGCCTTGTGGTGCAGGAGTGCTATGGGCATGATGGTAGATGGGGCAGGCCCCTGATTCTAATCAGTTCCAGGGAAGACTCTAAAATGTTGCTTGCCAATGTCTCAGTTCCTAGCAAGAGGCCCAGCTGCCTCTTGCCTTTCCAAGAAGCTCTCTGAGATTAGCAAGTGGGTCTGACCCAGGTGTCTTTCAAACTGCTGGCTCTGCACAGGGACTGAGAACGTGTGAGATATGTGTGTGCCCTGTGAGAGCAGAGTCTCAGTTTTCTTTAACCTCCACCTTTCCTGAAAGTAAGCCCTGCAGGTTTTCAAAGCCAGACTTGCTGTGTTCTTTTCTTCCCAGGGCAGGAACCCTGGGCTGAGCAGCCTGATGCAGGGCTCAGACCCTTCCCTCCGTGTGGAGGACCTATGCAACTGTGATATCTTCCAGCTGTGGGTCACTGTGCTCGAGGTGTGGGTTCCACCTAGACTGTGTTTCCAGTCCTCCTACCTGCCTTGTGGTTTCTCCTTCCTTATATCTTTAGTTGTGGAAAAGTTTCCCTGCTAGTCTTCAGGTCATTCTCAGAGATGATTTCCGTGTACGTTGTTGTAATTTGGGTGTGTCCGTGGCAGGAGGGGAGCTCAGTATCTTCCTACTTTATCATCTTGATCACCTCTCAAGAATTCTTTTAAAATATATGCATTTATTACTGTAAACATAACTCTTTGAATTGCATTGTTTTTCCTGTATTCCATACATTTAGGTACTTTGTGTTTCCAATTTTGTTTGCTTTAAGATTTTTTTAAAATTTCCCTTTTGATTTATTCCTGTATTCACTGGCTATTCAGGAGCTTATTGTTCAATTTCTGAGTGTTCTTGAATTTTCAATTATTCTTTCTAATATTGAATTTCAGTTTCATACCATTGTGGTTGGAAATGATACTTGATATGATTTCAGTATTCTTGGATTTTTGAAGACTTGTTTGTGGCTTAACGTATGATCTACCCTAGGAAATGTTCTATGTGTACTTAAGAAGAATGGAAATTTTGCTGCTGTTGAGTGGAATGTACTGTATATGTCTGTTAGGTTCATTTGATATCAAGTGTGTGTTCAAGTTCAATGTTTCCTGATTGATATTCTGTCCAGTGATCTATACAGTGTTGAAAGTTGGGTATTGATGTTTCTTACCATTATTTTATTTCTGCATTTTCCCTTCATGTGGGTTAATATTTTCTTTATATGTTGAGAGGCTCCAATGCTGGATACATACATATTTATAATTGTCATAATTTCTTGATGAATTAATCCCTTTATCATTAAATGATAACCTTCTTTCCTTTGAGAGGTTTGACTTCAAGTCTTTTTTGTCTGATAATAGACTAGTCAGGCAAGTATCATTTTCATGGAGTATTTTTTTTCCAATCATTCAATTTTATGCTACATATGCGGATTTAAAGTTAACATGAATCTCTTGTACACAGTATATAACTGAAGTTTCTTATTCCGTTCAGCCACCCTATGGATTATTTAAATTGAAGTATAGTTGATTTACAATGTTACATTAGTCTCAGCAGTACAACATATGGATTTAATATTTTTACAGATCATGCTCCACTTAAAGTTATTACAAAATAATGGCTATATTTCCCTGTGTTGTACTATATATCCTTGTTTATTTCAAACATAGGGGTATTGGATTTAGAGAAACAAACTACTGTCTTTCCCTCCCTCCTTCACTCGCCCCACCAGTAACCACTAATTTGTTCTCAGTATATTTCTATTTTGTTATATACATTCCTTTCTTGCATTTTTTAGATTCCACAGAGAAGTGAGAACATAGAGTATTTGTTTTTCTCTAACTTATTTAAGTAAGTATAAATGTTCTAGGCCTATCCACGTTGTTGCAAGTGGAAGAATTAGATCTTTTTTAATGGCTGAGTAATAGTCTATTGTGTATACATACCACATCTTCATTATCCACTCATCTGTTGATGGATATTTAGTTTGCTCCCATATGTTGGCAATTGTAAATAATGCTGCTATGAACATTGGGATGCATGTATCTTGTCAAATTGGTGTCTTCAATTTCTTTGGACATATACCAAGCAGTGGAATTGTTGGCTAATATGATAGTTCTACTTTTTGCTTTTTTCAGGACCTCCATATTGTTTTCATAGTGGGTGTACCAATTTACAATCCCACCAACAGTGTACTAGGACTCCCTTCTCTCCATGTCATGAACAACATTTCATATTTGTAGACTTTGGAATAATAGCCATGTTGAGAGGTGTGACGTGATGTCTCATTGTGGGTTTTTTTGTGGGTCATTCATTAAATTTAACTTACACATGAAGGTGATAGGCTGGATGTGATCTCCAGGTATAGTTTGCTAATGCCTGGTATAGGTTAATTTGAGGAGAATTAATACCTTTACAATGTTATTTATTGCTTTATTTTTTCAGGTTGACATTTAATGATCGGTAATAGATTTAAAAAATTTTCTCCCTAAAGGATATCTGAAGTCTGTCGATTTGTTTCTGTTTTATAAATTAGTTCATTTCCATCATTTTTTAGACTCTACTATAAGTGATATCATAGGATATTTGTCTTTTTCTATCTGACTTACTGCACTTAGAATGAAATAATGCCATTTGCAACAACAGGGATGGACCTAGAGATGATCATGCTTTTTCATTTCTGAGTAATAATCGATTTTGTACATATACCACTTCTTCTTTATCCATTCATCTGTTGATGAACATTTTGGTTGCTTCCATGTCTAGGCTATTGTAAATAGTGCTGCAGTGCATGTTTGGGTTTGGGTGCATTTGTCTTTTCGAATTCTGGTTTTCTGCTGATGTACGCCCAGAAGCAGGACTGCTGGATGATATGGTAGCTCTATTTTTACTTTTAAAAGGCATCTCCATACTGTGCTTTATAGTGGCTGTTACCAGCTTACATCCCACCAACAGCATAGGAGGGTTTCCTTTTCTCCACGTCCTCTCCAGCATTTATGGTTTGTAGACTTTTTGATGATGGCCATTCTGACTGTGCGAGGTGATACCTTGTTGTAGTTTTGATTTTCATGTGTCTAATAATTGGAGATGTTGAGCATCTTTGCATGTGTTTTTTTTAAACACTGTGAGAAAAAGTTACAGTTGAAATTGGCTTTTTGAAAGTCTGAATATTTTGAATTTTTTTTCGATAACTACCACGGGATACTTGTTAAGGGCAGGTGTCATTTACACCCTGGCAGTCCTTGTGAATATTAAGTACCCATAAGCACATGTTTTGAAATTACTGTTGTGGAAATGGGCACAAGCGGTAGGATTTCCTTCATGCCCCTCTCTGGTTACTTGGGTAAGCAGAGCCGCTGTGGAAGACGGGCTCCTGGATTGTAAATTCGTGTGGACTGTGCCAGAACAAACACCCAAAATCTTGTGTTTTGTTACTTCTTGTTTTTTTTTTTAAATTCAATTTTTCTTTTTTATTGGAGTAAAGTTGATTTAAAATATTGTGTTCGTGGTAGGCGTACAAGAATCTTATTCAGTTATGTATATTCATATGTCTATTCATCTTCAGATTCTTTTCCCATATAGGTTATTAGAGAGTGCTGAGTAGACTTCCCTTTGTTATACAGTAGGTCCTTGTTGATTATCTATTTTATATGTATTAGTGTGTAAATCTTTTTCCCAACCTCCTGATTTATTCCTTCCCCCGACCTTTCTCATTGCGTAACCGTAAGTTTGTTTTCTAAGTCTGTGAGTCTGTTTCTCTCTTTTATTTTTTTGGCTGCACTGCGAGGCATGCAGGATATTAGTTCTCCCAACACCAGGGATCGAACCCACGCCCCCTGCAGTGGAAGCTCGGATTCTTAACCATTGGACCACCAGGAAAGTTCCTGTTTCTCTCTTGTAAATTAGTTCATTGGTATCAATTTTTAAATTTCATCTATAAGTGGTATCATATGATATTTGACTTTCCCTTTCTGACTTACTTCACTTAGTATGACTATCTCTAGGTACATCCATGATGCTGCAAATGGCATTCTTTCATTCTTTTTCATTTCTGAGTAATATTTCACTGTGAACATGTACCACTTCTTTATCCATCCATCTGCCGATGGATATTTTGGTTGCTTCCATGTCTTAGACATTGAAAATTGTGCTGCGGTGCACATATGGGCGCATGTGTGTTTTCCAATTCTGGTTTTCTCTTGTTATACGCCCAGGAGTGGGAATGCTGGATCATATGGTAGCTCTAATTTTACCTTGTAAAGGCACCTCCATACTGTTCTCTATAGTGGCTGTTATCACCTTAGATCCCAAGAGCAGCATAGGAGGGTTCCCTTTTTTCTACAACCTCTCAACCATTTATTGTTTGTAGACTTTTCGATGATGGCTATTCTGACTCACGTGAAGTGATCCCTCATTGTAGTTTTGATTTCCATGCCGCTAATAATACACGAATTAGAGCATCTTTTCAAGTGCTTTTCTTTTAAACAGTGTGATTAAAATTTACCTATTGAAATAGGATCTTGAAAGTCTGTTTTGAATTTTTTTTTTGCTTACCTACCCCTGGACATTTCCTGATTGCAGGTGTCATTTACAGCCCTACAGTCCTTGTGAATGTTAAGTACCCATAAGCATTGGTTTTAAAGTTGCAGTTGCAGGAAAGGGCAACAAGGTAGCAGAATTTATTCATACTCAACTTGATAGCTAGGGCAAACAGAGCCTTAGTGGAACTCCTGTTCCTAGGTTGTAAATTAGAGTGGAAAGTGCCAGGACAAATACACAAAACCTTGTGTCACATTACTTCTTGTTTAATTTTTATTTCTTATCAGAGTAAATTTGATTACAATGTTGTGTTTGTTCTAGGTGTACAGAATCTGGTTCATTCATACGTATACCTATATCTAATCAGGTTTAGATTCTTTCCCATGTTGGTCATTACAGAGTGTTGAGTAGACCTCCCTTGGCATCCAGTAGGTCCTTCTTGATTATATATTTTATATGTATTATTAAATGTATGTTAACCCCAACGTCCTAATTTTTCCATTCCTTTCACCTTTTTCTAAGTCTGTATGGGTCTTTCTCTGTGGGAATATGTTCATGGGTATCAATTTTTAGATAACACCAGTAAATGATATCATCGGATATTTGTCTTTCTCTTTCTGACTTACTTTACATAGTATGCTTATCTCTAGGCTCATCTGTGGTGCTGCAAAAGGCATCGTTTCATCTTTTCCATGGTTAATATTCCATTGTGTACGTACCACTTCTTCTTTGTCCATTCATTTGTAGATGTACATTTTGGTTGCATCTATGTCTGGCTATTGTAAATATCGCTGCAGTGCATGTTTGGGTGCCTGCGTCTTTCTGAATTCTGGTCTTCTTGAGTTATTGGCCCATTAGTGGTTCAGCAGGATCATATGGTAGCTCAGTTGTTACCTTTTAAAGGCACCTTCATTCTGTTCTAATTAGTGGCTGTTACCAGTTTACATCCCAGCAACAGCATAGGAGGGTGCCCATTCTCGGAAACCCATTCAACATTTATTGTTTGTAGACATTTTTTTCTGATGGCCATTCAGACTAGTGTGAGGTGATACCTTTTTGTAGTTTAAATTTGCATGTCTCTAATAATTCTTGACGTTGAACATGTTTTCATGTCCTTTTTGAAAAAAAAGAACAACAGTGTGAGCAAATTTA
This sequence comes from Eubalaena glacialis, assembly GCF_028564815.1. Taxonomy (NCBI): domain Eukaryota; kingdom Metazoa; phylum Chordata; class Mammalia; order Artiodactyla; family Balaenidae; genus Eubalaena; species Eubalaena glacialis. The sequence continues at coordinate 12,320,433 of NC_083735.1, forward strand.
CCTCTTGAAATTGTCTTCTCGAGAGTTTGCCCTGTTTTGAATATTAATGTCCATTCCTGACCTCAGGACATTTTTTGAGGGCAGGTGTCATTTAAAGCCCTGCAGTCCTTGTGAATATTAAGAGACCATTAGCACTGGGTTTAAAGCTGCCATTGCGGGAAATGGCCAGAAGGCGGCAGATTTCTACATTCCCAGTTTTGGTTACAAGGGCAGTAGAGCCTTCCTGGAAGTCGTGTTCCTAGGTTGCAAATTAGAGTGGAATGTTCCAGGACAAACCCCCAAAAGCTTATGTCTCCTTACTTATGTTTGTTTTTTAAATTTAATTTATATTTTTTATCAGAGTAAATTTGATTAGAGTGTTGTGATTGTCTGGGTGTACAGAAGAATCTGGTCAATTATTCATACATATATCTGTTCATCTTCGGATCCTGTTACCATGTAGGTTATTACAGAGTGTTGAGGAGACCTCCCTCGGTATTTGGTAGGTGTTTGGTGATTATAAATTTTATATGTATTAGTGATTATATAAATTATATATTTTATATGTTATATGTTTATATACATATAACATACATTAGTATATGTACGTTAACCCCATAATCCTAATTTATCCATCCTCCCACCTTTCATTTTGGTTAAGCATTAGTTTGTTTTTTAAGTCTGTGTCTTTCTCTGTGGAAATATGTTCATTGGTAGCAATCTTAGGATAACATCTATAAATGATATCATAGGATATTTGTCATTCCATTTTGACTTAACATAATATGATTATTTCTAGGCACATCTGTAGTCATGAAAATGGCATTGTTCATTTTTTTCCATGGCTAATATTCCATTAGGTATGTGTACCACTTCTTCTTTGTCCATTTGTCTGTTGATGGACATTTTGTTTGCTTCCATGTCTTGGCTATTGTAAATATTGCTGCAGTGCATGTTTGCCTGCCTGTGTCTTTCTGATTCTGGTCTTCTTAGGTTATAGGCCCATTAGTGGATCGACCGGATCATATGGTAGCTCAGTTTTTACCTTTTAAACGCAGGTCCATTGTGTTCTCGTTATTAGCTGTTACCAGGTTACATCCAACCAACAGCATAGTGGCTATGCATTTCTCCACAAACCCTTCAGCATTCACTGTTTGTAGACTTTTTACAGATGGCATTTTTAATTAATTTTTTTTTAATATTTATTTTTGACTGTGTTGGGTCCTCGCCTCTGCGCGAGGGCTTTCTCCAGCTGCGGCAAGTGAGGGCCATTCTTCATTGCGGTGCGCAGGCCTCTCACCATCGTGGCCCCTCCCGTTGCGGAGCACAGGCTCCAGACGCGCAGGCTCAGCAGCTGTGGTCCACGGACCCAGCCGCTCTGCGGCACGTGGGATCCCCCCAGACCAAGGCTCGAATCCGTGTCCCCTGCATTGGCAGGCAGACTCTCAACCACTGCGCCACCAGGGAAGCCCCTACAGATGGCATTTTGAATGTGGAATGGTGATATCTTTTTGTAGTTTGGATTTGGATTCGACCAGTAATTCCCGATATTGAGCTTTTATCCATGTACTTTTTTTTTTTTAATAAAAGTGTGAGTAAAATTATCTTTTCAAATTTTTTTCTTGAAAAATTTTCTGTGTTTTGAATTTTTTGGGCCATTACCTACCCCAAGACATTTTTTGAGGGCAGGTGTCATTTACAGCCCTGCAGTTATTGTGAATATTAAGTGACCATTAGCACTGGGTTTAAAGCTGCTGTTGTGGGATACGGCCACAAGGCGGCAGCATTTCTCCATTCCCAAATCTGGTTACTAGGGCAGCAGAGCCTTCCTGAAAGTGGTATTCCTAGGCTGTAAATTAGAATGGAATGTGCCAGGAAAACCCTCCATAAGTTTATGTCTCATTACTTCTTGTTCATTGTTTTAATTTTTTAAATCGGGGTATTGATTAGAATATTGTTTGTTCTAGGTGTACTCAATCTGGTTCATTTGTACATTGTACATATCTATTCATGTACAGATCCTCTTCCCATGTAAATTATTACAGAGTGTTCAGTAGACCTCCCTTGGTATATGGTCGGTCTTTTTGACATAGGTATTTAATATGTATTTGTATACGTTTAGTAACCCTAATCTTAATTTATCCATTCCTCCCACCTTTCCTTTTAGATAAACTACCTAAGTCTGTGAGTGTCTTTCTCTGTGGAAATATGTTCATTTGTGTCAGTTGTTAGATAACACCTATAAGTGATATCATAGGATATTTGTCTTTTGCTTTCCAAATTACCTCATGTTCTGTGATTATCTCTAGGCTCATCTATGGTGCTGCCAAGAGCAGTGTTTCATTCTTTTCCATGGCTAGTATTCCGTTGTGTACATGGACCACTACTTCTTTGTCCATTCATCTGCTGATGGACATTTTGGTTGCTTCATTGTCTTAGCTATCATGAATATGGCTTCAGTGCAGCTTTGCCAGCCTGTGTCTTCTCGATTCTGGTCTTCTCAGGTGATAGGGCCAGCGGTGGCCTGCTGTATCAAATGGTAGCTCAGTATTTACTTTTAAACGCAGGTCCTTTCTGTTCTCGTTATTGGCTGTTACCACTTTACATCTCACCAGCAGCTAGAGGGTACACAGTTCTCTAAATCTCCTTCAGCATTTATTGTTTGTAGACTTTTTGATGATGGTCATTCGACTGTTGTGACTTGAAACCTTTTTGTAGATTAGATTTCCATGAGTCTAATAATTCCTGATGTTGAGCTTTTATCCATTTTCCTTTTTCTAAAAAAAAGAGTGAGTAAAACTTACCTCTTCATACTCTCTTCTTGAAAAATTTGCTCTGTTTTGAATTTTTTTGGCCTTTTCCTACCTCAGGACATTTTTTGAGGGCAGGTGTCCTTTACAGCCCTGAGTCCTTGTGAATATTAAGTGACCATTAGCTGTGGTTTTAAAGCCGCTCTTGCGGGAAACGGCCACAAGGCCGCAGCATTTCTACCTTTCAAACTGGGTACTTGGGCAACAGAGCCTTCCTGGAAATCGTGTTAGTAGGCTGCAAATTAGACTGGAATGTGCCAGGGCAAATGCCCAAGAGCTTACATCTCCTTATTTCTTGTTTGTTTTTTAAATTTAATGTTTATTTTTTATCAGAGCAAATTTGATAAAAATGTTGTGTTTGTTCTAGGTGTACAGAATCTGGTTCATTATGTATCTATCCATCTTTGGATCCTTTCCCATGTAGGTTATTACAGAGTGTTGAGTAGACCTCTCTTGGTATTCCATAGGTCTTTGGTGATTATATATTTCATATGTATTAGTATATGTCTGTCAACCCCCATATCCTAATTTATCCATTCCTCATACCTTTCCATATGGTTAAACATAATTTTGTTTTCTTAATCCATGAGTGTCCTTCTCTTGGAAATAAGTTCATGGGTATCAATTTTTAGGTAACATCTATAAGTGATTATCATAGGATATCTGTCTTTCGGTTTCTTTCTTACTTCAAGTTGTGTGATTATCTCTAGGTCCTTCCATGGTGGTGCAAACGGCACTGTTTCATGCTTTTGCAGGCCAATATTCCATTGTGTACATGGACCACTTCTTCTTTGTGCATTCCTCTGTTGATGGACATTTTGGTTGCATCCAAGTCTTGGCTATGGTAAATATTTCTGCAGTGCAGGATTGCCAGCCTGTGTCTTTTTGATTCTGGTCTTCTCAGGTGATAAGCCCAGCAGTGGGCTTACCAGATCATATGGTAGCTCAATTTTTACCTTTAAACGCACCTCCATTCTGTTCTCACTGCTGGCTGTTAGCAGTTTACATCCCACCAGCAGCTAGAGGGTACACAGTTCTCTAAAACCCCTTCAGCATTTACTGTTTGTAGAGTCTTTGCTGATGATCATTCTGAGTGATGTGAGGTGAACGTTTTTGTAGATTGGATTTGCATGTCTTTATTTACTCCTGATGTTGAGCATTTTTCCAAGCCCCTTTTTTGTTAAACAAAAAAAAAAGAAAAAATATGAGTAAAATATGCACCTTGAAATTGTTTTCTTAGAGAGTTGCCCTCTTTTGAATTTTTAGGTTGATTTTCGACCCCAGGATTTTTTTTGAGGGCAGGTGTCATTTACAGACCTGCAATTATTGTGAGTGTTAAGTGACCATTAGCACTGGGTTTAAAGCTGTTGTTGCAAGAAACGGCCACAAGGCTGCAGCATTTCTCCATTCCCAAATCTGGTTCCTAGGGCAACAGAGCCTTCCTGGAAGTCGTGTTCCTAGGTTGTAAATTAGAATGGAATGTGCCAGGAAAAACCCCCATAAGTTTATGTCTCATTACTTCTTGTCGTTTTTTAAATTTAATTTTTATTTTTTATCACAGCAAATTTGATTACAATGTGTTGTTTGTTCTAGATGTGCAAGATGTGGTTCTTTTACACATATACATGTATCTATTCATCTTCGGATCCATTTCCCATGTAGGTTATGACACAATGTTGAGTAGTCTTCTCTTGGTATTCCGTAGGTCTTTGGTGATTATATATTTCACATGTGTTTGTATATCTCTGTTAACCCCAGTATTCTAATTTATCCAATCCTCACACCTTTCCATTTGGTTAACCATACGTTTGTTTAATGAATCTGTGATTGCCTTTCTCTGTGGAAATGTCTTCATTGGTATAAATCTTTAGGTAACACCTATAAGTGATATCATAGGATATGTGTCTTTTGCTTTGTGACTTACTTCAAGTTGTGTGAATACCTCTAGACTCATCTATGGTGCTGCAAACGGCATTGTTTCATTTTTTTCCTTGGCTAATATTGCATCTGTACATGTACCAGTTCTTCTTTGTCTATTCATCTGTTGATGGACTTTTTGGTTGCTTCCATGACTTGGCTATTGTAATACTGCTGCAGTGCAATTTTGCCTGCCTGTGTCTTTCCAATTCTGTCTTCTGCGGTTATAGGCCCAGCAGTGGGCCTGCTGGATCATATGGTAGCTCAAAGTTTACCTTTTAAAGGCACCTCCATTCTGTTTTCATTAGTGGCTCTTACCAGTTTACGTCCCATTTAGAGCTGAGGGTACGCATCTCTCCACAACCCCTTCGGCATTTAGTGTTTGCAGAATTTTTGCTGATGGTCATTCTGACTGGTGTGAGCTGATACGTTTTTGCAGATTGGATTTGCATGTCTTTAATAATTCCTAATGTTGAGCATTTTTCCAGGCCTTTCTTTTTTCTGTTAAAAAAAAAAAAGAAAAAAAGTGTGAGTAAAATATACCTTTTGAAATTGTCTTCTTGCAAGGTTGCCCTCTTCAAATTTTTTGGTCGATTTTCGACCCCAGGATTTTTTTTGAGGGCAGGTGTCATTTACAGCCCTGCAATCCTTGTGAATATTAAGTAACCATGAGCAGTGGGTTCAAAGCTGGTGTTTCGGGAAACGGCCACTAGGCAGCAGCATTTCTACATTCCCAAATCTGGTTACTAGGGCAACAGAGCCTTCCTGGAAGTTAGGGTTCCTAGGTTGCAAATTAGAGTGGAATGTTCCAGGTCAAACCCCCAAAAGCTTATGTCTCCTTACTCCTTGTGTGTTTTGTTAATTTAATTTTTATTTTTTTCGCAGTAAATTTGATTAGAGTGTTGTGATTGTCTGGGTGTACAGAATCAGGTCAATTATTCATATATATATCTGTTCATCTTCGGAACCTGTTCCCATGTAAGTTATTACAGGGTGTTGAGTAGACCTCTCTTGATATTTGGTAGGTGTTTGGTGATTATATATTTTATATGTATTAGTCATTATATAATTTATATATTTTATATGTTATATGTTTATATACATATAACATACATTAGTATATGTATGTTAATCCCATAATCCTAATTATTCCATTCCTCCCACCTTTCATTTGGTTAACCATTATTTTGTTTTATAAGTCTGTGAGTGTCTTTTTCTGTGGAAATATATTCATTGGTAGCAATTTTAGGATAACATCTATAAATGATATCATAGGATACTTGTCTTTCCCTTTCGACTTATTTCACATAATATGATTATTTCTAGTCTCATCTGTAGTCATGAAAACCGCAATGTTCATTTTTTTCTGAGTCTAATATTCCATTAGGTACATGTACCACTTCTTTGTCCATTCATCTGTTGACGGACATTTTGTTGGCTTGCACAACAAAAGATGCACAACTTCACTAACAACCGAGGGGTTAAAGCCATAAGAAAACTACTGTGCATACACCTACCAGAATGGCAGACATGAAAGACATAGTATCAAACATCAGCAGGATGTGGAGCAATGGAAAGCCTGGTACGCAACGGGGGGATGCAACCACTTCTGAAACAATCGGGCCTCAGATAGTGAAGTCCGTGCACAGAGACCCACAGTGCTCCTTCCAGTTGAACACAAAGCCACCAGCCCTGCACCAGGACACACGGACATGGACTCGCAGCCACAGGAGCCAAACCTGAAAGAACCTGAAGGCCATCACAGGCGGATGCAGAAATGAACCATGCACGCTCCTATGAAGGAATATTCCACAGCAATGGAGTACATTTTGTTTAAAGGTAGTAAAACTATAAAAATTATTTTTAAAAAAAACTATATTTACAAGATGAAAGAATCTATAATTCTGGCACCTAGGGATTGTCGAATGCTCCTAAAAATAGATTGTTGTGGAAATGTTTATTACAGGGAAATTGACATATTCTCTAGGAAGGACGGGGTGAATGGGCCTGCTACATTTTCTACATTGAAGACATATACAGGTTTTGATTCTACTTCTGTTAAATCAAGTGGGGCTTCATTGGATTTCTGCTACTGCGGAGATAATCAAATTCTGGGTAGGGGTCAGGAGAAAATTAGTCATAGGTGTTCTTGTGTAATAATTACTGTTGAAAGTGTAAATGATCCATTTATCAGTAAGACTGAGAATAGAATAACTGCTACATTACTTCATATGAGATGATTGTCTGTGCTATTGTCCCTAGAGCTCCAGTGAGTGAGTATTTTGAATGTGAAGCTCATCCAGATCTGAGGATGGAATAAATGGCTAGGTGTGATATGACTAATATAAATAATATGCCTACATTTATATTAATTAGTGGATAAGATATGGGAAGAGGAATTCATGTTGTGAGAGCCTGGGTTAAGGCTAGCATTGGGGCAATAATATATAAATTGATGATGTTGATGGACATAGTGGTTCTTTAATAAGTAATTTGAATGCCTCAGCAATGGGTTGTAATAATCCATGGGGGCTGATGATTTTTGGCCCTTTCTGGATTTGTATATAGCCTAGGATTTTCCATTTAGTTAATATGAGGAATGCTATGGTGAATTAAATTGGGTAATTTGTGAAAGAATGTTGATTATAAACATATTCTTAGGAAGAGGACTTGAACCACTGCAGAAAAAGTTTCAGTTTTACATAATTACCGGGCTCTGCCACCGTAACGAACCCTGTTCTACAGTAGGGTATGTATAAATTAATTGAATGTAGATTATATCATCATTTAGTTTGAAGACATTTTGTAAAGTAAGCCGTATTGCTCTTGTCCTTTCATACTGGAAGAAATCTGCAATAGACAGAAACCAACCAGGATGACTCCAGTCTGAACTCAGATCACGTGAGACTTTAATCGTTGAACAAACAGACAATTAATAGCAGTTATACCATTGAAATGTCGTGATCCAGCATCAAGGTCATACATATTGCCCATATGAACTCCAGAATACAATTACACTGTTATCCCTAGTAAAACTTGTTCCATTGATCAGTGTTTTAGAAGAACAGGTGATAAAGCATTTTGACTAGCTGGCCTAAATTTTAATCACTCAGAAGTGGTTTCATTCTCCAAAAAATAAATGGCGCACGGGCTCAAGACACACCAGCTTCAGTAATTGTGGCGTGCAGACTCAGTAGTTGTGGCCCACTGGCTTAGTTGTTCCGTGGCACGTGAGATCTTCCCGAACCAGGGATCGAACCGGGTCCCCTGCATTGGCAGGCGAATTCTTAATCACTGCATCACCAGGGAAGTCCCAGAATCGCAGTCTCCCTTTTAATATACCTTAAGCCCAAAGAATCCATGGAAAATTGTTACAGAAAATAAGACAATAAAATATTGTAAGGACTATAACAGAAACATATAGTACACAGTTCATATAGACACATCCCAAGCAGTTACAAAGTATATTAAAAGGGAGGCTGCAATTTTAAAAGAATAAGAAAAATTATACCCACAAACTCCCAATCTTTCCTGAAACGTTGCAATCTGAAACCCTATTGTAGGAAGCAGAAGATTCCAGGAGACATTCTACAAATGAAGGACTCCAAACCCTGTGGTTGGATAAGGAATTCTGGAAGGAAGGTATCCTCACCCAAGGAGAGCAGGTTCCTATACTTCTCTAACATCACATCCCTGTACAATTCCCATTGATCTTGGTCCAGGCATTCTCACTCCTCTTGAGAGAAATCTATGGCCACCTCCTGGAATGTCAGCAGTCCCTGAAATTAAAAGTACACATGCCATGTGGCCACGGGAAGAGTTCATAATGTGACCCAAGAAGAAAACAGCAAGTTAAGAGAACTGGTTTTAATTTAGAAGAGTGTCTTCAATTATCCACTAATATATATATATATTTTTTTTAACAAAGTAACTTTCTCTACCTTATTTCTAACTACAAGAAAAGAGTATGGCATGTGATCCACAAAACCAGTATAGAGACTATACTTGTCTGGAAAAGAAATGATAAAATGATGGTTTCAACACAGGCATATGCATTTTTGACTGTTTTATTTATATCAAACTGGATAAAATGTGTGTATTTCTCATACAGAAAAGACATGTCGAGGTAGAAATGTACCTTTCAACTATTCACGGGTACACAAGTACACTGGGGAGATTGTAAAAGTGCAGATTGTGATTCAGTAGGTCCGGTGGGCCTGAGTTCTATTTTTTTAACAAGCTCATTTTTAACTAGTGATGCCACAGTCTCTGATTCATTAACCACAACTGTGAATATCAGAGACATAATTAGAAAGGTAAAAATTCATATTTAATTTTGAACTTAAAGTGTTTTATGGATTTTACACCTTTAATAGAATAGTGAGCACAGCAGCAACAATCATTTCTGAATATTTACTATAGACTGTGTATCTTTCTAACTTTTTTGTGTAGGATTCCAGGAAAAAGGCCTGGGCTGCGGCCACAGCGGGCGTGGCCCCCAGGCCGGGCCGCCCCTCCAGGACCCCCGACGGGGCCCTGCGCTCCTGGCGGCTCCCTCCCCCGCTGCCCCGCTCCCTCCCGGAAGGCCTCGGGGCAGAGCGGTCCCACCCGCTGCGCGCTGAACAGAGCTCGCGTTTCCGCAGAGCTGGAACTCCCGGCTCGGGGTCTCTTCCCTCCGCCGTCACGGAACTGCCCCGGAGCCCGAGGGGAGGGCGGCCTCACTGAGGCTGCCGGCTCTGGAGGTGCCCCGGCGGCCGAAGCCGCGACAGTCGTGGGGACGGCGGGCCGGGTAAGTGGGCGCCGACCCTCCGCCTGGTCTGGTGCCCGGGCGGCAGCGCAAGACCAGCTTCTGAGGGGCAGGGGTTCGCTGCCACCCGCCGCTGCTGTGCAGAAAGAGCGGCCCCCAGCGTCTGGTCCCGGGGAACTTCGGTCCCGCCTCTCGCCCCTGCCCTCGGCCTGGCTCGCGGGGCCTGGTGGGCGTGGGGAGGGGGTCGGCCTGAGCGTCCTGAGGGGAAACGGGGCAAGGGAGGCGCAGGGTCCGGTTGGAGCGCCAGCGCCCCTCCTCCCGACTGCGGGGAAAGCGGCTGAAAACTCCTCCCGAGGCGCGCAGGCCCCTTATTCAGACGAGTCCCTCTGCGCTCCTTCCTCCCTGAGCTAAAGTACCGGGGGGAGGGGACAGGGCAGGGGACTGGCGCAGGTAATGGGGAACATCAAAAGGTGATTGTTAACTAAGGAAAACCAGCTCTCCCAAGGTGAGGAATGGAGCGCTTTACTTCATATGGGAAGATGCAAGACTCTGGGCTCACTGAAACCCTTCCTTTGATATGCACCTCAGCTCTCTGGGGCCTGCATTTTGTATTTGCATATCCTGAGTGCCTCAGGGCCCGCCGGCTCACATTGGAGGGCTGCAAGTGCTGAAGACTGTGACATCCTTTGTTTACTGATATGGCAAGAAATATTCCATTTCTCACAGGCTTGAGGGGCAGACAGTGAAAAAGAGTCGGAGAATCTCACTCGGCATGTACTTTGGTTTACATATAGATAATATTTATACTTAACTGTGCTAATAGAGGTTCTCAAGTCCAATCAACTTGTACTACTGCCCTCTATGTATCAATTTCATCAATATCATAAGATAAATGCCTATAGAATTGACTTAATCCATTTAAATAGGATAATGATTTTTAAAGGAAACATAATAGAAATATAACAACAAAACCTTTACCACTAAAGGCTGGGTCTGGAACAACCTAAATAAATGTTCCATTGTTAAAATATTGAAAGATGTATTCAATAGAAATATCAACAAAAATGACAAATAATAAGGGTAGCAGAATGTTGAAATGTTCTATCTTTATCATTAAAGTGGCAGAAAATCATTTATTAGTAGGCACTGGGGGCAGAAGATGCCTGATTTCATATCTTTGTCATATTTGTGCAGTTGTTTCAACAAGTAACTTAAAGACAAAATGGAAAAACAAGGAGGTTTGTGCCTGAGATCATGTTGACGTGAAACCAGGGATGGCCACCTTGTGCCAGGTGAGTTAAGTTTACCTGGCAGGTAGACTGCAGAGCTCCTGGGAAGCAAGGGTTGGAATTTTTCTGCTGGGTGCCCCTTAGGTTCTGTGACTTGACTGACTGTGAGTCATGTTTCGGGAAAGACCTGATCACAGGAAAAGGGTGGGAATAGAGTGATTTGGGGAGCAGCTAACAACATTCATCACAGCTCACGGCCTGAATGAATTTTAAAGAAACAGGAAAACAAATGCTTCTTATGGAATCAGAGAATGTGAGGGCTGGACAATCCCAGAAAATGAGGAACACCCATCCCATTTTCCAGATGAGAAAACAGAGGTCCAGCAAGGTGAAATCCCTCACCCAATTTGCACCCGTCTCTCCTCCCCACTACGTGGTTCATGAAAGCAGGACTCTTCCTGTCTTGATCACTGCTGAACCCCAAAAAGGGCCAGGCATCTAGCAGCTGCTCCAAAAATTTTGGTTGACTGTAGGAACAATGCTATTTCTTTCTTTCTCACTCTTATTCAGGATTGTGCCAAGAACTCCCCAGGTTGCAATGTAATTCGATAAATGTAAATACTAATTGAGTTTTGTTGTGATGAGGACTTAGGCTTTGAAGGTAACAGACTTGGTTCAGATCTTGGTTCTGCCACTCAATAGCTGTTTGGCTTTGGGAAAATTACTAAACCTCTCTGAGATTATTTCCTCCTTTGTAAAGTGGGGATAAATCTATCTAAGCCAGCAGAGCACCTGCATGAGAGATGTGCACTAAATATTGGTCTTTCTCACTCTCCTACGCCATCTCTCTGTTCTTCCCAGAGAAGCTGTACAGAAGGATATAGTACTTTTTAAAAATAGTTAACTAATTAATTAATTAATTTGTTTTTGGCTGCGTTGGGTCTTCGTTGCTATGCGCAGGCTTTCTCTAGTTGCGGCAAGCGGGGGCTACACTTTGTTGCGGTGCGCGGGCTTCTCATTGCGGTGGCTTCTCTTGCTGCGCTTGTTGTGGAGCACCGGTTCTAGGCGCGCGGGCTTCAGTAGTTGTGGCCTGCAGGCTCAGTAGTTGTGGCGCATGGGCTTAGCTGCTCCGCGGCATGTGGGATCTTCCCTGACCAGGGCTCGAACCCATGTCCCCTGCCTTGGCAGGCAGATTCTTAACCACTGCGCCACCAGGGAAGTCCGATATAGTACTTTTTAAAGAGGGGTTTTAATTTATTTCAGATTGTGTACATTTTTCTTGTAGGAAAGATTATTCCACTATAGAAACATAAACACACAAAACCACTGCAAATGCAGTATTCTATGGGTTAGATATTATCAGTCACATTTTATAAGTAATTGGGCAAATGCCAAAGCACTAGGTACTGGGGAGTAAGAAGACTCAAATCTGGGGTGCCCCCCACCCAAATTTCAAGAGCAGGGTGTGTTTTCCAAATCCATGTTTCATCTGGTCTTTGTTTCTCATCCATCCTCTGTGTCTGCCTTTCTCAAGAAGGCTCAGATCCTCGGCTTTCACACCCTCCCAGCTGGCTGTGCCCCAGCTCCCGGCCTGGAACCTCTGCGTGCCTGGGTGTGCCTGCTCCCCCTGTGCATCACCAGCTTTGCCAGGGAGCTGCTGTATCGTGCACTGCTTGCTGTACCCAGAGTACCTGGACCCTTCTGGTACATGAAGTGCAGCCTCCTCACCATGTGTGCAGCCCATCCCCTTACCTTATATCCTGCCTGTAAGCCAGGCTTGGGGGTGACTACAGTGTGCATTCAGCTGTGTGAGGTGCTGGGATCAAAGTGAAGTTCCCAACTTTTGAAGTTGCAGGCTTGAGGGGCACACAGTGATTTAAAGTCGGGTCACCTGACTTAAAGGGGGGACTGATTGATTTAAAGCCAAGGCAGCTGACTTAAAGCCTGCGTCCCTCAGCTGCAGGATGAGACCAACTTTGGCGGTGCACGGGCTCGCTCCAAGCCAGCACTGCTGTTCAGGAAGAGCTTCCAGTAGCGCCTTAGTGCAGGGGGACTTGGTCCGTTGTCTTGCCCCTGCCCTCAGAGGCGGGCCACCTGCTCTTCTGGAGAATCAGGGAGGGGGAAGTGCAGAGTCCCAGCTGGAGTTGCGGCACCCCTTGTCTGATGGCAGGGAAAGGGGGACGGGGCTGTGTGGTGTCCTGGGGCTGGACTCACCAGGTCGACTCAGCCTCTCAGCCTCCTAACCTCCCCCCACACACTCCACAAGAGTTTCCAATAATATGTAATTGCGCCTTAGGTTCTCGGTCTTCAAACTCATACCCAGGCTCCCAGGTCCCTTGACTCAGCCAGTTCCTCTGTGCTCTTTCTTCTATTAGATACAGTCCCAGAGGGAGGGGCTGGGGGATGGGACTGGAGGGATGCCGGCAGCACTGGCCTCAGCTGACTAAAGAGATCCGGGGCCTGCGCTATCACACATGTGTGAGGACCCTTAAGGCGGAATCGAGGGGGCCAGTTAGAGGCAGTCCTTGCTGCCTCAAGTGAGTATGGATCACCGTCGGGTGGGGAGCACGCTGACCCTTGAGAAGTACTGTTAGGAGGATGTGTTCCTCCCTCGGCTTCAAGGACGTGGGTGGGCTTCAGGGCTCCAGTTCCCCTCCAGGCCTCCAGGTCCGACTGCACCGCAGCGGCCTTGCAGACCCGCCTTCCTGTCCCAGAACTTGCCAGGCTCCAGGAAGAATCCAGACTGCAGAGATGGTGCCTGAGCGCTCCAGCTTGAGAAGTGCTGTCCCTGGGGACCCAACAGTGGCGGGAGGAAGGGTGAAGGGAGTGGGGGGGTGGGGTCGGGAGGGGTGGCTGCCCTGGGAGACGCTGAGAGAGAAATATCGCCCCCCACACCCCCTGCCCCTGCAACTGACCCATTGATGCCATAGGATCTCAGGGCCTTTTAGTCAGAGATGCCTCTGCTTCTTTACTCCTGTGTTCAAAACTATGCAAAACCAACTCTTCATCCTCTTGCTGCCTTGCCAGGACTTTTAAAGCACTGTTCTTTTGAAGCACTCGTTCCCTAAACTGCAGTTTGGAGCTGTCCCAGCTATTTAAAAGTGTTCTCCTTAAACTGAGACTAAATCCTACTCTTTTGGAAAAACGGCCTTCACTTCATTGGAGATCGTCTTTTCTGCCCATTCCTTCCTTCTACTGCCCTCTTAAGAACCCCTGTGCTCAAAGAGCTTGGTGATTTATTTTTTGCTTGATGTCAAAAAGAAACCTTCCCCATGCACCCCAAAAAGCTTTCCTGGAACATAGGTGTTTCACAACCATGACAGTGTTTTGCAGTTAGTATACACTGGGTAGACTGCCTAGCAATCCCTCCAAGAGCCAGAGGTGAGCAAACCTTTACTTATTTGATTGGATGCCCTTCAAGTTTAGGAAGGTCCCATTCTTATGACCCAGCAGGTAAGACAGAGCCCTGGATGGCTGTGGCTGTGATTAGGTAACTTCTGATGATTTTATTTCCCTTACTGAGCTGCTGCTTCTAGGTTAAATTCATTTTATTACCTGTCCATTTTTAAAGAAAGACTGACAAAGTCACTGTAATAGGTCAGGAGTCTGAACTCAGGGTTGGTCAAAGGTACTCACAGGGAGGAAGGTGGGTAAAATAGGAGGGTTGGCAAGTACAGCCAGGACACCCGTGTTCATCATGCATACTAATAAAGGCCAGAATCTCCTCATTTATCTCTGGTGGGAAGTTCTGATGGTTTCACAGGATCAAACTCAAATCATATTCAAACTAGGGGATTTCCCTGAGCATAAAAGGAAGTATCCGTCCCTAGCAGGAGTCGCTGCAGAGGAATAAAGACATAGATGTAGAGAACGGACTTGAGGACACAGGGAGGGGGAAGGGTAAGCTGGGATGAAGTGAGAGAGTGGCATGGACATATATACACTACCAAAGGTGAAATAGATAGCTATTGGGAAGCAGCTGCATATAGCACAGGGAGATCAGCTCAGTGCTTTGTGACCACCTAGAGGGGTGGGATAGGGAAGGTGGGAGGGAGACACAAGAGGGAGAGAATATGGGGATATATGTATACGAACAGTTGATTCACTTTGTTATACAGCAGAAGCTAACACAACAAGGTAAAGCAATTATACTCCAATAAAGATGTTAACAACAACAACAAAAAAAACCCCCAAATCTAAGTCAATCAAGACAACGGAGACAATGTATGTGTTTACAGTTCAAGAAATCCACAAGGGAATCCTTTATTCTGTAGGCAATGAATGGTCCATTCAAAAAGAAAACAACTTTCTAAAATGTTGTTTTTCCATTTATTGTTCAGAACATCATTTTTATACCTCTGCTTTTCTTACTATTCAAAGCCAAGTCACGTGAGTTACAGGGAAGCAGCTGATTGATTTAAAGTTGGGTCATGTGATTTAAAAACCAGTGGCAGTTGATTGATTTATATCCCGGTCATATGACATGAGGAGGGGGTGCTAAAAACTGCTTTTTCATCTCTGGCTCAGAATATCATATTTACCTTGGTTTTTCTTATGATTTAGAAAACTTGAGCTGTCTCTCCTTGGAATCATCAGGAGAAAAATACAGTATTTCAGGTTCATTCTTGAAACCAACTTCTCACGGTTAAGGTGTATTGGCTAAAAGATCTTCCTTCTTCAAGAGATTCCAGACCTCTGTAAGACACTTCATTGTAATTGGAGAAAAAGGAAGAATGAATTCAGGCCAGCAGCTGCAGGAGGCCAAGGCAGCCCCCAGGCCTAGGGAAGGAGGAGGAGGAAGGGCTGAGAGTTGCCATTAGAGCAGACAACCTCCAGAGGGCGCTGAAGCACCGGCAGAGCCCACCTGCCACTCCCACTTTGGCACTCCAGGGTCAGATTTGGGTTTGGAGATGGGGTTGCTGTAACCCCAAGGAGGTGAGCAGAGAGGAGGAGTTGATTACCGGTCTCTTCTGACTCTCTGACCCAAATTGCCTGGCTTCACAGGGGGGACAGAGTTTTGCTTTCAGCAAACTGATGGGGCACTTCCAGGCTGGTTGGGTTGCCCAGTGGCCCGACAGCCTGACAGGCTGACTGCGGTGTGACCGCCCTTTGTTTCTCCAGAATCTGTACATCAGGAGGTGCATGGGTGCGGGAGCCCATTCACCGCCCCTCCCCCCAAGGGGGATGGCACCTTCCCTGGCTGTACCCTATGATCACCAGGTACTTGAAATGAATGCAAGTTTTTTGACTTCAAGGAAAAGCTCACATAACCGTTTCTTCCTCATAATGTGTGGGATTTACTATAGTGGAAGGACATTATAAAGAACAGGTAGAAAACTCACCTGTTGGTCTCCATGTAGGAGTTTATTTTGCATGAATCCCTCCTACATGAGTAGATAGCAGAGGTTTATTTTTGTTCCCGTGTGTGTAGTTGTGGCAGAGGATGTAGGTATGGTGATTTGAAGCCCTCAAAGAAATATTCTCAGAACTCTCAAGACTTCTCTTGATCGGAACCGAAAGAGACCTGGAAAAGGAGGAAAAGAAAAGGAGGAGGGAGAACGAATGACTGTTTCTCAGTAAATTCACCTTCCTGGTTGATTGTTCTGTCTTCTCCTTTCTTTTAACTTCTATGTATGTCTAATGGAATAATGTAGAAAGGCTGATTTTTATGCTTTAAAAGATTTTACATCACAAAGAAACTAGAAGTGGCTAACAGAACTTATTCAAATCAATTTTACATAGAGACTTTGATATTAAATTTGTATACTAAAATGGGTTTATCCCAATTTTCTCTTTCTTTTTGAGTGAATATTTGTAACATATTTTTGTAGATAATAACTTATCCTAGATATACAACATTGTGAGAATGGGTACCATTTTTTACCACTTAAATGATTTCTTTTAAATGAATAGATTGTACACTTTAAATGCCAATGTTGTGTCTTACGTGTTGTTTTTTAATTCCTTGATTTCCAAAACTTGTGTTTATTTAATTGATTTCTATCTAATTATCTGTGTCTCCCCTTTATTGTTTCTTACTTTATATTTTATTGATCTATAGTTAATTTACATTATTATATTAGTTTCAGAGGTACAACATAGTGATTCATAAATGTTTAGGTTCTTCTCCATTTATAGTTATTATAAAAGAGTGGCTATATTCCCCATGCTATACAGTACATCACTGTAGATTATTGATTTTATACATAGTGGGTTGTACCTCAAAATC
Source organism: Eubalaena glacialis (assembly GCF_028564815.1). Taxonomy (NCBI): domain Eukaryota; kingdom Metazoa; phylum Chordata; class Mammalia; order Artiodactyla; family Balaenidae; genus Eubalaena; species Eubalaena glacialis. Next base: position 12,337,344 of record NC_083735.1, read on the forward strand.
TCCTACCACTATTTTGCTCCTCCACCCTATCTCTCCCTGCTGGTAACCACTAGTCTGTTCTTTAATCTGTGAGTCTGTTTTTTTGTTGTTGTTGTATTCAATTTTTTAGATGCCACGTGTAAGTGATAACATACCATGCTTGTTTTCTCATAATATACCATGCTTTTTTTCTCATAACATGCCATGCTTGTTTTCTCTGCGGCTTATTTTACTAAGCATAATACCCTCCAAATCCATCCATGTTCTTGCAAATGGCAAAATTTCATTTTTTGCTGAAGTCATCATAAAAAATCTTTTTTATCCACTAAGCTATTGATGAACACTTAGTTTGACTCTATATCTTGGCTATGGCAAATAACACTGTTATGAACATTGGTGTGCAGTTATTTTTTTGAAATAGTGTTTTTGTTTTCTTCTGATATACCCAACAGTGAAATTGCTGGATATTATGGTAGTTCTATTTTTAGTTTTTTGTGGAACCTCCATTGTGCTTTCCACAGTAGCTGCACTACTTCACATTCACATCAAGAGTGTACAAGAGTTTCCCTTTCTCCACATCCTCACTAACCTTTGTTATTTGTGATCTTTTTGATGACAGCCATTCTGACAAGACTGAGGTGATATATCTCATAGTTTTGATTTGCATTTTACTGCCGATTAGCTATGTTTAGCATCTTTGTGAGTTCTGGCTGTCTATATGTAGTTTTTCCTTGGAAAAAATGTCTATTTAGGCCTTCTCATTTTTTTAAAAAAGATTGTGGGTGTTTTTTTGATATTGAGTTGTATGTGCTGTTTCTGTAGTTTAGATATGAACCCTTGCTTGGTCATCTTTTTTGATGTTAACCTCTTATCATGTGCAAATATTGTCTCTCCTTCAGCAGGTTGTCTTTTCATTTTGTCTTTGGTTTCCTTTGCTGTGCAAAATCTTTTAAGTTTAGTGAAGTCCCATTTGTTTATTTTTGCTTTTGTTTCATTTGCCTTAGTAGACTGAACCTAAAACTGTTGCTATCATTTATGTTGAAGAATGTTTTATATTTTCCTCTAGGGGTTTTATGGTTTCTGGTCCTACATTTAGGTCTTTATTCAGTTTTGCATTTATTTTATATATGGTGTGCTAAAATAATCTAATTTTATTCTTTTCCATGTAGCTGACCAGTTTTCCCAGTACCACTTATTGAAGAGACAGTTTTTTCTCCATATTGCCTGCTTTGTCATAAATCAATTAAATATAAGTGTGTGGGCTTATTTCTGGGATCTCTATTCTATTCCAGTGATCTTTGTGTCTGTTTTTGCTCTGGTACCTTTCTCACTGATTACTGTCACTTTGCAGTATAGTCTGAAGTCAAGGTGCGTGATGCCTCCAGCTGTGTTCTTTCTCAAGATTGTTTGGCTATTTGGGGTCTTTGTGTTTCTATACAAATTTTAAAATTACTTTTTCAAGTTCTGTGAAAATGCTTTGGTATTCTGATAGGGATTGCATTAAATCTGTAGATTGTCTTTGGTAGTATGGTTATTTTAACAGTATTAATTCTTCCAGTCCATGCACATGCTATATTTTTCCATCTTTTTGTGTTGTCTTCAACTTCTTTCACCAATGGCTGATAGATTTCTGAGCACATGTCTTTGACCTGCTTAGGTGTGTTTATTCCTAGGTATCTTATTCTTTTTGATGTGATTGCATATGGTATAGTTTTCTTAATTTTTCTTTCTGACAGTTTTCAGTTTTGTTTTTTCTTCTTTTTCTAATTCCTTCAGGTGTAATGTTAGGTTGTTTATTTGATATTTTTCTTGATTCCTAAGAATAAGCTTGTATCACTATAACTAACCCCTGTGAACTGCGCGGGCTGTGTCCCATAGATTTTGGATCATTGTGTGTTCATTTTTATTTGTCTTGGGTATTTTTAGAATCCCTCTTTAATTTCTTCAGTGTTCCTTTCTTCCCCCTTTATTCCCTTCATCTGTGATGTGAGGACTATCTTTAATATTATGTTTGGATTTCTTTCAGTTTTGTGTGTGTGTATGTGTGTGTGTGTGTGTGTGTGTGTGTGTGTGATTATTTAAGTTGCTGAGCTCTTAATTTCACATGGACACTAACAACCCTGCATTGTTACTCTGCTCCCCCACAGTTACTGAATTTGACCTTATATTTTACATCTACTTGTTTTGTGTGTCCCTTAACTTCTTATTGTGAATATAGATGATTTTATTACTGTTTTCTTTCATCCTTCCTATTAGCTGTGTCCATGGTTGATTTACTACCTTTGTTGAATATTTGCGTTAACCAATGAGGTTTTTCCTTTAGTAAGTTTCCTTTCCTAATTTTTATGTTTCAATCGTGACCTTTTCTTTTTCACTTAGAAAAGCCCCTTTAATATTTCTCATAAAGCTGGTTTGGCGATGCTGAGCTCTTTTAGTTTTGCTTCTCTGTAAAACTTTAGATCTCACCATCAAATCTGAAGGAGAGCCTTGCTGGGTAGACTATTTTTGCTTATAGGCTTTTCCCTTTCATGACTTTAAATATACCATGCCACTCCCTTCTGGCATGCAGAGGTTATCCTGAAAAGTCAGCAGATAACTTTATGCAATTTCCCATGTTTGTAACTTGTTGCTTTTCCTTTGCTCCTTTTAATAGTGTCTTTTTATCTTTATTTTTTTTTTCCATTTTAATTACAATGAGTCTTGGTGTGGTCCTCTTTGGGTTGATACTGTTTTGGCCTTGCTGTGTTTACTGGACTTGGATGTCTGTTTTCTTTCCCAGGTTAGGGAAGTTTTCAGCTCTTATGTCTTCAGGTATGTTCTACACTGCTTTCTCTTTCCTTTTTGCTTCTGGGACCAGTATAATGCAAATATTAGTACACTTGATGTTGTTTCACAAGTCTGTTCAACTTTCCTCATTTCATTTTAATCTATTGTTTTACCGTTCATCTTCAGTGATTGCCAGTACTCTGTCCTTCAGTTTTCTGATTCATTCCTCTGTATCATTTAGTCTACAGTAGGTTCCTTTAATGTATTTTTCATTTCAGTTATTGTATTCCTCATCTCTGTTTTGTTGTTCTTTAATGGTCTAACTCTTTTTAAAAAAATTCTAACTTCTTGCTCTGGTCGTCCATTATTCTCCTGAGTTCTTTGATCATCTTTACAGTCATTACCTTGAACCCTTTGTTGAGGAGATTGGCTATCTCCACTTCACTTAGATCTTCTTCTGAATTCTTATCTTGGTCCTTCATTTGGATCGTGTTTCTGTGTCACCTCATTTTTCTTAACTTCCTGTTTTTATTGCTATGTATGTAGTAGGTTTGTTACATTTCCTGACCTTGGGGAAGTAGCCTTTTGTAGGAGATGTCCTATGGGTCCCAGCAGCCCCCTCTCCCCTGGTCACCAGAGCTATATATTCTAGGTGTACCCCCCTATGTGGGCTGCTTGGGGTCTTCTGCTGTGGTGGGCTGACTACTGTGGGTGTTCTGGTAGGCTTGGCTGCCCCCAGACTGCTTGTTTGCCAGGCTCTGCCTTGTATGGAGGCTGTCTGTGCTGCTTGGTGAGACTAAATCATAAGGCAGCTGGCTGCACAACTCTGGGGGACACCAAATCTGGTGCTGGTTCACTTATGGGTAGAATTTCAGTCCAGGTGATATCAGGGCTAGTGCCCAGTCACTGGTTCTGGGGCTATGCTGGCTACTGGGAGGAAGAGACAGGTCCTGCGTTCTGGCTGCAGGGCCCAGGAGTCACAGAGTTGGTGTTGGATCACTGTTCCTGACACAGGTCTCTGCAGGGTCGGGGGTATCTCTAATCTCGTGTTGGCATTCTGATGGGCAGGGTCAGGACCCAGCTGAGTCCATGGCTGCGTCTGGCCTGCAATTAAGTGGCCTGGTTACACAGGCTGCTGGACTGTGGTATTCCTGGAGCTGGTGTGTGCCTGTTGGTGTATGAGGCTGATCCCACTGCTAGAGCAGGTTTGCTGTTGGGTAGGTCCAAGCTCCATCCAGTCCCTGTGCAGTTATCACCTGCCGATGGTGAGGCTGACTCCAAGGCCAGAGCAGGCTCACTTGTCAGAGGGGCCAGGGACTCTGGGGCTGGTGCCTGTCCACTGAGGTGTGGAGGCTGGTCCTGGGGCTTTTGGTGGCTGGGCCCATGTCCAGGGGCAGCTGTGCATTGAGAGGATCTGAAGGCAGCCTGTTTGCTGGTGGGTGGGGCTATGCCCCTGCTCAGTTAGTTGCTTGGCCTGCAGCATCCTAGTACTTGTGTCTATAGTCTGGTGGAAATGGGTAGGGCTCGGTCCTGAGGCTGATAAGCTAGAGGGAGGATTCTGAAATTATGCTTGCTGGTACCAGCGTCCACGAGGTAGAAGGAGCTCCCCCGAATGGCTGCTGCCAGTGTCTCTGTCCCTGAGGCTGTGCTGTAGTTGCCTCTTGCCTCTCTAGGAGACTCTCCAAGATCAGGAGGTAGGTGTGACCCGGGATCCTTTCAAATGACTGCTTCTGTTCTGATTCTCAGATCATGTGGGATTTTGTGAGCATCTTTTAAGAGTGGAATCTCTATTTCCCACAACCCTCTGGCTCTCTGGAAAATAAGCACTACTGGTCTTCAAAGCCCAACTTTCTAGGAACTCTTCTTTCCAGAACAGGATCCCTGGGCTTGGGAGCCTGATGTTGGCTTCATACCCCTTGCTACCTGGGAGCACCTCTGAAATTGTAATTATTCTCCCATTTGTGGGCCACCCACTTGGTGGTATGGGTCTTGACTCTATTGAGATTTTGCCCTTCCTTTCTGTCTTGTCGAGGTGCCTTCCTTATATCTTTAGCTGTAAAACATCTTTTATGGTAGGTCCCGGCCTTTTTCATCAATTACTGTTCTGTAAACAGTTGTGACTTTGGTGTGCCCGTGAGAGGCATCAAGCTCTGGGTCTTTGAATGCTACCATGTTGGACAATCTCTCTACTTCATTCTTAAATCATATTATTTAAGTTTTCTTAGTATCTTATTTGATTAGCGACAGTTTGAAATTTATTATCACTCATGTTTACTTCGCCTGTTTAAAAAAATTGAATAGTGCATTCATTCAGTTTGAAATGAAGGTAGTGACCTGTGAATTTCCATACCTCAAAAATCAAGGATAGGACAAAAGCCTTTTCTACCTGTGTTACCCTCAAACTCTGCACCCCACCCCAGCCTGAGGATTAACCTCTTGCACCCATGCTCACCTTCTGTTTTCGGACCGTTAACCATCATTGCATCTGTATGTGTGTTGACAAAGTGAACTCTAGTCTTTGCAGTTTTTGTGTTTTTTTTTTTGGTTTAGGGAACAGTCCTACTATGAATGTACATTTACTGCTCTACTGAAGTTCATATATAAACCTGTCAAGCACATTACCAGAATTGGAATTGCTTGTATATACACTTTGGTAAATTTTAGAGACAATGGTAGAACGGAAGTAAATTGTATTTCAAATGCCACAATATTCTCACACCATGAAAACCCTTCCCTTTTTAATATATTTGTGTGTAGTTTATCTTTATGCCCATACTATATTTCCCAGAGATGGGTAAGTGTTATGTTTCTTGCTGGCACATTTACCGTATCGTTCAAAGTCAGGCGTTTAGTGGTTTTAGCATGATCCTATTTCCATGAACTCGCAAATACAAGATCTTCTCTCACACTGTCTTTTACTCCCTGCTGTTTTATATTGCCCTCCTAATTCTCAGTCCTGGTCTTTCTTTATGTTCTTCATCAACCTGGGTAGGTTATACTATTTTCTCCCTTATTCAAGACCAATAGAATAGAATAGAACACCCAGAAATAAACCCTGATATATGGCCAAATGATTTTTGACAAGTTGCCAAGACTTTTCAAAGTAGAAAGGATAGTATTTTCAACAAATGGTGCTGAGAAGTCTTGTGGTCAACATGCAAAAGAAGGAAGATGGACCCTTACCTAACATCATATGCAAAAATTAATGAAAACGTATCAAGAAACTAAATATAAGACCTAATAAAATAAAAAGTCTTAGAAGAAGATACGGGACAAGAGCTTCATGATATTGGATTTGGCAGTGTTTTCCTCAATATGAAACGAAGGAACAACAAAGGTACAGCTAACAAAAAAATAAACAATTTGCAGTACATAATTTAAAAAAAATGTATCAAAGAAATGTAAACAGAATAAAATGGCAACCCACAAGATGGGAGAAAATATTTCAAAGCCATCTATCTGACAAGAGATTTCTATTCAGAATATACAGAGAACTCCTACAACTGAACAAAAAGCAAACACCCTGATTCAAAAATGGATAAAAGACTTGAATAGATGGTTCTTCAAAAAGATGTACAAATGACTAAGCACTTGAATAGATGCTCCATATCACTAAATGCATGTTTATATATTTGTGTGCATGCATACACACACAAGCACACACACACATACACAAGCAGAAAACAAGTATTGGTGAGGATGTGAGGGAGTTGGAACCATTGTGCTATGTCAGAGGGAATGCAGAATGATACAGCTGCTTTGCAAAAGAGTATGGCAATTTTTCAGATATTGAAAAATAGAATTACTACGTGATCCAGGAATTTTACTGTGAGGTATACCCAAAGGTATTGAAATCAGGGTCTTAAAGAAATATTTGTACTCCAGTGTTTAGAGCAGTAATAATCACAGTAGCTAAAATATGAAAGCAACCTAAGTGTTCATCCACTAGTTCCTGGATAAGCAAAGTGTGGTATACCCATATAATACAATATTATTCAGTGTTAAGAAGGAAAAGATCTAGGAATATGCTACAACATGGATGAATCTTGAGGAAATTTAGCTACCAAAAATGCCATTTTTGTGACTTTTAGTGAGTCATAACAATACAACTACTTATTTCAATTATATGGGGTACTTAGTGTAGTCAAAACCATAGAAATTGGGAGGGTAATGATGCTTTTCAGGTGGTTATGGAACAAAAAGGAAAGTTATGTTTAAAGGATATAGAGTTACAGTTTTAAAACATAGAAAAGAATTAGAAAGATAAATGGTGATGTTGATCACCCAATAATATGAATGCATTTAATATCACTGAACGGTGCACTTTATAATAATTAACATGTTATAGTTTATGTTATTTGATTTTACCAACATACAAAATTGGGAAAGAATGTAATATCAGGAAAGGGAGTGGACCTGGGATAGAGCAGAGAGTAATCAGAAGGGTGAGACACTGCGTATGTTGAAGAAGAAGAGCTGAGAGTCTTCACTGGCCAGAAGAGACTTTATAAAAAAGAAAAAAAAATGTACTCTGAGGGTGTATTAGATAGATATCTGTGGGTGTGCTGCTATCTCCCATGGGTTATCTTAAAGAGTCTTTAATAAAGTCCATAAGGCTTGCTGAGGCTTTTTTAAAAACTGGATTCCCTAGGAGATAATTAGAGGGTGGTACTTAAGTCTATGTCTAGGTTGACAGATTTTGCAGGGAAGACGAACCGAGAACAGTGGAGGTCTTAAGAGTGTAAGTACATGGAAATTAGAAAAAATAATAATGAAGGGAATTAGGAAAACTTTGGACTTCGAAGGTCATGTAGTATTACTGAGTCAGACCTGAGGTTTCTAAGGAGTTATATACACAGTTGCTATTTGGATTACTTGTTGATAAAGATAAGTGGAAAAACTAGAGTCGTTCCCAAGTGTTGGTAAGATATAATGAGAGGATGGAGGTGGAAAGTAGGGAGGCCCAGAGAAAAGTGGGAAGGTCATATTGGGCCAAGATGGTGGTAATATCCAACAGAACAGATGGTAGGACAGGCTATGGATTCATCTTTTTTATTTCGCCTCCCCCCCTCATCCTTAATAATTCTTTGGGAATATTTCACTGCTCTGTGATGCAGGTACAGAATTCGAGTGAGGAGGCTACACCTTCAGTGTCCAGCTGTCTGAGTCCTCAGTGTGCTTCAAATGATGGAGAACTATTGCTTCTTTATGAGAAGAGTTAGTACCTCGTAGCTAAGCTTAAGCTGGAGCTTATGCAATATTGATTCCATTTTATATATACTGTTGGCATGGAGGTTCCTCCTCCTCTTTTCTTGAACATTATGAAATGAATCTATATTTCTCAATATTTGGGTATATCAGATAAATACATTAAGTAAAGGAATCTTATATATTGCTCCCTGCATAGTTTGCTCTTTCTTGTTTCTCTTTTACCTTTACTAAATTAGCACAGGGAGAGACCTTGAAATGTTCTAATCAGGAGAGATTAGAACATCATATTTCTAGAGAGGTTGGTTGGACAGAGCAGGGGTCCCAGTGAGAATCCAAGCTTCTGTTTCTACTTGGAAGTGTACCTGTGTAGAATAGAAGGCTCCAGGAAATATCCTAGAATATTCCAATGTCCCTGCGGGAGATCATTAAGAGAGGCAGGATCTGGTACCAGATCAGTGTACTATGACATGTTTGTCAGTCACCTGATGTGAGATTCTCAGAGCCAATCCCATATGGTAGGGCTGAGTGCAGAGTGATGAAGAACCTGTGAAAGCCTTTGATTGCATGTTAAAGATGAAGCTCTGATTTCGGGGAGAATTTTCTTACCTGACTGAATGTCACCCTCCTGTGGGGATGAGATTCTGTGCTTTTCCTCTGTTGATGACCACTGACTGAAAATCATGAGAGGATCATGTCTAGAAAGCATTCTTTATTTAATTTCTTAAAGAAGAAAACAGAGAAAACATTTTTATCCGCTTTCAAATTGAGGATCAAGGGGAATGACATCAGTGAAAATGTCAGAGTAGGGAGCTCTGGCTTGTGTCCATCCCCAGAAACACTGACATACGTGGTAAAACCTGTCAAAATGACCTTATCAACACATGTAAGTTTTCTTTTCTTTTCACGCTGTAGATTTATCTTTCATTGAAACTTTACTTACTACAGGATGTGGAGAATAAACAAGGAAGTAGAAACTGTATTTCCTGATGAGAGAAATCACTAAGAGAAATCACATTAGCTGTTCTGAGCTCTGCCTTACTCACCGCGACTCTAATTAGAACAAACAAACAAACAAAACTTTTTTTTTTTTTTTGGTAAGTCAGTTCTGACATTTCCTCGTTAAAGACAAGGTAACAGATACAGACTTAGATCTACCAGAATTGAACAAACTTTTGATTGTACCTGTGTTGAACATATGAGCATGACCTGCTACAAATCTTCATTATACTTATTGCCACAACGGACAAATTCCCTTTTTCCACTCCTGATATGTTGCATGTAAGGAATGCATAGGTCACTAACCCCAGCTGGTCACAGGTAAACTCTGCCACATGGATTACTGCATGTTTTCCTGCTGGAAGACCACACATTCTCGAGGATCATGCCTGCAGAGTATCTGGGCTCTTCTTTTTTTCTGGATAAAGGTTAGATAATCACCTAATTTTATGAGAAATATATAAATTGTATTTGCATATTCTTCAGGTTTTTATTTATCCATTCTCTTTCAAGTCCTAAGTGCAAATATTAAAGTGATTTCCAAGAGGGTGGTAAATAAGACAGCTACATTTATGCTCCAAAATTAACAATAAATCATAATACAATTGTGAATGCATTAATGTGTGATTAATATGTAGATACTTATGTAAATGCAGGTTTAGTAATGCTTTGTGCAGAGCTTCAGAATCTAGGTATTAAAAAAAAAAAAGAAGAAGGAGTTCTTGAAACTCTCAGGGAATTATAGAGAAGTCTTTGTGTCTATAAATATCATTCTGAAATAATGCATATTCTCAGAAATAAACTAGGCATAACATTGTAGGAAAAAACTTCATGAAATGAAAGAGCATGTGAGATGGCCATACAAGAAAAAGAGTATTCTCAGAGAATAATGAACAGTGTGGAGTTCAGCAGAAGGGTCATACACATTCAGAGAGCAAAACTTTGGAGAGCCTAATTGTGAGTTCCTCATATTTCATCTTTGGAGACACGGTAGTCATTTGAAATATGATGTTATAAGATGACGTTAACATACTTAAATACTTTCGTTTAGAAATGACCACTTAGAACCAGAATAAATGAAAGAGAACACAAAATTACGTTTATGTTGATTTTTAAAGACCTCAGGTGAGTGCTGATTATTTAAAAATACATGATGTCTTTCACTGCAAAGTAAAGGAGCTGTCACAGTGGAGGATTACTGGACTGAATGTCAATATTATGACATAGTATGAGTGTGTTTCGTGTTTGGTAATTGCAATCATTGTTGCTTTTGTTGTGGTCATCCATTTACAATGCTTGGTGTCAGTTGATTTATCTCTTGTAAAAATAAAATACAGTCTGTGTGTGTGTGTGAAAAAAAACATACATGATGTCTTGACTAAAGTTGTATGGAATTTGAGATCTGGAAAAAAGCATTTCTTTTCTGTAATGCTAGGATGATAATTGGACATTTTTGCAAGAAAGAGACTTCAGGATGCAAATCTCGTGTCTCTAAGGTGGGAAGTCAGTTCATGGCGGAACATTCTATTAAACTTGTGTGAGTGGAGAAATATTTCTTTGGAAGGAAGAGGTCACGAATCCCTTTTTAATAGTTAATGGTTTATAGTATACTGAATGAGCAAAATGGCTATTTCTGAACTTTAGAAAAAAATAATATAGTTTTTCTGCATTTATAATATGAAGCTGATGTAAAATATCAAAAATTCTTTATTTTGAAAAGCAATGTAATCAATTTGACATAATTCATATATATTGAACCTGTGGTACACACACACAGTAAAACTTACATTCAGAAGATTTTTTGCACTTAAGAAATATTTTCAAGTGTAGTTGATTTACAATGTTGTGGGTTTTAAAAATACATGTTTATTGGAGTATACTTAATTTATAACACTGTATTAGTTTCTGCTTTACAACAAAGTGAATCAGCTATATGTATACATATATTCCCCATATCCCCCCCTCTTGAGCCTCCCTCCCACACTCCCTATCCCACCCCTCTGGGGGACATAAAGCACCGAGCTGATCTCCCTGTGCTATGCGGCAGCTTACCACTAGCTATTTTACATTTGGTAGTGTATATATGTCAGTGCTACTCTCTCACTACGTCCCTGTCTCCCCTTCCCCCCTGTGTCCTTAAGTCCGTTCTCTACATCTGTGTCTTTATTCCTGCCCTGTCACTAGGTTCGTCAGTACCATTTTTCTAGATTCCATATATATGTGTTAGCGTACGGTATTTGTTTTTCTCTTTCTGACTTACTTCACTCTGTATGACAGACTCTAGGTCCAACCACCTCACTGCAAATAACTCAATTTTGTTCCTTTTTATGGCTGAGTAATACTCCATTGTATAGATGTGCCACATCTTCTTTATATATTCATCTGTCGATGGACATTTAGGTTGCTTCTATGTCCTGGCTATTGTAAATAGTGCTACAGTGAACATTGTGGTACATGTATCTTTTTGAATTATGGTTTTCTCCGGGTATATGCCCAGTAGTGGGATTGCTGGGTCATATGGTAGTTCTATTTTTAGCTTTTAAGGAATCGCCATACTGTTCTCCATAGTGGCTGTATCAGTTTGCATTCCCACCAACAGTTCAGGAGGGTTCCCTTTTCTCCACACCCTCTGCAGCCTTTATACATTGTTGTATTAATTTCTGCTGTGCAGCAAAGTGATTCAGTTTTATATACATCTATCTATATATCTATCTATATCTATTTATCTATATGTATATTTCTATATATATTCTTTTCCATTATGGTTTATCACAGGATATTGAATATAGTTTCCTGTGCTATACAGTAGGTCTTTGTGGGTTGTCCATCCTACGTAGAATAGTTTGCTTCTGCTATTCCAAAACTCCCAATCTTTCCTTCACTCTCTCCTTGGCAACCACAACTCTCTTTTCTATATCTGTGTGTTTGTTTCTGTTTCGCTGACATGTTCATTTGTGTCCTGTTTTCGATTCCACATATAAGTGATATTATATGGTATTTGTCTTTCTCTCTCTGACTTACTTCACTTAGTATCATTATCTCTAGGTCCGTCCATGTTGCTGCAAATGGCATTACTTCATTCTTTTTTATGTCTGAGTAATATCTATTGTATACGTATACCACACCTTCTTTATACATTCATTTTTCAATGAACATTTAGGTTGTTTCCATGTCTTGGCTATTATAAATAGTGCTGCTATGAACATAGGGTTTCATGTATCTTTTTGAATTATAGTTTTGTCTAGATATATGTCCACAAGTGGGATTGCTAGATCATATGGCAACTCTCTTTATAGTTTTTTTGAGGAACCTCCATACTGTTTTCCATAGTGGCTGCACCAACTTACATGGCCACCGACAGTGTAGAAGGGTTCCCTTTTCTCCATACCCCCTCCAGCATTTGTTAATTGTAGATTTTTTTTTAATGATGGCCATTCTGATCAGTGTGAAGTGATACCTCATTGTAATTTGGATTTGTGTTTATCTAATAATTAGTGATGATGAGCATCTTTTCATGTGCCTATTGGCTCTCTGTATGTCTTCTTTGGAGAAATGTTTATTTAGGTCTTCTACCCATTTTTCCATTGAGTTATTTGTTATTTTGTTATTGAGTTGTATGAGCTGTTTGTATAGTTTGGAAATTAAGCCCTTGTCAGTCTCATCATTTGCTAATATTTTCTCCCAGTCCATAGGTTGTATTTTCATTTTTTTTTTAAACATCTTTATTGAAGTATAATTGCTTTACCATGGTGTGTTAGTTTCTGCTTTATAACAAAGTGAATCAGTTATACATATACATATGTTCCCATATCTCTTCACTCTTGCATCTCCCTCCCTCCCACCCTCCCCATCCCACCCCTCTAGGTGGTCACAAAGCACCGAGCTGATCTCCCTGTGCTATGCGGCTGCTTCCCACTAGCTATCTATTTTACATTTGGTAGTGTATATATGTCCATGACACTCTCTCATCCTGTCACATCTCACCCCTCCCCCTCCCCATATCCTCAAGTCCATTCTCTAGTAGGTCTGTGTCTTTATTCCCATCTTGCCACTAGGTTCTTCATGGCCTTTTTTTCCCCCCTTAGATTCCATATATATGTGTTAGCATACTGTATTTGTTTTTCTCTTTCTGCCTTACTTCACTCTGTATGACAGACTCTAACTCCATCCACCTCATTACAAATACCTCCATTTCATTTCTTTTTATGGCTGAGTAATATTCCATTGTATATATGTGCCACATCTTCTTTATCCATTCATCCGATGATGGACACTTAGGTTGCTTCCATGTCCTGGCTATTGTAAATAGAGCTGCTATGAACATTTTGGTACATGACTTTATTTATTTATTTATTTATTTATTTATTTATTTATTTATTTTATTTTTATTTATTATTTATGGCTGTGTTGGGTCTTCATTTCTGTGCGAGGGCTTTCTCTAGTTGTGGCAAGCGGGGGCCACTCTTCATCGCGGTGCGCGGGCCTCTCACTATCGCGGCCTCTCTTGTTGCGGAGCACAGGCTCCAGACGCGCAGGCTCAGTAATTGCGGCTCACAGGCCCTGTTGCTCTGCGGCATGTGGGATCTTCCCAGACCAGGGCTCGAACCCGTGTCCCCTGCATTGGCAGGCAGATTCTCAACCACTGCGCCACCAGGGAAGCCCCACATGACTCTTTTTGAACTATGGTTTTCTTAGGGTATATGCCCAGTAGTGGGATTGCTGGGTCGTATGGTAGTTCTATTTGTAGTTTTCTAAGGAACCTCCATACTGTTCTCCATAGTGGCTGTATCAATTTACATCCCCACCAACAGTGCAAGAGGGTTCCCTTTCCTCCACACCCTCTCCAGCATTTATTGTTTGTAGATTTTTTGATGATGGCCATTCTGACCGGTGTGAGATGATATCTCATTGTAGTTTTGATTTGCATTTCTCTAATGATTAATGATGTTGAGCATTCTTTCATGTGTCTGTTGGCAATCTGTATATCTTCTTTGGAGAAATGTCTATTTAGGTCTTCTGCCCATTTTTGGATTGGGTTGTTCATTTTTTTGTTATTGAGCTGCATGAGTTGCTTGTAAATCTTGGAGATTAATCCTTTGTCAGTTGCTTCATTTGCAAATATTTTCTCCCATTCTGAGGGTTGTCTTTTGGTCTTGTTTATGGTTTCCTTTGCTGTGCAAAAGCTTTTAAGTTTCATTAGGTCCCTTTGTTTATTTGTGTTTTTATTTCCATTTCTCTAGGAGCTGGGTCAAAAAGAATCTTGCTGTGATTTATGTCATAGAGTGTTCTGCCTATGTTTTCCTCTAAGAGTTTGATAGTGTCTGGCCTTACACTTAGGTCTTTAATCCATTTTGAGTTTATTTTTGTGTATGGTGTCAGGGAGTGTTCTAATTTCATACTTTTACATGTACCTGTCCAATTTTCCCAGCACCACTTATTGAAGAGGCTGTCTTTTCTCCACTGTATATGCTTGCCTCCTTTATCAAAGATAAGGTGACCATATGTGCGTGGGTTTATCTCTGGGCTTTCTATCCTGTTCCATTGATCTATATTTCTGTTTTTGTGCCAGTACCAAACTGTCTTGATTACTGTAGCTTTGTAATATAGTCTGAAGTCAGGGAGCCTGATTCCTCCAGCTCCATTTTTCGTTCTCAAGATTGCTTTGGCTATTCGGGGTCTTTTGTGTTTCCATACAAATTGTGAAATTTTTTGTTCTAGTTCTGTGAAAAATGCCAGTGGTAGTTTGATAGGGATTGCATTGAATCTGTAGATTGCTTTGGGTAGTAGAGTCATTTTCACAATGTTGATTCTTCCAATCCAAGAACATGGTATATCTCTCCATCTGTTTGTATCATCTTTAATTTCTTTCATCAGTGTCTTATAATTTTCTGCATACAGGTCTTTTGTCTCCTTAGGTAGGTTTATTCCTAGATATTTTATTCTTTTTGTTGCAATGGTAAACGGGAGTGTTTTCTTAATTTCACTTTTAGATTTTTCGTCATTAGTGTATAGAAATGCAAGAGATTTCTGTGCATTAATTTTGTATCCTGCTACTTTACCAAATTCATTGATTAGCTCTAGTAGTTTTCTGGTAGCATCTTTAGGATTCTCTATGTATAGTATTATGTCATCTGCAAACAGTGACAGCTTTACTTCTTCTTTTCCGATTTGGATTCCTTTTATTTCTTTTTCTTCTCTGATTGCTGTGGCTAACACTTCCAAAACTATGTTGAATAATAGTGGTGAGAGTGGGCAACCTTGTCTTGTTCCTGATCTTAGTGGAAATGGTTTCAGTTTTTCACCATTGAGGACAATGTTGGCTGTGGGTTTGTCATATACGGCCTTTATTATGTTGAGGAAAGTTCCCTCTATGCCTACTTTCTGCAGGGCTTTTATCATAAATGGGTGTTGAATTTTGTCGAAAGCTTTCTCTGCATCTATTGAGATGATCATATGGTTTTTCTCCTTCAATTTGTTAATATGATGTATCACGTTGATTGATTTGCGTATATTGAAGAATCCTTGCATTCCTGGAATAAACCCCACTTGATCATGGTGTATAATCCTTTTAATGTGCTGTTGGATTCTGTTTGCTCGTATTTTGTTGAGGATTTTTGCATCTATGTTCATCAGTGATATTGGCCTGTAGTTTTCTTTCTTTGTGACATCTTTGTCTGGTTTTGGTATCAGGGTGATGGTGGCCTCGTAGAATGAGTTGGGGAGTGTTCCTCCCTCTGCAATATTTTGGAAGAGTTTGAGAAGGATAGGTGTTAGCTCTTCTCTAAATGTTTGATAGAATTCGCCTGTGAAGCCATCTGGTCCTGGGCTTTTGTGTGTTGGAAGATTTTTAATCACAGTTTCAATTTCAGTGCTTGTGATTGGTCTGTTCATATTTTCTATTTCTTCCTGGTTCAGTCTCGGCAGGTTGTGCATTTCTAAGAATCTGTCCATTTCTTCCAGGTTGTCCATTTTATTGTCATAGAGTTGCTTGTAGTAATCTCTCATGATCGTTTGTATTTCTGCAGTGTCAGTGGTTACTTCTCCTTTTTCATTTCTAATTCTATTGATTTGAGTCTTCTCCCTTTTTCTCTTGATGAGTCTGGCTAATGGTTTATCAATTTTGTTTATCTTCTCAAAGAACCAGCTTTTAGTTTCATTGATTTTTGCTATTGTTGCCTTCATTTCTTTTTCATTTATTTCTGATCTGATCTTTATGATTTCTTTCCTTCTGCTAGCTTTGGGGTTTTTTTGTTCTTCTTTCTCTAATTGCTTAAGGTGCAAGGTTAGGTTGTTTATTCGAGATGTTTCCTGTTTCTTGAGGTAGGCTTGTATTGCTATAAACTTCCCTCTTAGAACTGCTTTTGCTGCATCCCATAGGTTTTGGATCGTCGTGTCTCCATTGTCATTTGTTTCTAGGTATTTTTTGATTTCCCCTTTGATTTCTTCAGTGATCACTTCGTTATCAAGTAGTGTATTGTGTAGCCTCCATGTGTTTGTATTGTTTACAGATCTTTTCCTGTAATTGATATCTAGTCTCATAGCGTTGTGGTCGGAAAAGATACTTGATACGATTTCAATTTTCTTAAATTTACCAAGGCTTGATTTGTGACCCAAGATATGATCTATCCTGGAGAATGTTCCATGAGCACTTGAGAAAAATGTGTATTCTGTTGTTTTTGGGTGGAATGTCCTATAAATATCAATTAAGTCCATCTTGTTTAATGTATCATTTAAAGCTTGTGTTTCCTTATTTATTTTCATTTTGGATGATCTGTCCATTGGTGAAAGTGGGGTGTTAAAGTCCCCTACTATGATTGTGTTGCTGTCGATTTCCCCTTTTATGGCTGTTAGTATTTGCCTTATGAATTGAGGTGCTCCTATGTTGGGTGCATAAATATTTACAATTGTTATACCTTCCTCTTGGATCGATCCCTTGATCATTATATAGCGTCCTTCTTTGTCTCTTGTAATAGTCTTTATTTTAAAGTCTATTTTGTCTGATATGAGAATTGCTACTCCAGCTTTCTTTTGATTTCCATTTGCATGGAATATCTTTTTCCATCCCCTCACTTTCAGTCTGTATGTGTCTCTAGGTCTGAAGTGGGTCTCTTGTAGACAGCATATATATGGGTCTTGTTTTTGTATCCATTCAGCCAGTCTGTGTCTTTTGGTGGGAGCATTTAATCCATTTACATTTAAGGTAATTATCGATATGTATGTTCCTATTCCCATTTTCTTAAATGTTTTGGGTTTGTTATTGTAGGTGTTTTCCTTCTCTTGTGTTTCTTGCCTAGAGAAGTTCCTTTAGAATTTGTTGTAAAGCTGGTTTGGTGGTGCTGAACTCTCTCAGCTTTTGCTTGTGTGTAAAGGTTTTAATTTCTCCATCAAATCTGAATGAGATCCTTGCTGGGTAGAGTAATCTTGGTTGTAGGTTTTTCTCCTTCATCACTTTAAGTATATCCTGCCACTCCCTTCTGGCTTGCAGAGTTTCTGCTGAAAGATCAGCTGTTAACCTTATGGGGATGCCCTTTGTGTTATTTGTTGTTTTTCCCTTGCTGCTTTTAATATGTTTTCTTTATATTTAATTTTTGACAGTTTGATTAATATGTGTCTTGGCGTGTTTCTCCTTGGATTTATCCTGTATGGGACTCTCTGTGCTTCCAGGACTTGATTAACTATTTCCTTTCCCATATTAGGGAAGTTTTCAACTATAATCTCTTCAAATATTTTCTCAGTCCCTTTCTTTTTCTCTTCTTCTTCTGGGACCCCTATAATTCGAATGTTGGTGTGTTTAATGTTGTCCCAGAGGTCTCTGAGACTGTCCTCAGTTCTTTTCATTCTTTTTTCTTTATCCTGCTCTGCATTAGTTATTTCCACCATTTTATCTTCCAGGTCACTTATCCGTTCTTCTGCCTCAGTTATTCTGCTATTGATCCCATCTAGAGTATTTTTAATTTCATTTATTGTGCTTTTCATCGTTGCTTGGTTCCTCTTTAGTTCTTCTACGTCCTTGTTAAATGTTTCTTGCATTTTGTCTATTCTATTTCCAAGGTTTTGGATCATCCTTACTATCATTATTCTGAATTCTTTTTCAGGTAGACTACCTATTTCCTCTTCATTTGTTAGGTCTGGTGTGTTTTGACCCTGCTCCTTCATCTGCTGTGTGTTTTTCTGTCGTCTCATTTTGCTTATCTAACTGTGTTTGGGGTGTCTTTTTCACAGGCTGCAGGTTCGTAGTTCCCGTTGTTTTTGGTATCTGTCTCCAGTGGCTAAGGTTGGTTCAGTGGGTTGTGTAGGCTTCCTGGTGGAGGGAACTAGTGCCTGTGTTCTGGTGGATGAGACTGGATCTTGTCTTTCTGGTGGGCACGTCCACGTCTGGTGGTGTATTTTGGGGTGTCTGTGGCCTTATTATGATTTTAGCCAGCCTCTCTGCTAATGGATGGGGCTGTGTTCCTGTCTTGCTAGTTGTTTGGCATAGGGTGTCCAGCACTGTAGCTTGCTGGTCGTTGAGTGAAGCTGGGTCTTGATGCTGAGATGGAGATCTCTGAGAGATTTTCGCCATTTGGTATTACGTGGAGCTGGGAGGTCTCTTGTGGACCAGTGCCCTGAAGTTGGCTCTCCCACCTCAGAGGCACAGCCCTGATGCCTGGCTGGAGCACCAAGAGCCTTTCATCCACACGGCTCAGAGTAAAAGGGAGAAAAAATAGAAAGAAAGAAAGAAAGCAGATAAAATATAGTGAAGTAAAAGAAAGCTATTATAAAACAAAGCTATACAGACAAAATCTCACCCAGAAGCATATACATATACACTCACAAAAAAAGGAAAAGGGAAAAAATTAATATATCCTGCTCCCAAAGTCCACCTCCTGAATTTGGGATGATTCGTTGTCTATTCAGGTATTCAACAGATGTAGGCGCATCAAGTTGTTTGTGGAGTTTTAATCCGCTGCTTCTGAGGCTGCTGGGAGAGATTTCCCTTTCTCTTCTTTGTTTGCACAGCTCCCGGGGTTCAGCTTTGGATTTGGACCCGCCTCTGCGTGTAGGTCGCCTGAGGGCATCTGTTCCCCGCCCAGACAGGACGGGGTTAAAGGAGCAGCTGCTTCGGGGGCTCTGGCTCACTCAGGCCGGGGGGTGGGGGCGAGGGAGGGATACGGATGCGGGGCGAGCCTGTGGCGGCAGAGGCCGGCGTGACGTTGCACCAGCCCGAGGCGCGCCGTGCGTTCTCCCGGGGAAGTTGTCCCCTGATCACGGGAGCCTGGCCGTGGCGGGCTGCACTGGCTCCCGGGAGGGGCGGTGTGGAGAGTGACCTATGTTTGCACACAGGCTTTTTGGTGGCGGCAGCAGCAGCCTTAGCGTCTCATGCCCGTCTCTGGGGTCCGCGCTGATAGCCGCGGCTCACGCCCGTCTCTGGAGTTCATTTAGGCGGCGCTCTGAATCCCCTCTCCTTGCACGCCGCGAAACAAAGAGGCAAGAAAAAGTCTCTTGCCTCTTCAGCAGCTGCAGACTTTTTCCCGGACTCCCTCCCAGCCAGCTGTGGTGCGCTAACCCCTTCAGGCTGTGTTCACGCCGCCAACCCCAGTCCTCTCCCTGCGATCCGACCGAAGCCCGAGCCTCAGCTCCCAGCCCCTGCCCGCCCCGGCGGGGGAGCAGACAAGCCTCTCGGGCTGGTGAGTGCTGCTCGGCGCCGATCCTCTGTGCGGGAATCTCTCCGCTTTGCCCTCCGCACCCCTGTTGCTGCGCTCTCCTCCGTGGCTCCGAGGCTTCCCCCCTCTGCCACCCGCAGTCTCTGCCCGCGAAGGGGCTTCCTAGTGCGTGGAAACCTTTCCTCCTTCACGGCTCCCTCCCACTGGTGCAGGTCCCGTCCCTATTCTTTTGTCTCTGTTATTTCTTTTTTCTTTTGCCCTACCCAGGTACGTGGGGAGTTTCTTGCCTTTTGGGAGGTCTGACGTTTTCTGCCAGCGTTCAGTGGGTGTTCTGTAGGAGCAGTTCCACGTGTAGATGTATTTCTAATGTATCTGTGGGAAGGAAGGTGATCTCCGCGTCTTACTCTTCCGCCATCTTGCCCCGGCCCCTTGTATTTTCATTTTGATTATGGTTTCCTTTGCTGTGCAAAAGCTTATAAGTTTGATTAGTTTCTGTTTCTTTTTTGCTTTTACAGTAAGTCCCCTACATATGAACAAGTTCTGTTCCAAGAGTGCGTTTGTAAGTCCAATTTGTTTGTAAGTCCAACAAAGTTCGCCTAGGTACCCAACTTACACAGTCGGCTATATGGTATTGTACCGTAATAGGTTTATAATACTTTTCACGCAAACAATACATAAAAAACAAGCACAAAAACAAAGAAAACATTTTTAATCTTACAGTACAACAGCTGGGATACTCGGGCTGGCA
This sequence comes from Eubalaena glacialis, assembly GCF_028564815.1. Lineage (NCBI taxonomy): Eukaryota > Metazoa > Chordata > Mammalia > Artiodactyla > Balaenidae > Eubalaena > Eubalaena glacialis. The sequence continues at coordinate 12,357,687 of NC_083735.1, forward strand.
TCGAGGGAGCAGGCGAGAAGAGTTACTGATTGGAGGAGGGAGAGGAGGTGGGAGATGGTAGAGGTGAAGGATTATCAGCAGTAGGAGACAGAGGGCAAGCTGCAATTTCACTCATACCTGACGTTGATGGCAAAGGTTCTGGTTCCTTGCTGGATTTAATTCTATCTACCCTCTTGAAAGAATGATCCATTGATGTCTGGGTAGTAGCTCTTTCTTTCTCATCATAGATGACAAGGTAGCACTGGATTGCATTCTGAATGGCTGCTGCCACCTTTGGGTCCCATTCTAGGTTCGGGTCCTGTGCCTCAAAAACTAACAGTGCTTCCTGAAATAACGAAGATTCCCTTGCCATTTTCTGTGTCGTGAATCTCTTCAGTTCTTCAGTTACTTCTTCTTCCTCCTGTCCCTCTTCATCCTTTCTCTGGGCCTCCAATTCCATCAGTAAGCTCCTCATGTTGCACAGCAAGGAGTTCAGCGAAATCGTACTCTTGCAGATCTAGCTCCAGCTTCTTGCTGAGGGTCACTATGTTGCTGAAGACCTCTTCGGACTTCTGATCTACCTTCTCAAATCCACAAAAGTCATGAACAAACTGTGGGCAAACGTTCTTCCAAACCCCATTCATGGTGACCGCCATACCCTCACACCATGCAAAGTCAATGTTTTTTATGGTCTTGTAGATGTTATAGTCCTTCCAAAGTTGTCCCTAGGTTGTTCCTGATTTGTCACTTACCTTTACTGCCTGACAAAAAGTGTGACATAAATAATATTTCTTGAAAGTCGCTATAACTCCCTGGTCCATAGGTTGGATGAGCAACGTAGTATTTGGTGACAGATGCAGTACTTTGACGTCGGGATGAAAGTCATCCATGAATGGGGGGTGGCCCAGAACATAGTCGAGCAGCAAAAGAATGTTTTGCTGGAACGTCCTTCTCCAAGCAATATTTCTCTGCATCTGGGATAAAGTGGTGGCAAAACCAGTCCTGGAACGTGGCCTGTGTAATCCGGGATTTGGGGTTATGCTTCCACACAACAGGAAGAGAGCCCTTGGCTATGTTTTTAAGGGTTCTTGGGTTCTGTGAATGATAAACTAAGAGAGGTTTCAGCTTCAATTCACCGGAAGCATTGCCACCAAACAACAGTTAGCCTATCCTTTGCTGCTTTACAGCCCGGCATCAACTTTTCCTCCTTACTGATGTAACTTCGGTCTGGCATCCTCTTCCAGTACAGTTGTGTCTCATCCACATTAAAAACCTGGTTGGGTAAATACACACCATCATCAATAATTTCTCAAAGTGTTTCTGGAAGTTCCTGGACAGCTACCCTATCTGCACTTGCTGTCTCTCCACTTACTTTTACATTGTGAAGGTTGGCTCTAGCCTTGAACCGATGAAACCAGCCATGGCTGGCATTAAAACATGTGCCCTCTGATTCTTTGCCGTATTTCTTCTTCAAGTCTTCGTAAAGGCTTTTAGCTTTATCTTGAATCAGCGTTAAGCTGAGCAGGACTCAGCGCTGATGTTGATCCTGCATCCGCACACTGAGAAGTTTCTCCATCTCCTCCATCACTTTTCCATGCTTCTTGGATATTTTGTCAACATCGTCGGCACAGCAGACTTCACATGTTCCATGATCTTGTCCTTGTTCCTTAGATTCGTGCCAATGATTGAATGAGTCATGTTATAAGAATGAGCGATGTCTAACATCTTTTTGCCTCGCTCCACTCTCTCAATTACTTTCACTTTTGTTTCCATCATTATCGCTTGGCGCTTCTTAACAGTACCAGCTACATCACCTCTGCTTTTACGCTTGCTTCCAGACATCTTGGGCTTGAAATAAAGGTACTGTACTACTGTACTCTATACAGTACTGTAAAGTACACAAAAGCACAACCACATATAGAGGAAGCACGCACGTGACAATGTATGCCAGACACGTGAACTAACTTACATGATTGGACATGCGAATGGACGTTTGCATCTTTGAAAGTTTGCAACTTGAAGGTTCGTATGTAGGTGACTTACTGTATTTGTACTGCCTAAGGAGAACTACCTAGGAAAATTTTGGTATGACTTATGTCAGAGAATGTTTTGCTTATGTTCTCTTCTAGGAGTTATAAGGTGTCCTATCTTATATTTAAGCATATAAGCCGTTTTGAGTTTATTTTTGTGTATGGTGTGAGGGTGTGTTCTGACTTCACTGATTTGCATACGGCTCTCCAACTTTCAAAACACCACTTGCTGAAGAGACTATCTTTTCCCCATTGTATATTCTTGCCTCCTTTGTCAAAGGTTAATTGACCATAGGTGTGTGGGTTTATTTCTTAGCTCTATTCTATTCCATTGATCCATGTATCTCTTTCTGTGCCAATACCATGTGGCTTTGATTACTGTAACTTTGTAGTATTGTCTGAAGTTTAGGAGGGTTATGCCTCCTGCTTTGTTCTTTTTCCTGGGGATTGTGTTGACATTTCTGACTTTTTATGGTTCCAGATACATTTTAGGATTATTTGTTCTATTTCTGGGGAAAATGTCATGGGTAATTTGATAGGGATCACATTAAATCTGTAGATTGCTTTGGGTAGTATAGCCATTTTAACAGTATTAATTCTTCCCATCCAAGAGCGTGGGATGTCTTTCCATTTCTTTGAATCATCTTCAGTTTCCTTTACTAATGTTTTGTAATTCTCAGTATATAAGTCTTTCACCTCCTTGGTGAGGTTTATTCCTAAGCATTTTATGTTTTTGATGCCATTTAAAAAAGGATTGCTTGTTTACATTTCCTTTCTGATATTTCATTGTTAGTGTAAAGAAATGCAACCAGGGACTTCCCTGGTGGCTCCGTGGTTGAGAATCCGCCTGCCAATACAGGGGACACGGGTTTGAGCCCTGATGCAGGAAGATCTCACATGCCGTGGAGCAACTAAACCTGTGTGCCATAACTACTTAGCCTGCACTCTAGAGCCAGTGAGCCACAAATACTGAGCCCATGTGCCACAACTACTTAAGCCTGTGTGCCTAGAGCCCGTGCTCCACAACAAGAGAAGCCACTGCAATGAGAAGCCTGCGCACCACAAGAAAGTCTAGTCCCCACTGGCCACAACTAGAGAAAGCCCGTGCACAGCAATGGAGACCCAATGCAGCCAAAATAAATTAAAAAAAAGAAAGAAAGAAAAACCAGGAAATGCAACCAATTTATATATGTTAATCTTGTATCCTGCTACTTTGCTGAATTTGTTTATCAGTTCTAGTAGTGTTTGTGTGGAATTTTTAGGGTTTCCTTTATATATATTATCATGTCATCTGCATATAATGACAACTTTACCTCTTCCCTTCCAATTTGGTTAGATTTTATTTCTTTTTCTTGTCTGATTGTTGTGGCTAGGACTTCCAATACTATGTTGAAGAGAAGACGTGAGAGTGGGCATCCTTGTCTTGTTCCAGATTTTAGCGGGAAGGCTTTCAGCTTATGAACATTGAGTATTATATTGGCTGTGGGTTTGTCATAAATAGCTTTTATTATGTTGAGATATGTTTCCTCTATACCCACTTTGGTAAGTGTTTTTATCATGAATGGATGTTGAAGTTTTTCAAATGCTTTTTCGCCATCTATTGAGATGATCGTTTGTTTCTTGTTTTTCCTTTGTTGATGGGGTGTATCATGTTGATTGATTTGCATATGTTGAAACAACTTTGTGACACTGGGGTGAATCAGATTTGGTCATGGTGTATGATCCTCTTATGTGTTGTCGGATTCGGTTTTCTAATATTCAGTTGAGAATTTTTGCATCTATATTTATCAACGATATTGGCCTGCAGTTTTCTTTTTTGGTAGTGTCTTTCTCTGTGTTTTTCTCTTTAAAGTCTTTATTGAATTTGTTCCAATATTGCTTCTGTTTTATGTTTTGGTTTCTTGTTTGTGAGGCATGTGGGATCTTAGCTCCAAAACCAGTGATCGAACCCACACCCCCTGCACTGGAAGGCAAAATCTTACCTGCTGGACCACCAGAAAAGTCCCCATCTGTTTTATTTGGTTTTTTTTAAAGTAAATTTCTTTCTTTCTTTATTTTTGGATGCATTGGGCATTCGTTGCTGTGCTCGGACTCTCTCTAGTTGCGGCGGGCGGGGGCTACTCTTCGTTGTGGTGTGCAGGCTGTTCATTGCGGTGGCTTCTTTTGTTGCAGATCATGGGCTCTAGGTGCGTGGGCTTCAGCAGTTGTGGCTATCAGGCTCAGTAGTTGTGGCTTGTGGGCTGTAGAGCGCAGACTCAGTAGTTGTGGCACACAGGCTTAGTTGCTCCGTGGCATGTGGGATCTTTCCAGACCAGGTCTCGAACCTATGTCCCCTGCATTGGCAGACAGATTCTTAACCACTGTGCCACCAGGGAAGTCCCGCCCCCCCCATCTGTTTTTGATATCAGCGTGATAGTGGCTTCATAGAATGTCTTTGGAAGTATTCCTTACTCTTCAATCTTTTCGAAGAGTTTGAGAAGAATCACTGTAAGTTCTGCTTTTTATATTTGGTAGAATTTGCCTGTGAAACCATCTGATCCTGGACTTCTGTTGGTAGGGAGTTTTTTAAAATTACAGATTCTATTTTTTTTAAAATTTTATTTATTTATTTATTTTTGGCTGTGTTGGGTGTTCATTTCTGTGCGAGGGCTTTCTCTAGTTGCAGCGAGCGGGGGCCACTCTTCATCACGGTGCGTGGGCCTCTCACTATCGCGACCTCTCTTGTTGCGGAGCACGGGCTCCAGACGCTCAGGCTCAGTAGTTGTGGCTCACGGGCCCCGTTGCTCCGCGGCATGTGGGATCTTCCCAGACCAGGGCTCGAACCCGTGTCCCCTGCATTGGCAGGCAGATTCTCAACCACTGCGCCACCAGGGAAGCCCTCTATTTTGCTTTTAGTGATCAGTATGTTCAAGTTATCTATTTCTTCTTGACTCAGTTTTGTTCGGCTGTAAAAAAACAAAATATATTTTTAAGTTATGTTAGCACCTAAATACTTACATGTATTAGACCACAAAAGAGTGAAGAAAAAATATTAAAATATTTTTTCAAATACAAAAGTATTGAAATGTTTTAAAGAAATTGGTATAATAATACTAATTACAATAATGACAAATTGTTCTGAACTTAAAAACTACTTATATCTAAGATGCATATTATATGCTTATTGTTTTATTGTTTTTAAATACATGGAATGTTTTCTCCTTTCTAATGTTATTCTTTTATTTTACTTGTATATTGTGAAAAAAATTTAATTGCACATAATATAAAAAATCACACTTTAATAGGAGATATTAATCCATTTACATTTACTATAGTACTGAAAATACTTAGGTTTAGAGTTCCATGTCATTGAGTGCTCTTTTTTATTTATTTTTAAAAAAGATTTAATTTGGGGGGGGGGCATAAATTATTTATTTATTTATTTATTTATTTAATTTTATCATCTTTATTGGACTATAATTGCTTTACAATGGTGTGTTAGTCTCTGCTTTATAACAAAGTGAATCAGCTATACATATCCATATATCCCCATATCTCCTCCCTGTTGTGTCTCCCTCCCGCCCTCCCTATCCCACCCCTCTAAGTGGTCATAAAGCACTGAGCTGATCTCCCTGTTCTATGCAGCTGTTTCCTACTAGCTAGCTATTTTACATTTGGTAGTATATATAAGTCCATGCCACTCTCTCACTTCGTCCCAGCTTACCCTTCCCCCTCCCCATGTCCTCAAGTCCATTCTCTATGTCTGCGTCTTTATTCCTGTCCTGTCCCTAGGTTCTTCCCAACCATTTTCTTTTCTTTTCTTTTTATTTTTTATTATTATTTTTTTAAACATCTTTATTGAAGTATAATTGCTTTACAATGGTGTGTTAGCTTCTGCTTTATAACAAAATGAATCACTTATACATATACATATGTTCCCATATCTCTTCCCTCTTGCATCTCCCTCCCTCCCACCCTCTCTATCCCACCCCTCTAGGTGGTCACAAAGCACCGAGCTGATCTCCCTGTGCTATGTGGCTGCTTCCCACTAGCTATCTATTTTACATTTGGTAGTGTATATATGTCCATGACACTCTCTCACCCTGTCACATCTCACCCCTCCCCCTCCCCATATCCTCAAGTCCATTCTCTAGTAGGTCTGTGTCTTTATTCCCATCTTGCCACTAGGTTCTTCATGACCTTTTTTTTTTTTCCTTAGATTCCATATATATGTGTTAGCATACTGTATTTCTTTTTCTCTTTCTGACTTACTTCACTCTGTATGACAGACTCTAACTCCATCCACCTCATTACAAACACCTCCATTTCATTTCTTTTTATGGCTGAGTAATATTCCATTGTATATATGTGCCACATCTTCTTAATCCATTCATCCGATGATGGACACCTAGGTTGCTTCCATGTCCTGGCTATCGTAAACAGAGCTGCAATGAATATTTTGGTACATGACTCTTTTTGAATTATGGTTTTCTCAGGGTATATGCCCAGTAGTGGGATTGCTGGGTCGTATGGTAGTTCTATTTTTAGTTTTTTAAGGAACCTCCATACTATTCTCCATAGTGGCTGTATCAATTTACATTCCCATCAACAGTGCAAGAGTGTTCCCTTTTCTCCACACCCTCTCCAGCATTTATTGTTTCTAGATTTTTTGATGATGGCCATTCTGACCAGTGTGAGATGATACCTCATTGTAGTTTTGATTTGCATTTCTCTAATGATTAATGATGTTGAGCATTCTTTCATGTGTCTGTTGGCAATCTGTATATCTTCTTTGGAGAAATGTCTATTTAGGTCTTCTGCCCATTTTTGGATTGGGTTGTTTGTTTTTTTGTTATTGAGCTGCATGAGCTGCTTGTAAATCTTGGAGATTAATCCTTTGTCAGTTGCTTCATTTGCAAATATTTTCTCCCATTCTGAGGGTTGTCTTTTGGTCTTGTTTATGGTTTCCTTTGCTGTGCAAAAGCTTTTAAGTTTCATTAGGTCCCATTTGTTTATTTGTGTTTTTATTTCCATTTCTCTAGGACCTGGGTCAAAAAGGATCTTGCTGTGATTTATGTCATAGAGTGTTCTGCCTATGTTTTCCTCTAAGAGTTTGATAGTGTCTGGCCTTACACTTAGGTCTTTAGTCCATTTTGAGTTTATTTTTGTGTATGGTGTCAGGGAGTGTTCTAATTTCATACTTTTACATGTACCTGTCCAATTTTCCCAGCACCACTTATTGAAGAGGCTGTCTTTTCTGCACTGTATATGCTTGCCTCCTTTATCAAAGATAAGGTGACCATATGTGTGTGGGCTTATCTCTGGGCTTTCTATCCTGTTCCATTGATCTATATTTCTGTTTTTGTGCCAGTACCAAACTGTCTTAATTACTGTAGCTTTGTAATATAGTCTGAAGTCAGGGAGCCTGATTCCTCCAGCTCCATTTTTCGTTCTCAAGATTGCTTTGGCTATTCGGGGTCTTTTGTGTTTCCATACAAATTGTGAAATTTTTTGTTCTAGTTCTGTGAAAAATGCCAGTGGTAGTTTGATAGGGATTGCATTGAATCTGTAGATTGCTTTGGGTAGCAGAGTCATTTTCACAATGTTGATTCTTCCAATCCAAGAACATGGTAGATCTCTCCATCTATTTGTATCATCTTTAATTTCTTTCATCAGTGTCCTATAATTTTCTGCATATACAGGTCTTTTGTCTCCCTAGGTAGGTTTATTCCTAGATATTTTATTCTTTTTGTTGCAATGGTAAACGGGAGTGTTTTCTTAATTTCACTTTCAGATATTTCATCATTAGTATACAGGAATGCAAGAGATTTCTGTGCATTAATTTTGTATCCTGCTACTTTACCAAATTCATTGATTAGCTCTAGTAGTTTTCTGGTAGCATCTTTTGGACTCTCTATGTATAGTATCATGTCATCTGCAAACAGTGACAGCTTTACTTCTTCTTTTCCGATTTGGATTCCTTTTATTTCTTTTTCTTCTCTGATTGCTGTGGCTAACACTTCCAAAACTATGTTGAATAATAGTGGTGAGAGTGGGCAACCTTGTCTTGTTCCTGATCTTAGTGGAAATGGTTTCAGTTTTTCACCATTGAGGACAATGTTGGCTGTGGGTTTGTCATATACGGCCTTTATTATGTTGAGGAAAGTTCCCTCTATGCCTACTTTCTGCAGGGCTTTTATCATAAATGGGTGTTGAATTTTGTCGAAAGCTTTCTCTGCATCTATTGAGATGATCATATGGTTTTTCTCCTTCAATTTGTTAATATGATGTATCACGTTGATTGATTTGCGTATATTGAAGAATCCTTGCATTCCTGGAATAAACCCCACTTGATCATGGTGTATAATCCTTTTAATGTGCTGTTGGATTCTGTTTGCTCGTATTTTGTTGAGGATTTTTGCATCTATGTTCATCAGTGATATTGGCCTGTAGTTTTCTTTCTTTGTGACATCTTTGTCTGGTTTTGGTATCAGGGTGATGGTGGCCTCGTAGAATGAGTTTGGGAGTGTTCCTCCCTCTGCAATATTTTGGAAGAGTTTGAGAAGGATAGGTGTTAGCTCTTCTCTAAATGTTTGATAGAATTCGCCTGTGAAGCCATCTGGTCCTGGGCTTTTGTGTGTTGGAAGATTTTTAATCACAGTTTCAATTTCAGTGCTTGTGATTGGTCTGTTCATATTTTCTATTTCTTCCTGGTTCAGTCTCGGCAGGTTGTGCATTTCTAAGAATCTGTCCATTTCTTCCAGGTTGTCCATTTTATTGTCATAGAGTTGCTTGTAGTAATCTCTCATGATCGTTTGTATTTCTGCAGTGTCAGTGGTTACTTCTCCTTTTTCATTTCTAATTCTATTGATTTGAGTCTTCTCCCTTTTTCTCTTGATGAGTCTGGCTAATGGTTTATCAATTTTGTTTATCTTCTCAAAGAACCAGCTTTTAGTTTCATTGATTTTTGCTATTGTTGCCTTCATTTCTTTTTCATTTATTTCTGATCTGATCTTTATGATTTCTTTCCTTCTGCTAGCTTTGGGGTTTTTTTGTTCTTCTTTCTCTAATTGCTTAAGGTGCAAGGTTAGGTTGTTTATTCGAGATGTTTCCTGTTTCTTGAGGTAGGCTTGTATTGCTATAAACTTCCCTCTTAGAACTGCTTTTGCTGCATCCCATAGGTTTTGGATCGTCGTGTCTCCATTGTCATTTGTTTCTAGGTATTTTTTGATTTCCCCTTTGATTTCTTCAGTGATCACTTCGTTATCAAGTAGTGTATTGTGTAGCCTCCATGTGTTTGTATTGTTTACAGATCTTTTCCTGTAATTGATATCTAGTCTCATAGCGTTGTGGTCGGAAAAGATACTTGATACGATTTCAATTTTCTTAAATTTACCAAGGCTTGATTTGTGACCCAAGATATGATCTATCCTGGAGAATGTTCCATGAGCACTTGAGAAAAATGTGTATTCTGTTGTTTTTGGGTGGAATGTCCTATAAATATCAATTAAGTCCATCTTGTTTAATGTATCATTTAAAGCTTGTGTTTCCTTATTTATTTTCATTTTGGATGATCTGTCCATTGGTGAAAGTGGGGTGTTAAAGTCCCCTACTATGATTGTGTTGCTGTCGATTTCCCCTTTTATGGCTGTTAGTATTTGCCTTATGAATTGAGGTGCTCCTATGTTGGGTGCATAAATATTTACAATTGTTATACCTTCCTCTTGGATCGATCCCTTGATCATTATATAGCGTCCTTCTTTGTCTCTTGTAATAGTCTTTATTTTAAAGTCTATTTTGTCTGATATGAGAATTGCTACTCCAGCTTTCTTTTGATTTCCATTTGCATGGAATATCTTTTTCCATCCCCTCACTTTCAGTCTGTATGTGTCTCTAGGTCTGAAGTGGGTCTCTTGTAGACAGCATATATATGGGTCTTGTTTTTGTATCCATTCAGCCAGTCTGTGTCTTTTGGTGGGAGCATTTAATCCATTTACATTTAAGGTAATTATCGATATGTATGTTCCTATTCCCATTTTCTTAAATGTTTTGGGTTTGTTATTGTAGGTGTTTTCCTTCTCTTGTGTTTCTTGCCTAGAGAAGTTCCTTTAGAATTTGTTGTAAAGCTGGTTTGGTGGTGCTGAACTCTCTCAGCTTTTGCTTGTGTGTAAAGGTTTTAATTTCTCCATCAAATCTGAATGAGATCCTTGCTGGGTAGAGTAATCTTGGTTGTAGGTTTTTCTCCTTCATCACTTTAAGTATATCCTGCCACTCCCTTCTGGCTTGCAGAGTTTCTGCTGAAAGATCAGCTGTTAACCTTATGGGGATGCCCTTTGTGTTATTTGTTGTTTTTCCCTTGCTGCTTTTAATATGTTTTCTTTATATTTAATTTTTGATGGTTTGATTAATATGTGTCTTGGTGTGTTTCTCCTTGGATTTATCCTGTATGGGACTCTCTGTGCTTCCAGGACTTGATTAACTATTTCCTTTCCCATATTAGGGGAGTTTTCAACTATAATATCTTCAAATATTTTCTCAGTCCCTTTCTTTTTCTCTTCTTCTTCTGGGACCCCTATAATTCGAATGTTGGTGTGTTTAATGTTGTCCCAGAGGTCTCTGAGACTGTCCTCAGTTCTTTTCATTCTTTTTTCTTTATCCTGCTCTGCATTAGTTATTTCCACCATTTTATCTTCCAGGTCACTTATCCGTTCTTCTGCCTCAGTTATTCTGCTATTGATCCCATCTAGAGTATTTTTTATTTCATTTATTGTGCTTTTCATCGTTGCTTGGTTCCTCTTTAGTTCTTCTACGTCCTTGTTAAATGTTTCTTGCATTTTGTCTATTCTATTTCCAAGATTTTGGATCATCCTTACTATCATTATTCTGAATTCTTTTTCAGGTAGACTACCTATTTCCTCTTCATTTGTTAGGTCTGGTGTGTTTTGACCCTGCTCCTTCATCTGCTGTGTGTTTTTCTGTCGTCTCATTTTGCTTATCTTACTGTGTTTGGGGTCTCCTTTTCACAGGCTGCAGGTTCGTACTTCCCGTTGTTTTTGGTATCTGTCCCCAGTGGCTAAGGTTGGTTCAGTGGGTTGTGTAGGTTTCCTGGTGGAGGGAACTAGTGCCTGTGTTCTGGTGGATGAGGCTGGATCTTGTCTTTCTGGTGGGCACGTCCACGTCTGGTGGTGTGTTTTGGGGTGTCCGTGGCCTTATTATGATTTTAGGCAGCCTCTCTGTTAATGGATGGGGCTGTGTTCCTGTCTTGCTAGTTGTTTGGCATAGGGTGTCCAGCACTGTAGCTTGCTGGTCGTTGAGTGAAGCTGGGTCTTGATGTTGAGATGGAGATCTCTGAGAGATGTTCGCCGTTTGGTATTACGTGGAGCTGGGAGGTCTCTTGTGGACCAGTGTCCTGAAGTTGGCTCTCCCACCTCAGAGGCACAGCTCTGATGCCTGGCTGGAGCACCAAGAGCCTTTCATCCACACGGCCTCTCCAATGAGTCCAAACTTGTATCTTTTTTGCTCCAACAGTGTGCTGGAACTTCTCCACGAAGACAACTGCTGACCCAGAATCAATTTCAGACCATTTTATATCAGTCCCCAAACCTGATTGCGAAGCCCCGCCTGTGGTTCTGCACAACTTTGGGCGCCGTCTGCATTTCCACCTGATCTCAGAGCGCAGCTCTTGTGTCCGCCAGCAACTCTCTTTTCTTTTTAGATTCCACGTATATGTGTTAGCATACAGTATTTGTTTTTCTCTTTCTGACTTACTTCACTCTGTATGACAGACTCTAGGTCCATCCATCTCACTACAAATAACTCAATTTCGTTTCTTTTTATGGCTCAGTAATATTCCGTTTTATATTGAAGATGTGCAACTTCTTTTTTACCCATTCATCAGTTGATGGACACTTAGGTTGCTTCCATGTCCTGGCTATTGCAAATAGAGCTGCAATGAACATTGTGGAACATGACTCTTTTTGAATTATGGTTTTTTCCAGGTATATGCCCAGTAGTGGGATTGCTGTGTCATATGGTAGTTCTATTTTTAGTTTTTTAAGGAACCTCCATACTGTTCTCAATAGTGGCTGTATCAATTTACACTCCCACCAACGGTGCAAGAGGGTTTCCTTTTTTCCACACCTCTGCAGCATTTATTGTTTGTAGATTTTTTTGATGATGGCCATTCTTACCTGTGTGTGGTGATACCTCATTGTAATTTCGATTTGCATTTCTCTAATGATCAGTGATGTTGAGCATTCTTTCATGTGTTTGTTGGCAATCTGTATATCTTCTTTGGAGAAATGTCTACTTAGGTCTTCTGCCCATTTATGGATTGGGTTGTTTGTTTTTTTTGATATTGAGCTGCATGGGCTGCTTGTAAAGTTTGGAGATTAATCCTTTGTCAGCTGCTTCATTGGCAAATATTTTCTCCCATTCTGAGGGTGGCCTTTTCGTCTTGTTTACATTTTCCTTTGCTGTGCAAAAGCTTTTAAGTCTCCTTAGGTCTCATTTGTTTATGTTTCTTTTTAATTTCCGTTTTCTAGGAGGTGGGTCAAAACGGATCTTGCTGTGATTGATGTCATAGAGTGTTCTGCCTATGTTTTCCTCTAAGAGTTTGATAGTGTCTGGCCTTACATTTAGGTCTTTAATCCATATTGAGTTTATTTTTGTGTATGGTGTTAGGGAGTCTTCTAATTTCATTCTTTTACAGGTAGCTGTCCAGTTTTCCCAGCACCACTTATTGAAGAGGCTGTGATTTCTGCATTGTATATTCTTGCCTCCTTTATCAAAAATAAGGTGACCATATGTGTATGGGTTTATGTCTGGGCTTTCTCTCCTGTTCCATTGATCTATATTTCTGTTTTTGTGCCAGTACCATACTGTCTTGACTACTGTAGCTTTGTAGTATTGTCTGAAGTCAGGGAGCCTGATTCCTCCAGCTCTGTTTTTCTTCTCAAGATTGCTTTGGCTGTTCGGGGTCTCTTGTGTTTCCATACAAATTGTGAAATTTTTTTGTTCTAGTTCTGTGAAAAATTCCATTGGTAGTTTGATAGGGATTGCATTGAATCTGTAGATTGCTTTGGGTAGTAGAGTCATTTTCACAATGTTGATTCTTCCAATCCAAGAACATGGTATATCTGTGTATCTGTTTGTGTCATCTTTGATTTCTTTCATCAGTGTCTTATAGTTTGTTGAGTAAACGTCTTTTGTCTCCTTAGGTAGGTTTATTCCTAGGTATTTTATTCTTTTTGTTGCAGTGGTAAATGGGAGTGTTTCCTTAATTTCTCTTTCAGATTTTTCATCTTTAGTGTATAGGAATGAAAGAGATATCTGTACATTAATTTTGTATCCTGCAACCTTACCAGATTCATTGATTAACTCTAGTAGTTTTCTGGTAGCATCTTTAGGATTCTCTATGTATAGTATCATGTCATCTGCAAACAGTGAGAGCTTAACTTCTTCTTTTCCGATTTGGATTGCTTTTATTTCTTTTTCTTCTCTGATTGCTGTAGCTAAAAATTCCAAAAGTGTGTGGAATAATAGTGGTGAGAGTGGGCAACCTTGTCTTGTTCCTGATCTTGGTGGAAATGGTTTCACTTTTTCACCATTGAGAACGATGCTGGCTGTGGGTTTGTCATATATGGCCTTTATTATGTTGAGGAAAGTTCCCTCTTTGCCTACTTTCTGGAGGGTTTTTATGGTAAATGGGTGTTTAATATTGTCAAAAACATTTTCTGCATCTATTGAGATGACCATATGGTTTTTATCCTTCAGTTTTTTAATATGGTGTATCACATTGATTTGCATGTATTGAAGAATCCTTGCATCCCTGGGATAAACCCCACTTGATCATGGTGTATAATCCTTTTAAGGCGCTGTTGGATTCTGTTTGCTAGTATTGTGCAGTGGATTTTTGCAGCTATGTTCATCAGTGATATTGGCCTGTAGTTTTCTTTCTTTGTGACATCTTTGTCTGGTTTTGGTGTCAGGGAGATGGTGGTCTCATAGAATAAGTTTGGGAGAGTTCCTCCCTCTGCTATATTTTGGAAGAGTTTGAGAAGGATAGGTGTTAACTCTTCTCTAAATGTTTGATAGAATTTGCCTGTGAAGCCATCTGGTCCTGGGCTTTTGTTTCTTGGAAGATTTTTAATCACAGTCTCAAGTTCAGCGCTTGGGATTGGTTTGTTTATAGTTTCTATTTCTTCCTGGTTCAGTCTTGGAAGGTTGTGCTTTTCTAAGAATCTGTCCATTTCTTCCAGGTTGTCCATTTTATTGGCATATAGTTGCTTGCAGTAATCTCTCATGATCCTTTGTATTTCTGCAGTGTCAGTTGTTACTTCTCCTTTTTCATTTGTAATTCTATTGATTTGAGTCGTCTCCCTTTTTTTCTTGATGAGTCTGGCTAATGGTTTATCAATTTTGTTTATCTTCTCAAAGAACCAGCTTTTAGTTTTTTTGATCTTTGCTGTTGTTTCCTTCATTTCTTTTTCATTTATTTCTGGTCTGATCTTTATGATGTCTTTCCTCTGCTGACTTTGGGGTTCTTTTTTTCTTTCTTTCTCTAATTGCTTTAGGTGTAAGGTTAACTTGTTTATTTGAGATGTTTCTTGTTTCTTGAGGTAGGATTGTATTGCTATAAACTTCCCTCTTAGCACTGCTTTTGCTGCATCCCATAGGTTTTGGGTCTTCATGTTTTCATTGTCATTTGTTTCTAGGTATTTTTTTATTTCCTCTTTGATTTCTTCAGTGATGTCTTGGTTATTAAGTCGTGTATTGTTTAGCGTCCATGTGTTTCTATTTTTTTACAGATTTTTTCCTGTAATTGATATCTAGTCTGATAGCGTTGTGGTTGGAAAAGATACTTGATATGATTTCAATTTTCTTAAATTTACCAAGGCTTGATTTGTGACCCAAGGTATGATCTATCCTAGAGAATGTTCCACGAGCACTTGAGAAAAAGTGTATTCTGTTGTTTTTGGATGGAATGTCCTATAAATATCAATTAAGTCCATCTTGTTTAATGTATCATTTAAAGCTTGTGTTTCCTTATTTATTTTCATTGTGGATGATCTGTTCATTGGTGAAAGAGGGGTGCTAAGGTCCCCTACTATGATTGTGTTACTGTCGATTTCCCCTTTTATGGCTGTTAACATTTGCCTTATGTATTGAGGTGCTCCTATGTTAGGTGCATAAATATGTACAATTGTTATATCTTCTTCTTGGATTGATCCCTTGATCATTATGTAGTGTCCTTCTTTGTCTCCTGTAATAGTCTTTATTTTAAAGTCTTTTTTGTCTGATATGAGAATTGCTACTCTAGCTTTCTTTTGATTTCCATTTGCATGGAATATCTTATTCCATCCCCTCACTTTCCATCTGTATGTGTCCCTATGTCTGAAGTGGGTCTCTTGTAGACCACATACATACCGGTCGTGTTTTCGGATCCATTCAGCCAGTCTATGTCTTTTGGTTGGAGCATTTAATCCATTTACATTTAAGGTAATTGTTGATATGTATGTTCTTATTACCATTTTCTTAATTGTTTTGGGTTTCTTATTGTAGGTCTTTTCCTTCTCTTGTGTTTCCTGCCTAGAGAAGTTCCTTTAGCATTTGTTGTAAAGCGGGTTTGGTGGTGCTGAATTCTCTTAACTTTTGCTTGTCTGTAAAGGTTTTAATTTCTCTGTCGAATCTGAACGAGATCCTTGGTGGGTCGAGTAATCTTGGTTGTAGCTTTCCCCCTTTCATTACTTTAAATATGTCCTGCCAGTCCCTTCTGGCTTGCAGAGTTTCTGCTGAAAGTTCAGCTGTTAACCTTATGGGGATTCCCTTGTATGTTATTTGTTGTTTTTCCCTTGCTGCTTTTAATATTTTTTCTTTGTATTTAATTTTTGATAGTTTGATTAATATATGTTTTGGCATGTTTCTCCTTGGGTTTATCTTGTACGGGACTCTCTGCACTTCCTGGACTTGATTAACGATTTCCTTTCCCATATTAGGGAAGTTTTCAACTATAATCTCTTTAAATATTTTCTCAGTGTCTTTCTTTTTCTCTTCTACTTCTGGGACCCCTATATTCGAATGTTGGTGCGTTTAATGTTGTCCCAGAGGTGTCTCAGATTGTCCTCAATTCTTTTCATTCTTTTTTCTTTATTCTGCTTTGCAGTAGTTATTTCCACTCTTTTATCTTCCAGGTCATTTATCCATTCTTCTGCCTCAGTTATTCTGCTATTGTTTCCTTCTAGAGAATTTTTAATTCCATTTATTATGTTGTTCATCATTGTTTGTTTGCTCTTTAGTTCTTCTAGGTCCTTGTTAAACGTTTCTTGTCTATTCTCCATTCCAGTTCCAAGATTTGGGATCATCTTTACTATCATTACTCTGAATTCTTTTTCAGGTAGACTGCCTATTTCCTCTACATTTGTTTGGTCTGGTGGGTTATTACCTTGCTCCTTCATCTGCTGTGTGTTTCTGTGTCTTCTCATTTGGCTTTGGGGACTGTGTTTGGGGTCTCCTTTTCAGAGGCTGCAGATTCGTAGTTCCCGTTGTTTTTGGTGTCTGCCCCCAGTGGCTAAGGTTGGTTCAGTGGGTTGTGTAGGCTTTCTGATGGAGGGGACTGGTGCCTGTGTTCTGATGGGTGTGTCTGGATCTTGTCTTTCTGGTGGACAGATCCGCATCTGGTGGTGTGTTTTGGGGTGTCTGTGACCTTATTGTGATTTTCGGCAGCCTCTCTGCTAATGGGTGGGCCTGCATTCCTGTCTTGCTAGTTGTTTGGCATGGGATGTCCAGCACTGGATCTTGCTGGTCTCTGAGTGGAGCTGGGTCTTAGCGTTGAGACGGATATCTCTGGGAGAGCTTTCGCCATTTGATATTACAAGGTGCCGGAGGTCTCTGGTAGACCAATGTCCTGAAGTCGGCTCTCCCACCTCAGAGGCACAGGCTTGACACCCGGCTGGAGCACCAAGACCCTGTCAGCCACACGGCTGGGGCTGAGAGCAAGAGGTAGCTTTGGTACATCTCAAAGACCACCAATGAGATTCACTGACCATTTTCTCTCCAGAAGTGAAGAAAACAAAATTCAGACTTTGGCTAGTCATCCACTTTGGTGGCCAGCCTCCAAGATGGCCCTAATTATCCCCTAATTATCTCCCAGTCTTCATGTACCAGTGTGGCTCCTCGCACTTGAAAAGGGTTGACTGTTTAACTAATAAGAAATTGCAGAAATGACAAAGTGCAGCTTCCAAAGTTATAAAAGACATTGCAGCTTCTGCTTTGGTTTCTGCTAGATCACTCATCCTGGGGTAAGCCAGCTGCCATGTCATGAGGACACTCAAGCAGCCCTAAGGAGAGATCCATGTGGCAAGGAACTGAGGCCTCTTACCTACAGCCACGTGAGTGAGTCATCTCAGAAGTCAGAAGATTTAATTTTTTTTAATTTTTGGTTGCGTTGGGTCTTCGTTGCTGCACAGGGTTTCTCTAGTTGTGTCAAGCAGGGGTTACTCATCGTTGTGGTGCACGGGCTTCTCCTTGCGGTGGTTTCTCTTGTTGTGGAGTACGGGCTCTAGGTGCATGGGCTTCAGTAGTTGTGTCATGCAGGCTCAATAGTTGTTGCTTGCAGGCTCTAGAGCACAGGCTCAGTAGTTGTGGCACACGGGCTTAGTTGCTCTGCGGCATGTGGGATCTTCCCAGACCAGGGATGGAACCCCTGTTCCCTGCATTGGCAGGCAAATTCTTACCCACTGTGCCACCAGGGAAGTCCAGTGTGCTCTTTTTTAAACCTAGTCTGTTTTCATTATTTTCTATGTTAATGATTCTGTATTAAAGAAAAAAAATAATACTCCTTTCTACCCCTCGTCTTTGAGGATTATATATGAAGAAGTATGTCTTATTTATTAACCTCAAATTTTCACCTTACTTTTAAGAAGTAATCACAATGTCAAGTATTTAATACTTTTCACTTCCACCTTGAAAAGCATGGATATTAAAGTGCTAATACAATTACCTTCCCATGTCTATCTTTTTTAGTTTTTGTTATGTATAAAAAACAACGAAAAACATGCATGGTTTGTAAGGAAATGACAAATTTCAGAAAATTCAGCATCTGAATACACTCTAAACATAGCTTCTAGATAAAGACACAGAAAATTGCCAGATACTCAGAGGCCCCCTGGTCCCATTCTAGTGACTCCCCTTAAGGTTTAATATTGTTCTGGTATCTAACAAAAATGTAACTTTACCTGTATTTTGTATTTTATATAAATGTTATGGCACAGTAAAATCACTTTTGGATTGGGCTTTTTTATTTT
Organism: Eubalaena glacialis; assembly: GCF_028564815.1. Lineage (NCBI taxonomy): Eukaryota > Metazoa > Chordata > Mammalia > Artiodactyla > Balaenidae > Eubalaena > Eubalaena glacialis. The sequence continues at coordinate 12,375,979 of NC_083735.1, forward strand.
ATGTTGTTTGTGAATATGCCTATATGGTTGCCTGTTGTTGTGATCGTACATTGCCACTGTCGCATAGGATTCCATAGTGTAAATATTTAACTATTAATTAATTTATTCCAATGTGTATTACAATATGAGTGATTTTCAGTTTGTGTCTATTGAGAACAGCACTGGTATATAAATTCTAGAACTTGAGCTTTGGTGGTGTGTGTATAAATTATTGTTCAGTATACATGTAGTAGTAAAATTTTCGAGTCATAGCTTTCTTGTGTTTATCTTTTTAGATATTTCTAAATATTTTCAAAACATTTGTATGATTTTTCATCTTCAGCAGCAGTGAATGAGATTCAAGGATTATACACATTCTTGTCAAACTTGATAATACCTGTCATTTTCATTTGAACTTTCTGGTTGGTGAGTGATAATTCCAGGTATCACGTTTTTGCATTTAATTGACTACTAAGAAGCCAAGCATCTTTTGTTATGTTTACTTAACATTCTGTACTCTCTTTTTTGAAATATCTTTTGGTATATTTTCCCCATTTTACTATTCCATTATCTTCTTATTGAAGACTTCCTTTTTTTTTTAACATCTGAAGACTTCTTATTTAGGATTTTTTAATACATGCTTGATATGAGTTCTTCTCTCTTTCTGTCTCTCCTTCTCTTTCTTTAGATGAGTGTCAGTTTTTAATGTTAATAACATCTAATTTGTTATTTTCCTCTTTATTTAGTCTTATTTCTATTTATTTATGTAGTCTTCTTATCTGTAGCAGAACACATTATTTATTCTAAGCCACAAATATGTTTTCGTTTCTTCAATAAATGTAATTATTAAGCTTTAAATTTAAGTTAACTTTCTAAACTAAATATGTTGTATCATAGTGAGTATTAATTTTTCTATGACAGCTGAAAGGTTACATTTATTCAGAAAATGTTGTATCAGCTTTCTTTTCATTTGCTCCTACTTCTCATTGATTCACAGTGGTAAACATCACTTCATCCGTGGATCTGACTTTTCTCTGATTTCTCATGGTCATTCTCACTAATTCGTCTTGCCTCCTGAAATCTTTAGCAATCCCATTATTCCACAGAAGCAAAAACCTTCCTTGGGCCTTTTTCCTCAGAAGATTGATTATTCCCACATTTTAAATGGGAGATTGCAATAAGTTAGGAGAAAATGCCACAAGGGTCTCTCTTTTTTTAATTTTCACATCCTGTATCAGCCTCTGCTTGCACTCTCTGTTCAAAGATTTTTGTACAACACATTGATGGAAGATGCCAGTTGTTTCTCTCCTTGGGGAAAAGACAGATTAATTACCTAACAAATAAAATAAAGAGAGTGTCTTGCTCTTTTCAAATGTTGGACAGGATTGCTTGCATCCTAATTTAAATGTTCCAGGTGACTGAAGCTTAAGATTCCTAAGCTTTAATCCATACTTGCACCATGCACAGCACCCAACAGGAGTGCTTTACATAACCCCATGAGACACTTGTGTGCAAGTGGAACAGATAAAACTATAAAACTATTGCTGTCTTTTTGTGTCATAAAAATGATTTTTTGTCTCATTTAAAATATTTTTTTCTAAAATCCAAAAACGTGTCAGGCTAAAATATTGTTATTTCAAATATGGTAAAATCGAAGACCCTTCAGATTTCTTTCCAGTTTTGTTGATGATGGGATGCCGTCAGAGATATGACTTCATTAAACACAATAGGTAAGATTCCTTCATAGGCCTGATTGGGGAATATGAAAATAATCCCCAGAAAAATCTGGACATTTTCTAGTTCTCAAATATTGGTTAAGATGGTAGAAAGGGCCCTTCATTGTCCTATATGTTAATGCAGATCAGTTGTGAGAGGTGGGGATAAAACAAGCAGCCTAAATATCCTTTATGTTTGTTGTACTACTAGTAGAAAGAGGAAGGGTCAACATGTCACCATGGTTGATATAGCAGATAAGCTGCTTGAAACTACACAGAAATGTACCTGCTTGTATTTTCTGTACAGTTACCCTCTCTTTTGGTGTGCCCTGATACCTCCCTCAACTTATGTACCAACTCCAGCAGCATTAAGCAGAAATCCAAAGAAATCTATTCTTTGGAATTATGAGGAAGGGAAGAGTCAAAAGTTTTATAGCATGCTCTATACAAGGATACACGTCACCGTCCTTATCTATGTCATGCCATGCATGGAGGGTCAGTAGGTTCAGGGGATTCTGGAAGCACCAAGTTCTGTGGGGTTAATCACAGTTGCATTCATGGGCAGTAAAAGAGAAAGGCCTTATCTTGGTCACTTTCTCAATGCTAGTAGCTACAAAAAGAAGAGGATAGCAGACATCTTAGGGAGAAGAGCCAACATTAAATGAAATGTCCTAATTACTCTAGGCAACCTCTCATGATGGCCTCCCATAGCTCCTCAAATCCCTACATACTTGCACAAGGGATAGTGTAATATTACTGGAGTGTCTGACTGCAGATTAACATTTTTGTTGAAAAAAATAAAAATAGGTTCAAGTGATAGGGTTTGAAAAGGGTTCACAGTGCGAGGGAAACTCTTGTAACAATGTGGACAGAACCCTTTGGATGGATTCATCATGTTTTTTTTGTTTGTTTTTTGTTTTTTTTTTTTTGCTGCTTCAGAATCTGTAGTAGAGATAGGTGTGTTCCATGATGCATTCCCGCTTCTTATAAGTTTTAGATGGAATACCCCATTAGGAAGAAGTGCACGTAAGGAAGATTAGTGAGTCAAACTCCTCTGCCCTCTGTCAGCAGTGGGTGCAAAGGAATTTAGACCAAATGCTTTCATCCTTTGATTTGAAAAGTTTTCACTATATGAATGATGTTTTGTTTGTTTGCAGGTCAGGAGCCTTGGTCTCAATATCCCTGTTTAAAAAGTGTTATCACGTGTCTGCCAGAAAGAATTGCTGATGATACTGGAAAAACTTGAGAGTTATCCTTAACAATTAAGGGTTTTGTAGCAACATGGATGGACCTAGAGATTGTTATACTGAGTGAAGCAAGTCAGACACAGAAAGACAGATATCATATGATATTGCTTATATGAGGAATCTAAAAAAGAAAAAAAAGGTACAAATGAACTTATTTACACAACAGAAATAGAGTCATGGATATAGAAAACAAACTTATGGTTACCAGGGGATAAGTGGGGAAGGGATAAATTGGGAGATTGGGACTGACTTATACACACTACTATATATAAAATAGATAAGTATTGATAAAGACCTGCTTTATAGCACAGGGAACTCTACTCAATGGTCTGTACTGGCGTATACGGAAAACGAATCTTAAAAAAAAAAACAAGGGTTTTGGGATTATATAATAAATAGAAATGTGCAAACCTTTAACATGAAAGGAAAAATCAGTTAACTCTGTGGTCCCTGTTATGGTGTAAATATTTTGTACCTCTAATTTTAAAATTTTGAAACCCAGCTCCCATGTTGATGGTATTAGGAGGTGGGGCTTTTGGGAGGTGATTAGGTCATGAGGCCAGAGACCTCAAACATGGGATTAGTGACCTAATAAATGTAGCACACAGAAGATCTTATGCCCATTCCATGATTTCATTGCCGAGCGAGAAGACCCACATTATGAACCAGAAATTGGTCCCTCGCCAGACACCAAGTCAGCTGGCAACTTGTTCTTTTTTTTAAAAATTAAATAGATAATTAATTAATTAATTTTTTGGCTGTGTTGGGTCTTTGGTGCGGTGCGCGGGTTTCTCATTGGGTGGCTTCTCTTGTTGCAGAGCACAGGCTCTAGGCCTGCGGGTTTCAGTAGTTGTGGCTCACGGGCTCAGTAGTTGTGGCCTGTGGACTCTAGAGCACAGGCTCAGTATTTGTGGTGCACGGGCTTAGTTGTTCCATGGCATGTGGGATCTTCCTGGACCAGGGCTCGAACCCTTGTCCCCTTTATTGGTAGGCAGATTCTTAACCACTGCACCACCAGGGAAGCCCCTGGTTACTTGTTCTTGAACTTTTCAGCCTCAGCAATTATGAGAAAACAAAAATATTCTGTTGTTTATAAAATACCAAGTCTCTTGTATTTTGTTTTAGCAGTCAAAGAGCTGGCTGAGGAGAAATATCCTTGAATGAGCTTGAAGACATATCAAGAGAAACCTTTAAATCTCAAAAGGAAAGAGAAAATGGGCAGGAAAGAAATCAACAGAACAGAGTAATCAATAATTGTGGAACAATGAAAAATGCTGTGACCTATACATAATGGGTATAGCAGGAGGAGAATAAAGATAACAAAGAACAGAAAATATTTTTTTAAAATGACTGAGAATCTCCCCAAATGAATGTCTGACACTAAATCCACAACATCCAAACTTAGAAGAACATATGAATAGTAAAGAAAACTGACCAATATCTCTCAGGAACATCAATGCAAAAATCCTCAACAAAATATTACCAAATCGAATCCAGCAATATTTTGAGAGAATTTTATATCATGAATGAGAGGGAATAATCCCAGGTATGAAAGGCTGGTTCAACATTCTAAAATCAAATAATTATATCCATCATATCAACACCTTAAAGACAATCATTAGCATATCAATAGATTCAGAAGACCTTTGAAAAAAATCTAACACCATTCTTCATAAAAACTCTCAGTTAAAGAAATAGACTGGAGCTTTCTCAAGTTGATAACAAAGATTTACAGGAAACTTTTATCTTACATCATGATTAATGGTCAAAAACATGAAGCTTTTCCACTAAGTTCAGGTAAAAGCAAGGATGTCCCCTTTCATGACTCCTTTTCCATATTTTACTCCAAGTCCTTGCTAATGCAATAAGGCACGAAAATAAATAATTGGGTAGAAAAAAATGAAAGCAACCTAAATAAAATGTGGACCAATATACTTTACGGACACCTCACCAAAGAAAATAGACACTATGCATATAAGTATACAGAAGAATAATCCAGATTACATGCTGCCATGAAAAAGCAAATTAAAAATACATTTGATGGAGGAGGGGCAAGATGGCGGAAGAGTAAGACGCGGAGATCACCCTCCTTCCCACAGATACATGAGAAATACATCTACACGTGGAACTGCTCCTACAGAACACCCACTGAACGCTGGCAGAAGACGTCAGACCTCCCAAAAGGCAAGAAAATCCCCACGTACTTGGGTAGGGCAAAAGAAAAAAGAAATAACAGAGACAAAAGAATAGGGATGGGACCTGCACCAGTGGGAGGGAGCTGTGAAGGAGGAAAGGTTTCCACACACTAGGAAGCCCCTTCGTGGGCAGAGACTGGGGGTAGCAGAGGGGGGAAGCGTCAGAGCCACGGAGGAGAGCACAGCCACAGTGGTGCGGAGGGCAAAGCGGAGAGATTCCCGCACAGAGGAGCGGTGCCGACCAGCACTCACCAGCCCGAGAGGCTTGTCTGCTCAGCCGCTGGGGCGGGCGGGGGCTGGGAGCTGGGGCTCGGGCTTCCGTGCTAGCCAGGAGGGAGTCCGGGAAAAGGACTGCAGCTGCCGAAGAGGCAAGAGACTTTTTCTTGCCTCTTTGTTTCGCGGCACGCAAGGAGAGGGGATTCAGAGCGCCGCCTAAACGAGCTCCAGAGACGGGCGCGAGCCGCGGCTATCAGCGCGGATCCCACAGCAACAGGGACGCAGAGGGAAAAACGGAGAGATTCCCGCACAGAGGCTCGGCGCCGAGCAGCACTCACCAGCCCGAGAGGCTTGTCTGCTCACCCGCCGGGGCGGGCGGGGGCTGGGAGCTGAGGCTCGGGCTTCGGTCGGATCCCAGGGAGAGGACTGGGGTTGGCTGCGTGAACACAGCCTGAAGGGGCTAGCGCACCACAGCTAGCCGGGAGGGTGCCCGAGAAAAAGTCTGCAGCTGCCGAAGGGGCAAGAGACTTTTTCTTGCCTCTTTGTTTCGCGGCGTGCAAGGAGAGGGGATTCAGAGCGCCACTTAAACGAACTCCAGACGGGCGCGAGCCGCGGCTATCAGCGCGGACCCCAGAGACGGGCATGAGACGCTGAGGCTGCTGCTGCCGCCACCAAAAAGCCTGTGGGCGAGCACAGGTCATTCTCCACACCGCCCCTCCCGGGAGCCTGTGCAGCCCGCCACGGCCAGGCTCCCGTAATCTGGGGACAACTTCCCCGGGAGAGCACACGGCGCGCCTCAGGCTGCTGCAACGTCACGCCGGCTTCTGCCACTGCAGGCTCGCCCCGCCTCCTCCGTACCGCTCCCTCCCCCCAGCCTGACTGAGCCAGAGCCCCCGAAGCAGCTGCTTCTTTAACCCCGTTCTGTCTGGGCGGGGAACAGACGCCCTCAGGCGACCTACATGTAGAGGCGGGTCCAAATCCAAAGCTGAACTCCGGGAGCTGTACGAACAAAGAAGAGAAAGGGAAATCTCTCCCAGCAGCCTCAAAAGCAGCGGATTAAAGCTCCACAAACAACTTGATGTACCTGCATCTGTTGAATACCTGAATAGACAATGAATTATCCCAAATTTAGGAGGTGGACTTTGGGAGCAGGATATATTAACTTTTCCCCTTTTCCTTTTTTTGTGAGTGTATATGTGTATGCTTCTGGGTGAGATTTTGTCTGTATAGCTTTGCTCTCACCGTTAGTCCTAGGGTTAGGTCCGTCCGTTTTTTTTTTTTTTTTACTTAAAAAAATTTTTTTCCCTAATAAATATTTTCTTAATAATTTTTTCCTTATTTTCTACTTTTAAAAAATTAAAAAAATTTTTAATAAGTTTTTTCATATTTTTTATTTTAAAAAAATTGAAAATTTTTTTCTTAATAAATTTTTTCTTAATAAATTTTTTCTTATTTTTAGTATAAAAAATTAATAAATCTATTTTAAAAATTAAAAAAAATTTTTTTCTTAATAAATTTATTCTTAATAATTTTTTTCTTATTTTTTTATTATAATTGCTTTATTTTCTTTTCTTTTATCCTTTTTCTTTCTTTCTTTACATTTTTTCTCCCTTTTATTCTGAACCGTGTGGATGAAAGGCTCTTGGTGCTCCAGCCAGGCATCAGGGCCGTGCCTCTGAGGTGGGAGAGCCAACTTCAGGACACTGGTCCACAAGAGACCTCCCAGCTCCACGTAATACCAAACGGCAAAAATCTCTCAGAGATCTCCATCTCAACATCAAGACCCAGCTTCACTCAACCACCAGCAAGCTACAGTGCGGGACACCCTATGCCAAACAACTAGCAAGACAGGAGCACAGCCCCATCCATTAACAGTGAGACTGCCTAAAATCATAATAAGGCCACAGACACCCCAAAACACACCACCAGACGTGGACGAGCCCACCAGAAAGACAACATCCAGCCTCATCCACCAGAACACAGGCACTAGTTCCCTCCACCAGGAAACCTACACAACCCACTGAACCAACCTTAGCCACTGGGGACAGATACCAAAAACAACGGGAACTACGAACCTGCAGCCTGTGAAAAGGAGACCCCAAACATAGTAAGATAAGCAAAATGAGAAGACAGAAAAACACACAGCAGATGAAGGAGCAGGGTCAAAACACACCAGACCTAACAAATGAAGAGGAAATAGGTAGTCTACCTGAAAAAGAATTCAGAATAATGATAGTAAGGATGATCCAAAATCTTGGAAATAGAATAGACAAAATGCAAGAAACATTGAACAAGGACGTAGAAGAACTAAAGAGGAACCAAGCAACGATGAAAAGCACAATAAATGAAATTAAAAATACTCTAGATGGGATCAATAGCAGAATAACTGAGGCAGAAGAACGGATAAGTGACCTGGAAGATAAAATGGTGGAAATAACTACTGCAGAGCAGAATAAAGAAAAAAGAATGAAAAGAACTGAGGACAGTCTCAGAGACCTCTGGGACAACATTAAACGCACCAACATTCGAATTATAGGGGTCCCAGAAGAAGAAGAGAAAAAGAAAGGGACTGAGAAAATATTTGAAGAGATTATAGTTGAAAACTTCCCTAATATGGGAAAGGAAATAGTTAATCAAGTCCTGGAAGCACAGAGAGTCCCATACAGGATAAATCCAAGGAGAAACACACCAAGACACATATTAATCAAACTATCAAAAATTAAATATAAAGAAAACATATTAAAAGCAGCAAGGGAAAAACAACAAATAACACACAAGGGCATCCCCATAAGGTTAACAGCTGATCTTTCAGCAGAAACTCTGCAAGCCAGAAGGGAGTGGCAGGATATACTTAAAGTGATGAAGGAGAAAAACCTACAACCAAGATTACTCTACCCAGCAAGGATCTCATTCAGAGTTGATGGAGAAATTAAAACCTTTACACACAAGCAAAAGCTGAGAGAGTTCAGCACCACCAAACCAGCTTTACAACAAATGCTAAAGGAACTTCTCTAGGCAAGAAACACAAGAGAAGGAAAACACCTACAATAACAAACCCAAAACATTTAAGAAAATGGGAATAGGAACATACATATCGATAATTACCTTAAATGTAAATGGATTAAATGCTCCCACCAAAAGACACAGACTGGCTGAATGGATACAAAAACAAGACCCATATATATGCTGTCTACAAGAGACCCACTTCAGACCTAGAGACACATACAGACTGAAAGTGAGGGGATGGAAAAAGATATTCCATGCAAATGGAAATCAAAAGAAAGCTGGAGTAGCAATTCTCATATCAGCCAAAATAGACTTTAAAATAAAGACTATTACAAGAGACAAAGAAGGACGCTATATAATGATCAAGGGATCGATCCAAGAGGAAGGTATAACAATTGTAAATATTTATGCACCCAACATAGGAGCACCTCAATACATAAGGCAAATACTAACAGCCATCAAAGGGGAAATCGACAGCAACACAATCATAGTAGGGGACTTTAACACCCCACTTTCACCAATGGACAGATCATCCAAAATGAAAATAAATAAGGAAACACAAGCTTTAAATGATACATTAAACAAGATGGACTTAATTGATATTTATAGGACATTCCACCCAAAAACAACAGAATACACATTTTTCTCAAGTGCTCATGGAACATTCTCCAGGATAGATCATATCTTGGGTCACAAATCAAGCCTTGGTAAATTTAAAAAAATTGAAATCGTATCAAGTATCTTTTCTGACCACAACGCTATGAGACTAGATATCAATTACAGGAAAAGATCTGTCAAAAATACAAACACATGGAGGCTACACAATACACTACTTAATAACGAAGTGATCACTGAAGAAATCAAAGGGGAAATCAAAAAATACCTAGAAACAAATGACAATGGAGACACGACGATCCAAAACCTATGGGATGCAGCAAAAGCAGTTCTAAGAGGGAAGTTTATAGCAATACAAGCCTACCTCAAGAAACAGGAAACATCTCGAATAAACAACCTAACCTTGCACCTGAAGCAATTAGAGAAAGAAGAACAAAAAAACCCCAAAGCTAGCAGGAGGAAAGAAATCATAAAGATCAGATCAGAAATAAATGAAAAAGAAATGAAGGCAACAATAGCAAAAATCAATGAAACTAAAAGCTGGTTCTTTGAGAAGATAAACAAAATTGATAAACCATTAGCCAGACTCATCAAAAGAAAAAGGGAGAAGACTCAAATTAATAGAATTAGAAATGAAAAAGGAGAAGTAAACACTGACACTGCAGAAATACAAACGGTCATGAGAGATTACTACAAGCAACTCTATGCCAATAAAATGGACAACCTGGAAGAAATGGACAGATTCTTAGAAATGCACAACCTGCCAAGACTGAACCAGGAAGAAATAGAAAATATGAACAGACCAATCACAAGCACTGAAATTGAAACTGTGATTAAAAATCTTCCAACACACAAAAGCCCAGGACCAGATGGCTTCACAGGCGAATTCTATCAAACATTTAGAGAAGAGCTAACACCTATCCTTCTCAAACTCTTCCAAAATATTGCAGAGGGAGGAACACTCCCCAACTCATTCTACGAGGCCACCATCACCCTGATACCAAAACCAGACAAAGATGTCACAAAGAAAGAAAACTACAGGCCAATATCACTGATGAACATAGATGCAAAAATCCTCAACAAAATACGAGCAAACAGAATCCAACAGCACATTAAAAGGATTATACACCATGATCAAGTGGGGTTTATTCCAGGAATGCAAGGATTCTTCAATATACGCAAATCAATCAACGTGATACATCATATTAACAAATTGAAGGAGAAAAACCATATGATCATCTCAATAGATGCAGAGAAAGCTTTCGACAAAATTCAACACCCATTTATGATAAAAGTCCTGCAGAAAGTAGGCATAGAGGGAACTTTCCTCAACATAATAAAGGCCGTATATGACAAACCCACAGCCAACATTGTCCTCAATGGTGAAAAACTGAAACCATTTCCACTAAGATCAGGAACAAGACAAGGTTGCCCACTCTCACCACTATTATTCAACATAGTTTTGGAAGTGTTAGCCACAGCAATCAGAGAAGAAAAAGAAATAAAAGGAATCCAAATTGGAAAAGAAGAAGTAAAGCTGTCACTGTTTGCAGATGACATGATACTATACATAGAGAATCCCAAAGATGCTACCAGAAAACTACTAGAGCTAATCAATGAATTTGGTAAAGTAGCAGGATACAAAATTAATGCACAGAAATCTCTTGCATTCCTGTATACTAATGATGAAAAATCTGAAAGTGAAATTAAGAAAACACTCCCGTTTACCATTGCAACAAAAAGAATAAAATATCTAGGAATAAACCTACCTAAGGAGACAAAAGACCTGTATGCAGAAAATTATAGGACACTGATGAAAGAAATTAAAGATGATACAAATAGATGGAGAGATCTACCATGTTCTTGGATTGGAAGAATCAACATTGTGAAAATGACTCTGCTACCCAAAGCAATCTACAGATTCAATGCAATCCCTATCAAACTACCACGGGCATTTTTCACAGAACTAGAACAAAAAATTTCACAATTTGTATGGAAACACAAAAGACCCCGAATAGCCAAAGCAATCTTGAGAATGAAAAATGGAGCTGGAGGAATCATGCTCCCTGACTTCAGACTATATTACAAAGCTACAGTAATCAAGACAGTTTGGTACTGGCACCAAAACAGAAATATAGATCAATGGAACAGGATAGAAAGCCCAGAGATAAGCCCACGCACATATGGTCACCTTATCTTTGATAAAGGAGGCAAGCATATACAGTGGAGAAAAGACAGCCTCTTCAATAAGTGGTGCTGGGAAAATTGGACAGGTACATGTAAAAGTATGAAATTAGAACACTCCCTGACACCATACACAAAAATAAACTCAAAATGGATTAAAGACCTAGGTGTAAGGCCAGACACTATCAAACTCTTAGAGGAAAACATAGGCAGAACACTCTATGACATAAATCACAGCAAGATCCTTTTTGACCCAGGTCCTAGAGAAATGGAAATAAAAACACAAATAAACAAATGGGACCTAATGAAACTTAAAAGCTTTTGCACAGCAAAGGAAACCATAAACAAGACCAAAAGACAACCCTCAGAATGGGAGAAAATATTTGCAAATGAAGCAACTGACAAAGGATTAATCTCCAAGATTTACAAGCAGCTCATGCAGCTCAATAACAAAAAAACGAACAACCCAATCCAAAAATGGGCAGAAGACCTAAATAGACATTTCTCCAAAGAAGATATACAGATTGCCAACAGACACATGAAAGAATGCTCAACATCATTAATCATTAGAGAAATGCAAATCAAAACTACAATGAGGTATCATCTCACACCGGTCAGAATGGCCATCATCCAAAAATCTAGAAACAATAAATGCTGGAGAGGGTGTGGAGAAAAGGGAACACTCTTGCACTGTTGGTGGGAATGTAAATTGATACAGCCACTATGGAGAACAGTATGGAGGTTCCTTAAAAAACTAAAAATAGAACTACCATACGACCCAGCAATCCCACTACTGGGCATATACCCTGAGAAAACCATAATTCAGAAAGAGTCATGTACCAAAATATTCATTGCAGCTCTGTTTACAATAGCCAGGACATGGAAGCAACCTAGGTGTCCATCATCGGATGAATGGATAAAGAAGATGTGGCACATATATACAATGGAATATTACTCAGCCATAAAAAGAAATGAAATGGAGGTATTTGTAATGAGGTGGATGGAGTTAGAGTCTGTCATACAGAGTGAAGTAAGTCAGAAAGAGAAAAAGAAATACAGTATGCTAACACATATATATGGAATCTAAGGAAAAAAAAATTATAAAAAAAGGTCATGAAGAACCTAGTGGCAAGATGGGAATAAAGACACAGACCTACTAGAGAATGGACTTGAGGATATGGGGAGGGGGAGGGGTGAGATGTGACAGGGTGAGAGAGTGTCATGGACATATATACACTACCAAATGTGAAATAGATAGCTAGTGGGAAGCAGCCGCATAGCACAGGGAGATCAGCTCGGTGCTTTGTGACCACCTAGAGGGGTGGGATAGGGAGGGTGGGAGGGAGGGAGATGCAAGAGGGATGAGATATGGGAACATATGTATATGTATAACTGATTCACTTTGTTATAAAGCAGAAGCTAACACACCATTGTAAAGCAATTATACTTCAATAAAGATGTTTAAAAAATAAATAAATAAAAAATACATTTACATACCACTATGTAACACTTAGAATGGCTAAAATGTGAACAATGACAAGAACAAATTCTGTAGGAGATGTGGAACAATAGGAAATGTCATTTGTCATTGGTGGAAATGAAAAATAATACAGCTACTTTGGTAGTCTGATTGACACTTGCTATAATATTGAACATTCCCTTACTGTACAATCCGACAAGTGTTCTCATGGATATTTACTGAAAGTAGTTTAAAGCATACTTCCAGAAGAAAACCTGCATATGGATATTTATAGCACCTAATCCAATATTGTCAAAATGTGAATGAAACTAAGGTGTCCTCCAATAGGTGAATGAAATGACATGGTATTAATATATTCTGGGAATGGGATAATATTGAGCACTAAAAAAGTAAGCTATCAAGCCATAAAAATAGATGGGAATTCTTTTTTTTCTTTTGAAATATAGGTGATTTTCTTTATTTTGTAATTTAAATTTTATTGGAGTATAGTTGATTTACAATGTTGTGTTCATTTCAGCTGCACAGCAAGTGATTCAGTTACACATATGCATATATTCATTCTTTTTCAGATTCTTTTCTGATAAAGGTATTCGGAGAATATTGAGTAGAGTTCCCTGTGCTATACAGTAGGTCCTTGTTGCTTATCTGTTATATATAGTAGTATTCGTATGTTTACCCGAAGTTCCTGATTTATCCCTACCCCCCACCTTTCCCCTTTGGTAACCATAAGTTTGTTTTCCAAGTCTGTGAGTCTGCCTCTGTTTTGTAAGTTAGTTCATTTGTATCAATTTTTAGCTTCCACCTAGAAGTGATATCATACAATATTTGTCTTACTCTGTCTGACTTACTTCACTTAGTACAATCATGTCTAGGTCCATCTATGTTACTGCAATTGGCATTATTTTCTTCTATTTTATGGCTGAGTCATATTCCATTATATATATGTATCACATATTCTTTACCTATATTCATATGTTGATGGACATTCTGGTTGCTTCCATGTCTTCGCTATTGTAAAGAGTGTTGCAGTGAACATTGGGGAATATGTGTCTTTTCGATTTATGCTTTCCTCCAGATATGCGCACAGGAGTGAACTTGCTGGATCATCTGGTAGCTCTATTTTATTTTATTTCATTACATTTCATTTCAATTTCAATTTTTTTGGAGTATAGTTGATTTACAATGTTGTGTTACTTTCTGCTGCACAGCACAGTGAAGCAGTTATACATAATATCCAATCCTTTTTGGATTCCTTTCCCATACAGGTCATTACAGAGTATTGAGTAGAGTTCCCTGTGCTATACAGTAAGCCCTTATTTGTTATCTCTTTTATATATAGTGGTGTGTATATGTCAATCCCAATTTCCAATTTATCCCTCCCACCTCCCCTTACTCTGGTAACCTCCATTCTGTGCTCCATAGTGGCTGTTACCAATTGGCATTGCCACCGATAGCATAGTATTGGTGGCGCAGTGGTTAAGTATCTGCCTGCCAGTTCAGGGGACACAGGTTCGAGCCTGGCCCGGGAAGATCTCACATGCCACAGAACAAGTAAGCCCGTGCACCACAACTACTCAGTCTGCGCTCTAGAGCCCACGAGCCACAACTACTGAAGCCTGTGTGCCTAGAGCCTGTGCTCCACAACAAGAGAAGCCACCACAAAGAGAAGGCTTCGTACCACAACGATGAGTAGCCCCCGCTTGCTGCAACTATAGAAAAGCCGCGCGCAGCAACGAAGACCCAATGCAGATTAAAAAAAAAAAAAGTAGTAGGTTTCTCTTTTTTCCACACCCTCTGAAGCATTTCTTGTTTGTAGACATTGTGATGATGGCTATTCTGAGTGGTTCCAGGTGATACTTCTTTGTACATCTGATTTGCATTTGTCTAACATAAAGCAATGGTGAGCATCTTCATATGTGCTTTTTTTTTTTTGACAGTGTCAGTAAAATTTACCCCTTGAAAAAGGGTTATTGAAAGGTTGCCTTGTTTTGAAGTCTATTTCGATTACCTACCCCAAGACATTTTTTGAGGGCTGTTGTCATTTACAGCTCCCCAGGCATTGTGAATATGAAGTGCGTATAAGGTCCAGTTTTAGAATTGTTATGGGAAACAGAAGGCGGCAGGATTTCTACTGTCCCTCTCTGGTTACTGACACAACCTTAGATGTAGGGCAAGTCCTGTTCTTGGGTTTTAAATTAGAGTGGAATGTGCCTGACCAAACATGTAAGGGCTTCTGTCCCATTCCTTCTTCCCCCTTACCCTCATCCCCCGAACAAGTATAAACCCCTGCAAAATCACCTGTTGAGGGTGCTGTCTTGTAGAGTGGGATGACCCTTACGAAGGAGTCGGGAGGTCGGAACCCAAACACCAGGATATGTTGAGAGCAGGTGATTTTCCAAATGTCATCCAGCCCAGAGAGTCCACCATCCTTTGGGTGTCAGAGGGTTGGTTTAGTAGTATGAGGGCACACTTAGATCTGGAGATAGTGACCCCATGCAGAGGGGACCAGGTACTACATGTTCAAGGGGGGCGAATTAGCTGGCATATCCTCCCGAGGTCCTCAGGCCCACAACAGTCCAGCCTTGGGACCAAATTGTGTCTGTGTCCAGGGATGTGACACTAGTACGTTCACTGCGACTAAACAAATTTAGTGATCATTTTTCTTTTCTTTAATTTTAAATTTATAATGGAGTATATAGTTGATTTATCATGTTGTGTTCATTTTTGACATACACCAACATGATTCATTTATACAGAGGTAACTATATATTCTTTTTAGAATTATTTTCCCATTGAGGTTACTAAAGGGTGTTGTGAAGAGTTCCAAGTGCTCTACAGCAGGTCCATGTTGATTACAAGTTTTCTCTCTGTAAATATGTATATACTAACTCCAACCTCATGATTTATGCCTCCAACATACCTTTCCAGTTTGGTAACCATAAGTTTGTGTTCTAAGTCTGAGACTCTGTTTCTGTGTTGTAAGATAGTACCTTTCTATCAATTTTTAGATTCCACCGATAAGTAATATCATATGATATTTTTCATTGTCTGATTTATGACACTTAGTATGAATGTATGTAGGTCCTTCTGAGTGGCCCTAAATGGCCTTATTTCATTCATTTCATGGCTGAGTAATATTCCATTGTACATATCTACCATAATTTCTTTATCCATTCTTCCTTCCAAGGGCTTTTAGGTAGCTTCCAAGTAGAGGCTCTTGTAAACAGGGCTGCATAAATTTTAGAGTGCCTGGGTCCTTTCAATTTACGTTTTTTCCAAGATACAGGCCCAGGAGTGGAAGCGCCATATGCTCTGAAGCTCTGGTTTTTAGATTTTTAAGGAATCACCACCCACTTCTCCAGAGTGGCTGTTAGCAATTTACATTCCCACCATCAGCTTGTCAGGGTTCCCTTTTCTCCACGCCCTGTCCTGCATTTCAGGTTTTACAGTTTGTGAGGTTGGCCATTCTGACTGGTGCGAAGTGATATCTCTTTGTAGTATTAATTTTACATTGCCCGCCTGTTTTGTTGGCCAAAAATGGAGTAAGGGTTTTTCCTGAATATGTTAAGGAATAACGCATACGGCCTTTTTGGCAAACTGCATCATTGGCGATGTTCAGCAGCTTTGCATGTGCTTTAATGACGAGTGCAAACTACCTCTTGAAATCCCTTTCTTGCAATTCTGCCTTGCTTACAAGGCCTTTACGAATGCTTGGCTCAAGAAATGACTCCATTAGAGGTGTCAATTACAACCCTGCATGTTTGTGAATTGCAGTGCCCCTGAGCACCGGTTTTCAACTTGTTTAGGGAAGCAGACACAAAGGGGCAGGATTTCTACAGACCCATTCCAGTTACTGGGGCACCTGAAGGATAGGGAAATTCTTCTTCCAGGTAGGAAACTAGAGTGGCATATGCCTGTCCAAACATCTAAGGCTTGTGTCTCATTCCATCCCCCCACTCCCCTTCTTCACCGGAAAATTCCAAGCCGTGCAAAACCGGCTGTTGAGTGTGCTGCCTTCCCAAAGTGGGGAGACTCTAAGGAAAGGAGCTGGGGAACCCGAATACCAGGAGACGTGGAGATGAGGTGACTTTTCCAAACTCTTCCCGATCAGACGGTGTACCATCCTCTGGATGTGCCATGCATGTTTTAGCTGTAGGAAGGGTCCCCTGCACCTGGAGATATGGGACCCATGGAATGGGGGCCAGGCAGTATTACTCTAAAAGTGCTGCATTTGCTGTCCCATCCTCACGAAGCCTCTCAGACCAACGAGTGTAGAGCCTTAGGTCCCATCCAGCTCTGTGTCTACATGTGGTCAGTCCAGGTTGCATCACAGCCCTTGAACAAATTTTGTAAGAATTTCTCTCTCTCTCACTGTCTTTATTTTGTTCTTGTTATTTAATTTTATAATGGGGTATAGCTGATTTTCAATACTGTGTTTCTTCCTGCTCTACATCTATCCACTTGATTCACTTAAAGAGAGACATCAATAAATTCTTTTACAGATTCTTACCAGTCTTATATATCCTTTTCCGGTGACAACGGTGTGCTGAGTCCAGCTCTTTGAGCTATAGAGTAGGTCTTGTCGAATACCTATTTTGTTTATGGAACCGTATCTATGCTAATTTCAACCTCCTGGTTTATGCATCACCCCACCCCATCTTTCTCCTTTAGCAGCCATAAGTGTGTTTTCTAAATGTGTGACTCCGTTTCTGTTTTGTAATTGCGTTCATGTGTAGACATTTTTAGATACTATCTATAAGTGATACTTTATGATAAGTCTCTTTTTATGTCTGACTTATGTCACTTAGAATGATCGTACCTCAGTCTCCGCGAGTTGCTGCCACTGGCCTTATTTCATTGATTTAATTGCTGAGTAATATTCCATTGTACATAAGTACCACATCTTCTTTATCCATGTTTTCCTTCCAAGGACATGTAAGTTGTACCCAAATCGAGGCATTTCTAAACAGAGCAGCCCTAAACTTTGGAGTGCCTGTGTCCTGTCGATTTTTTGGTTTTCCCAAGATATACGCCCATGAGGGGAAGTGCTGTATGCTCTGTAGCCCTGTTTTTTAGATGTTTTAGGATACAGCATACACTTCTCAAGAGTGGCCGGTGGCAATTTACATCCCGCCCATCAGCGTAACAAGGCTCCCTTTTCTCCATGGCCTGTCCTGCATTTCTGGTTTTTACACGTTTTCAGGATGGACCTTTTGACCAATGCAAAGTGAGACATTTTTGTATTGCTGATTTGCATTGCCTTCTTGTTTAGGTGGCCAAAAAGGGTGTCTGCGTTTTTTCCAGCATATATTCAGGAAAAAACGCAGACGCCCTTTTTGGCCAACTGCATCATTGTCGAAGTTCTGCGGATTTTCATGTGCTTTAAAGGCGAGTCCAATCTACCTGTTAAAAACTGTTTCCTGCAATTCTGTCTTGTTTGAAATCCTCTTCATTGCCTTACCTCAATACATTTCTAGACGAGAGTTATCATTTATAACTCTGCAGGTTTGTGAATTGCCGTGCTCCTGAGCTCCATTTTCCAAATCGCTTTTTTGGGAGCTGGCTGCAAACCCACAGGATTACTTCAGACCCTATTCTGGTTCCGTGGGGCAGGCTGAGCCTGTGGTTAATTCTTCTTCCTGATGGGAAATTAGAGTGACCTGTGCCTGTCCCAACACCTAGAGCTAGTCTCTCCTGGGTTCCCCCTCTTCCCATTCATCCTCAGGACAAATTGCAACCTGTACGAAACAGGAGGTTAAAGGTGCTGATTCTCCAAGTGGGGAGATTGTTAGTAAAGCGGCTGGAATGGCGAACCCGAGCACCAGGAGATGAGAAATGAAGTGCGTTTTAGAAACCTTTCCCGATCACATGGTGTACCATCCTCTGGGTTTCCCATGCATGTTTTCGCTGTTGGAAGATGCCCTTGAACCTGGAGATTTGGCACGCATGGAATGGGTACCACGCAGTATTATTTTAAAGGGTCTGCATTTGCTCAACCTACCTGACCAATCCTCTCAGCCCCAAGAGTGTGCAACCTTATATGTCATCCAGCTGTGGGTCTAGATGTGGTCAATCCAGGTTGCATCACAACCCCTGAACTAATTTTGTAAGAATTTCTCTCTCTTTCACTGTCTTTGTTTTTTTTTTTTTTTTAATTTATTTTTATAATGGGGTTTAGCTGATATTCACTGCTGTGTTTATGCCTCTTTACACCCACTTGATTCACTTCCAGAGAGATATCAATACATAGGTTTTAAGATTCTACTAGTCAGATATATTCTTCTGCGGTGAATAGGGTGTGCTGAGTCCAGTTTATTGAGCAAGGAGTAGGTCTTGTCTATTACATATTTGGTTTATAGAACGGTATCTGTGCTAATTTCAAACCCCTGTTTTATGCCTCACCCCACCTCACCTTCCCCGTTAAGCAACCATAGTGTGTTTTCTAAATGTGTGACTCTGTTCTGTTTTGTAATTCAGGTCATGTGTAGCGATTTTTACATTCCCTCTATAAGTGATATCTTAGGCTAAGTGTCTTTTTCTGTGTGACTTATTTCACTTAGAGTCATCGTACCTAAATCCACTCATCATGCAGCTACTAGCCTTATGTCATTGATTTCATGGCTGAGTGATATTCCAGTGTACATAAGTACCACAACTTCTTTATCCATTTTTCTCTTTCCTGGCATATTTAAGGTGTACCGAAGTAGAGGTTCTTGTAAACAGAGTAGCCCTAAACGTTGGGGTTCCTGTGTCTCGTTGATTTTTAGTTTTCTCATTTTATACGCCCATGAGTGGAAGTGCCCTATGCTCTCTAGCTGTGTTTTTTAGATGTTTTAGGAAACACCATACACTTCTCCAGAGTGGCCGTTGGCAATTTACATCCCGCCCATCAGCCTAACAAGGCTCCCTTTTCTCCCTGACCTGTCCTACATTTTTGGTTTTTACACTTTTTTAGGATGGCCCTGTTGACCGATGGGAAGTGAGACTTCTTTGCAGTGCTGATTTGCATTTCCGGCTTGCTTGGTTGGCCAAAAAGGGCGTATGCGGTTTTTCCTGAATATATTCAGGGAAAAACGCATACGCCCTTTTTGGCCAAGTGCATCCTTGTCGACGTTTTGCCGCTTTTCATGTACTTTTAAGGCGATTCGAATCTACCTCCTGAAATCTGGGGGCTTGTCCCAGCACATTCCACTCTAATTTACCACCTCGGAACACTACTTCCAGGAAGACTCTGTTGCCCTAGTAACAAGAGTTGAGAACGTAATAATGCTGCCGCCTTCTGGCTGTTTCCCACAACAGCCGCTTTAAACCCAGTGCTAATGGTTGCTTAATAGTCACAAGGACTGCAGGGCTGTAAATGACACCTGCCCTCAAAAAAATGCCCTGGGGTAGGGAATAGGCAAGAAAATTCAACACATGACAAATTTTTCAAGAAGTCAATATGAAGAGGGAAGTTGTACTCACTCTTTAAAAAAAAAAAAGGAAAAGAAAAAAAAAGGACATGCCTAAATCTCAGTATAAGGAATTATTAGGACAAGCAAATCCAACCTCCAAAAAGGTTTCAGCTCACACCAGTCAAATGACCATCAGCAAAAAGGCTACAAACTATAAATGCTGAAGGGGTTTTAGAGAACTGTGTACCTTCTAGCTGCTGGTGGAATGTAAAGTGGTAACAGCACTAACGAAAACTGAATGGAGCTGCTTTAAAAGGTAAAAATTGAGCTACCAGATGATGTGGCAGGGCACCTTTTGGGCCTATAACCTAAGACCACCAGAATAGGAAAGACAGAGGCAGGCAAATGTGCACTGTAGCAATATTGAAAAAGCCAAGACATGGAAGCAAAAAAAAGGTCCATAAACAGATGAATGGACAAAGAAGAAGTGGTATATGTACAGAATGGAATAGTAGCCTCGGGAAAAAAAAGAGCAGTGCCGTTTTCAGGACTACAGATGAGCCTAGAAATAATCATATTAGGTTAAGTAAGTCAAAAGGGAATGACAAATATCCTATGATATCATTTATACAATTATCCTAAGATTGCTACCAATGAACGTATTTCCACAGAAAAAGACACTCACAGACTTATAAAACAGACTAATGGTTAACCAAAATGAAAGGTGGGAGGATGGATAAATTAGGATTATGGGGCTAACATACATATACTAATGTATGTTAAATGTATATAAACATATAACATATAAACTATATGAATTTCCTGCAATTCTGCCTTGCTTTCAAATCCTCTTCGTTGCCGTCCCTCAATATATTTTTGGACGAGAGTTTTCATTTATAACTCTGCAGGATTGTGAAATGCAGTGCTCCTGAGTTCCATTTTTCAACTCGCTTTTTTGGGAGCTGGCCGCAAAACCGCAGGATTGCTTTAGGCCCTCTTCTGGTTCCGTGGGGCAGGCTGAGGCTGTGGTTAATTCTTCTTCCTGATGGGAAATTAGAGTGACCTGTGCCTGTCCCAACATCTAGAGCTAGTCTCTCATGGGTTCCCCCTCTTCCCATTCATCCTCAGGACAAATTGCAACCTGTACGAAACAGGAGGTTAAAGGTGTTGATTCTCCAAGTTGGGAGATTGTTAGTAAAGCGGCTGGAATAGCGAACCCGAGCACCAGGAGAAGAGAAATGAGGTGTGTTTTACAAACCTTTCGCGATCACATGGTGTACCATCCTCTGGGTTTCCCATGCGTGTTGTCGCTGTAGGAAGATTCCCTTGAACCTGGAGATTTGGCACGCATGGAATGGGTACCACGCAGTATTACTTTAAAGTGTCTGCGTTTGCTCACCCAACCTCACCAATCCTCTCAGCCCCAAGAGTGTCCAGCCTTCTGTCTCATCCAGCTGTGGGTCTAGATATGGTCAATCCAGGTTGCTTCACAGCCCCTGAAGGAATTTGTACGAATTTCTCTCTCTTTCACTGTCTTTGTGGGGGTTTTTTTGTAATTTATTTTTATAACGGGGTTTAGCTGATTTTCACTGCTGTGTTTATGCCGCTTTACACCCACTTGATTCACTTCCAGAGACATATCCATACATAGGTTTTAAGATTCTTACTAGTCAGATATATTCTTGTGCGGTGAATAGGGGCTGTTGAGTCCAGTTCACTGAGCAAGGAGTAGGTCTTGTCTGTTACATATGTGGTTTATGGAACGGTATCTGTGCTAATTTCAAACCTTGTTTTCTGCCTCACCCCACCTCACCTTTCCCGTTCAGTAGCCATAGTGTGTTTTCTAAATGTGTGACTCTGTTCTGTTTTGTAATTCAGGTCATGTGTAGCGATTTTTACATTCCCTCTATAAGTGATATCTTATGATAAGTGTCTTTTTCTGTGTGACTTATTTCACTTGGAAACATCGTACCTAAATCCACTCATCATGCAGCTACTAGCCTTATTTATGTCATTGATTTCATGGCTGACTGATATTCCATTGTACATAAGTACCACAACTTCTTTATCCATTTTTCTCTTTCCTGGCATATTTAAGGTGTACTGAAGTGGAGGGTCTTGTAAACAGAGCAGCCCTAAACTTTGGGGTGCCTGTGACTTGTTGATTTTTAGTTATCCCATTTTATACGCCCATGAGTGGAAGTGCCCTATGCTCTCTAGCTGTGTTTTTTAGATGTTTTAGGAAACACCATACACTTCTCCAGAGTGGCCGTTGGCAATTTACATCCCGCCCATCAGCCTAACAAGGCTCCCTTTTCTCCCTGGCCTGTCCTGCATTTCTGGTGTTTACACTTTTTTAAGATGGCCCTTTTGACCCGTGGGAAGTGAGACTTCTTTGTAGTGCTGATTTGCATTTCCGGCTTGCTTGGTTGGCCAAAAAGGGCGTATGCGTTTTTTCCTGAATATATTCAGGAAAAAACGCATACGCCCTTTTTGGCCAAGTGCATCTTTGTGGACGTTTTGCCGCTTTTCATGTGCTTTAAAGGCGATTCGAATCTACCTCCTGAAATCTGTTTCCTGCAATTCTGCCTTGCTTTCAAATCCTCTTGGTTGCCTTCCCTCAATATATTTTTGGACGAGAGTGATCATGGATAACTGCAGGTTTGTGAATTACAGTGCCCCTGAGCTCCATTTTTCAACTCGCTTTTTTGGGAGCTCCTGCAAAACCGCAGGATTGCTTCAGGCCCTATTCTGGTTCCGTGGGGCAGGCTGAGCCTGTGGTTAATTCTTCTTCCTGATGGGAAATTAGAGTGACCTGTGCCTGTCCCAACACCTAGAGCTAGTCTCTCCTGGGTTCCCCCTCTTCCCATTCATCCTCAGGACAAATTGCAACCTGTACGAAACAGGAGGTTAAAGGTGCTGATTCTCCAAGTGGGGAGATTGTTAGTAAAGCGGCTGGAATAGCGAACCCGAGCACCAGGAGAAGAGAAATGAGGTGCGTTTTACAAACCTTTCCCGATCACACGGTGTACCATCCTCTGGGTTTCCCATGCGTGTTGTCGCTGTAGGAAGATTCCCTTGAACCTGGAGATTTGGCACGCATGGAATGGGTACCACGCAGTATTACTTTAAAGGGTCTGCGTTTGCTCACCCAACCTCACCAATCCTCTCAGCCCCAAGAGTGTCCAGCCTTCTGTCTCATCCAGCTGTGGGTCTAGATATGGTCAATCCAGGTTGCTTCACAGCCCCTGAAGGAATTTGTACGAATTTCTCTCTCTTTCACTGTCTTTGTGGGGGTTTTTTTGTAATTTATTTTTATAATGGGGTTTAGCTGATTTTCACTGCTGTGTTTATGCCGCTTTACACCCACTTGATTCACTTCCAGAGACATATCCATACATAGGTTTTAAGATTCTTACTAGTCAGATATATTCTTGTGCGGTGAATAGGGGGTGTTGAGTCCAGTTCACTGAGCAAGGAGTAGGTCTTGTCTGTTACATATGTGGTTTATGGAACGGTATCTCTGCTAATTTCAAACCTTGTTTTCTGCCTCACCCCACCTCACCTTTCCCGTTCAGCAGCCATAGTGTGTTTTCTAAATGTGTGACTCTGTTCTGTTTTGTAATTCAGGTCATGTGTAGCGATTTTTACATTCCCTCTATAAGTGATATCTTATGATAAGTGTCTTTTTCTGTGTGACTTATTTCACTTGGAAACATCGTACCTAAATCCACTCATCATGCAGCTACTAGCCTTATGACATTGATTTCATGGCTGAGTGATATTCCAGTGTACATAAGTACCACAACTTTTTATCCATTTTTTTCTTTCCTGGCATATTTAAGGTGTACTGAAGTGGAGGTTCTTGTAAACAGAGCAGCCCTAAACTTTGGGGTGCCTGTGTCTTGTTGATTTTTAGTTATCCCATTTTATACGCCCATGAGTGGAAGTGCCCTATGCTCTCTAGCTGTGTTTTTTAGATGTTTTAGGAAACACCATACACTTCTCCAGAGTGGCCGTTGGCAATTTACATCCCGCCCATCAGCCTAACAAGGCTCCCTTTTCTCCCTGGCCTGTCCTGCATTTCTGGTGTTTACACTTTTTGAGGATGGCCCTTTTGACCCATGGGAAGTGAGACTTCTTTGTAGTGCTAATTTGCATTTCCGGCTTGCTTGGTTGGCCAAAAAGGGCGTATGCGTTTTTTCCTGAGTATATTCAGGAAAAAACGCATACGCCCTTTTTGGCCAAGGGCATCATTGTCGACGTTTTGCCGCTTTTCATGTGCTTTAAAGGCCATTCGAATCTACCTCCTGAAATCTGTTTCCTGCAATTCTGCCTTGCTTTCAAATCCTCTTGGTTGCCTTCCCTCAATATATTTTTGGACGAGAGTGATCGTTTATAACTCTGCAGGTTTGTGAATTGCAGTGCCCCTGAGCTCCATTTTTTAACTCGCTTTTTTCGGAGCTGTCCACAAAACCGCTTGTTTTCTTCTGGCCCTACTCTGGTTCCGGGCGGCAGGCTAAGCCTTTGCTTAATTCTTCTTCCTGATTGGAAATTAGAGTGGCATGTGCCTGTCTGAACATCTAGGGCTTGTCTCTCAGTGTTTCTCCTCCTTCCCCTTCATCCTCTGGACAAATTCCAAACTCTGTGCAACAGGATGTTGAAGGTGCTGACATCCTCAAGTGTGGAGATTGTTAGGAAAGAGGCTGGAGGGGTGAACTCGACAACCAGGAGATTAGGAGATGAGGTGCCTTTTCCAGAATCTTCCTGATCCAACCGTGTACCATCTTCTGGGTGTCACAGGCATGTTTTAGCTGTAGGAAAGGTCCCATGTATGTAAGGAGAACACCAGGGATTTTTCCAAATCAGTGTCTCCCCGAACCCCAATCTGGGGAATTTTTAAGCTACTGGTACATGTATGTTCATTAAGGGACTTGGGCCGTAGGCAGAGTCCGAACTTTAGATCATTGAAGTCTTCAGGGTCAGAAACGCTCACCATCGGCCTCCTTTAAGTTCCATTTTATCTGTAGTTGATAGATGATGTCGAAATAGATATCTATTGTTTTTCAGATTATTTCCCCTTAGGGGTTATTACAAAATATTGAGTATAGTTCCCTGTGCTATACAGTAGTTCCTTGTTGATGATATATTTTATACATAGCAGTGTGTATATGTTAATCCGAAACTGTTAATTTATCCCTCCTCCCACCTTTCCCCTTTGGTAATAAAAAAATATAAGATTTTATACTTCTCAGAAATCTAGGAGCTGAAAGAGAGGTATCATTTTCAATGGAAAGTCATTCAAAACAAGATTGAAACTTCAGCCAAGATTATTAGATGTACATCCTTGGAAAGAAATCACTGCATTTCTCTAATGTTGACCTGACAAATAAGACAAACCCCTCCACTGAACTTGCTTATAATAAAGTGATGGAAATATCAAATGGAAGTGTTAGAAACATCTTATTTTACACGAGCCTTATACACTGCTCTATGTTAATTACAGTTTGGCTCACACATCTTCACTGAAGTTACAATGTTCTCAAATTCTGTTACTGATCCTGCAGAGTGGGCCCCAACAAGGGTCCCCCTGCCCAGTGTCATTGGAGCCAACAGATCGAAACTGAGTTTGGTTCAGAAGCAAAGGAAAACTTTATATTTTGATCAGAGAATGGAGAGGTGAGAGCGTGCGCTCCCCCGCGGGCTGTGGGCCGGGCTGCTGTGTAGGGATCCCGTCAGCGTCAGCGGGAGGGACGGGGCGGAGCTCTCGAGGGCCGGGTTGGCTGGAGCTCAGGCTGTATGTCGCGGAGTCTGCATGGGGCCCCGCGAGCTGAGGTGTCGGCCCAGCCATTTTGCACTAGGAAATCGGGTCTGAAGTGCCGGGTGTGGGACCTCTGCCTGTGGAAACCTAGGAGCAAGTGAAATTAGACAAAGCACAAAGGAAAAAAAGGTTAGACTTTATTTTATTGCCCAGATTCTATTTTTATCTCCCAGGAATTTTTAATGGGCTTTGCCGGTGACAAACCCCTCCTCTGCCTTTTTCCCATTCCTCATTCTTGGGGCGCTGAGGGTGCAGACACCTCTTCTGTAAATGCTTCGTGCTGAGTTGGGTGTCCTCATACCCGGGGGGAGGGGCAGGACTTCTCCCCAGCAGCCTCCAGGTGAGGTTGATTGTCCCCAGGCCTCCTCCCTCGCTGCTCGTCCGCCAGAGCACCAGCATTGGAAGTTTTATAGATTCTAATGATCTTTAAGGGTCCAGGAAAGAGATGCGCAGGGACGCTGCGGGGGCCGGTTTTACCCTGCTCCACATTGGTTCGGCCCCCTTAGGCTGACGGTTTCTGCCAGCCTAGATGCGCTGACGAGTAGTCTGCGCTTTCTTCAGTTAGGCCACTGAATTAACGTACAAACAGCACCAGGTGTCAGAGCCCTGCCTGCTCAACTCCCAGACAGTCCAGGGCCGGTGGTGATCCAGGACCATGACGGCCACTCAGTCAACGGCCTTTTGAAGTAGCCAGGAGTCCAGCCGGTCTCATTGGCCGCCGTCACCGCGGTGTCTGTAGGCTTTTCTATGGTGGCAGAGTTATTTACGGTTCCCCTGCCAAGTTTATTAGCTCCGCTCTGGGTGCAGTAAGTCCTGCAAGCAATAGCCTGCTCTTTTGGGGCACACTCTTGTTGTTTTCTGAGAAAAGCTCCAGGTCATGTGATGGTCACACGAGTCGTCATGGGGGCCCGTTGCCCCAGGTTGTCCCTCTGGAGGTTGGAGTTGGAGGGCCTCCTCACTCGAGGTCATTGTGCCCACGGAGCGATCCCTGTAACTTCAGGGCATGGTGGGTGGTTAGGATCACCAAGTGGCGTCCTTTTCCCTCAGGAGGGAGCTGGCTTGCGGGCTGCTCACTTCCAGGTTTTTAGATACCCCCAGTATCCTGGTCGGATGGGGTGGCTGGCCAATGCCTGGAGGGCATTCTTGCGTTGTTCCATTTCGAGTGGTCCCAGTTTTTGCACTAATACTCCAAGGGCGATTCGCCTTGGACCAGGAATGTAAAGGTCAAAGGGTTTAAGCTAAATTAGGGAGGTCCAGGGCAAGGGTCTGAATTGACTGCTCTTTCCATTCTTGAAAGGCCGCTTCTGGATTCTATTCAAAAGGATCATCATCTTTTCCTTTCAGTGTTTCATATAGAGGCCCAGCTATTAGACTGTAGTTAGGGATCCAGATGCAGCAAACCCCGGTCTCCCCAGGAACCCCTAAGCTGTCTTCTAGTTTTAGGAAGGGTGAGGCTGCAAATGGCTTTTCCCTTTCCTGGGATGGGCTTCTCCGACCTTCTGTGAGAATGAAGCCCAGGCAGGTCACCTTAGTCTGTGATATTTGAGCCTTTTTCTTGGACACCTTCTATCTTTTATTGGCTAGGTAGTTCAGAGGCCTCCTTAGTAGGGCTGGCAATCAGAATGTCGTCTGCATATTGAAGGAGGGTTCCCTTCTCCAGCGGTAGATCTTTTAGGGCTTTAGCTAACGTTTCCCCAAAGATGGTGTGGGAATTTTTGAACTCCTGGGGCAGGACGGCCCAGCAGTATTGTTTTTGTTGTATGTTGAGTCCTGCCACTCACAGCCAAAATTTCTTGTGACTCTGGGACTAATGGAATACAGAAGAAGGCATCATTGAAGTCTAATACAGAATAGCATCTCCTGGTGGATGGTAGAATGACCAGCAGGGTGTAGGAATTAGGAACTACTGGATGTATATCCTCTGTGGCTTCACTGACTGTCCTGGCGTCCTTTACCAGGTCCCCAGCAGCCCACGGGGCTCTCGTGGTCAGACCCCTCCCAGGATATGGAGCTCACCTGTGCAGGTAGCCAGCAGCCCACGGGGCTCTCGTGGTCAGGCCCCTCCCAGGATATGGAGCTCACCTGGGCAGGTAGCCAGCAGCCCACGGGGCTCTCATGGTCAGGCCCCTCCCAGGATATGGAGCTCACCTGGGCAGGTACCCAGCAGCTCACGGGGCTCTCGTGGGCAGGCCCCTCCCTGGATATGGAGCTCACCTGGGCAGGTACCCAGCAGCTCACGGGGCTCTCGTGGGCAGGCCCCTCCCTGGATATGGAGCTCCCCTGGACAGGTACCCCGGCAGGGCTGGGCACACAGGAACCGTCCACATAGCTCTCATTGCAGAGCACCCCCAGCACACCTGTTGCTCAGAGCTGACGCAGAGCACCTCAGAGCAGGGCTTGAACTAACAAACAGCAGCTCCGACAGGTCTGTGACCCTAGGCTTCACTCTGTGCGGCCTCCCTCCACCTGGTCTTCCAGGGGCTTCCACTGCAGCCAGGGCACCAGGCCTCCGTCTCCACCCACCACCCCTCCTCTCCCTGACTCCTGGGTTCCTCTCATTAGGAGAGGGTCTTCTTGAAGTTGTCTCCCACTCATGGACCAGATAAAATGATTAGAAAACAAGCCAGGGCTGCCGCCCCTTGTCTATACTGACTCTCGGGACCCTACACCTGTTCCTTGGATCTGGCCGGTGCAGCAAGGCCCATTTTCTGCAACTCTGAGCCCCTGAGGGGCGAGGATTGGCTGACCTGGGCAGCCTGACCCGGCCAGCCAGCCCTTCCCAGGTGTGCCTGGGTTGAGGTCAATATAAACACCCCTCCAGGCAGCAAAAGCCCCTGCAGCTGTGCCTGACGCCATATTCTCTGCCCCGTCAGCAGTCTCGGGGCTGGGCTGGTGGGAGGGAGTAGGGCCCACGGCTCTATGAGTGGCCCGGTGTGAGTGGGGCTCTGCTGGACTTTCTGCAGGAGTTGCCGGCCTGCCACCTGCTAAAGAAGAGGATGTGTCACCCATACCTGCTGCTGGAATTTCTCCCCGGGCAGAGGTGAGGAAGGAAAAAAGCAGTGGGGGCCGGGACAGGAAGGGTTCCTCAGGCAGGGAAATGGAAAGCTTCCAGAAGAGCGCCCGGGGCCAGGACCATCCTGGCTGGCCTGCAGGCACCAAGTCGGCCTGCGTGCTGTCGCTGGTGTGACTCCAAGCCCCTTCCTCTAGGCTTTAAAGTCTTCGCACACATTCAGGTGTTTTACCTGGGAAGGGTGGGAAAAGTTCAGCAGCAGCTGGCCTGGGGCTCAGCTCACGTTTACTCAGAGACACCTCCTCACGGTCCCCCAGCTTTGCAATGAGGACGCTCCTTGCGGGGGGGCTGCTGGCTGCATGGGAGACGATTCCCCACCTCTGACCAACTTCAGAATTGTTTACCACTGGAGCAAGTGCCCTGATAGGGTTTTCCTCTGTATGGCCAGTGGGTTCTGTTTGTTTGTTTTTTTTTGGTTCAAGGTAGGTTTTATTCCTCTTTTTGTATTTATAGATATAAGCATGGAAATAATTCATTCATATAAATACGTCTATGGGAAGGACAGAACTTTTTTTCTGTTTTATTTTTTTAAATATTATTAATTTTTTAATTTTTTAATTTTATTTTATTCATTTTTTTATACAGCAGGTTCTTATTGGTTATCTATTTTATACATATAAGTGTATATATGTCAATCCCAGGCTCGCAATTCATCCCACCACCACCACCCTGCCACTTTCCCCCCTTGGTGTCCATACATTTGTTCTCTACATCTGTGTCTCTATTTCTGCCTTGCAAACCGGTTCATCTGTACCATTTTTCTAGGTTCCACATGTATGCGTTAATATATGATATTTGTTTTTCTCTTTCTGACTTACTTCACTCTGTATGACAGTCTATAGATCTATCCACGTCTCTACAAATGACCCAGTTTCATTCCTTTTTATGGCTGAGTAATATTCCATTTTATATATGTACCACATCTTTTCCATTCATATGTCTATGGGCATTTAGGTTGCTTCCATGACCTGGCTATTGTAAATAGTGCTGCAATGAACATTGTGGTGAATGTGTCTTTTTGAATTATGGTTTTCTCTGGGTATATGCCCAGTAGTGGGATTGCTGGGTCATATGGTAATTCTATTTTTAGTTTTTTAAGGAACCTCCATACTGTTCTCCATAGTGACTGTATCAATTTACATTCCCACAAATAGTGTAAGAGGGTTCCCTTTTCTCCACACCCTCTCCAGCATTTGTTGTTTGTAGATTTTCTGATGATGCCCATTCTGACTTGTGTGAGGTGATACCTCATTGTAGTTTTGGTTTATATTTCTCTAATAATTAGTGATGTTGAGCAGCTTTTCATGTGCTTCTTGGCCATCTGTATGTCTTCTTGGGACAAATGTCTATTTACGACATCTGCCCATTTTTGGATTGGGTTGTTTGTTTTTTTACTGTTGAGCTGCATGAGCTGTTTATATATATTGGAGATTAATCCTTCGTCCATTGATTCATTTGCAAATATTTTCTCCCATTCTGAGGTTGTCTTTTCGTCTTGTTTGTAGTTTCCTTTGCTTTGTAAAAGCTTTTAGGTTTCATTTGCTCCCATTTGTTTATTTTTGATTTTTATTCCATTACTCTAGGTGGTGGATCAAAAAAGATCTTGTTGTGATTTATGTCAAAGAGTATTCTTCCTATGTTTTCCTCTAAGAGTTTTATAGTGTCCGGTCTTACATTTCGGTCTCTAATCCATTTTGAGTTTATTTTTTGTGTATGGTGTTAGGGAGTGTTCTAATTTCATTCTTTTACATGTAGCTGTCCATTTTTCCCAGCACCACTTATTGAAGAGACTGTCTTTTCTCCATTGTATATCCTTGCCTCCTTTGTCATAGATTAGTGGACCATAGGTGTGTAGGTTTATCTCTGGGCTTTCTTTTTTTTTTCTTTTACATCTTTATTGGAGTATAATTGCTTTACAATTGTGTGTTAGTTTCTGTTGTATAAAAAAGTGAATCAGCTATATGTATACATATAACACCATATCCCCTCCCTCTTGCACCTCCCTTTCACTCCCTTATCCCACCCCTTTAGGTGGTCACAAAGCACTGAGCTGATCTCCCTGTGCTATGTGGCTGCTTCCCAGTAGCTATCAATTTTACATTTGGTGGTGTATATATGTCCATACCACTCTCTCACTTTGTCCCAGCTTACCCTTCCCCCTCCTCGTGTCCTCAAGTCCTTTCTCTACGTCTGTGTCCTTAATCCTTTCCTGCCCCTAGGTTCTTCATAAACTTTTTTCTTTTAGATTCCATATATATGTGTTAGCATACGGTATTTGTTTTTCTCTTTCTGACTTACTTCACTCTGTAGGACAGACTCTAGATCCATCCACCTCACTACAAATAACTCAATTTCGTTTCTTTTTATGGCTGAATAATGTTCCATTGTATATATGTGCCACATCTTCTTTATCCAGTTATCTGTTGATGGACACTTAGGTTGCTTCCATGTCCTGGCTATTGTAAATAGAGCTACAATGAACATTGTGGTACATGACTCTTTTTGAATTATGGTTTTCTCAGGGTAAATGTCCAGTAGTGGGATCGCTGAGTTGTATGGTAGTTCTATTTTTAGTTTTTAAGGAACCCCCATACCGTTCTCCCTAGTGGCTATATCAATTTACATTCCCACCAACAGTGCAAGAGGGTTCCCTTTTCTCCAATAAATGCCTCTCCAGCGTTTATTGTTGGTAGATTTTTTGATGATGGCCATTCTGACTGGTGTGAGGTGATACCTTACTGTAGTTTTGATTTGCATTTCTCTAATGATTAGTGATGTTCAGCATCCTTTCATGTGTTTGTTGGCAACCTGTATATCTTCTTTGGAGAAATGTCTATTTAGGTCTTCTGCCCATTTTTGGATTGGGTTGTTCATTTTTTTGTTATTGAGCTGCATGAGTTGCTTGTAAATCTTGGAGATTAATCCTTTGTCAGTTGCTTCATTTGCAAATATTTTCTCCCATTCTGAGGGTTGTCTTTTGGTCTTGCTTATGTTTTCCTTTGCTGTGCAAAAGATTTTAAGTTTCATTAGGTCCCATTTTTTTATTTTTGTTTTTATTTCCATTTCTCTAGGAGGTGGGTCAAAAAGGATCTTGCTGTGATTTATGTCATAGACTGTTCTGCTTATGTTTTCCTCTAAGAGTTTTATAGTGGCTGGTCTTACATTTAGGTCTCTAATCCATTTTGAGTTTATTTTTGTGTATGGTGTTAGGGAGTGTTCTAATTTCATTCTTTTACATGTAGCTGTCCAGTTTTCCCAGCACCACTTACTGAAGACACTGTCTTTTCTCCATTGTATACTCTTGCCTCCTTTGTCATAGATTAGTTAACCATAGGTACGTGGGTTTATCTCTGTGCTCTCTATCCTGTTCTATTGATCTATATTTCTGTTTTTGTGTCAGTACCATATTATCTTGATTACTGTAGCTTTGTAATATAGTCTGAAGTCTGGAAGTCTGATTCCTCCAGCTCTTTTTTTTCCCCCTCAAGACTCCTTTGGCTATCTGGGGTCTTTTGTGTCTCCCTACAAATTTTAAGATTTTTTTCCTAGTTCTGTAGAAAACGCCAAAGGTATTTTGATAGGGATTGCATTGAATCTGTAGATTGCTTTGGGTAGTATAGTCATTTTCACAATATTGATTCTTCTAATCCAAGAACATGGTATATGTCTCCATCTGTTTATATCATCTTTGATTTCTTTCATCAGTGTCTTATAGTTTTCTGAGTACAGGTCTTTTACTTCCTTAGGTAGGTTTATTCCTAGGTATTTTATTCTTTTTGTTGCAGTGGTAATGGGATTGTTTCCTTAATTTCTCTTTCTGATCTTTCATTGTTAGTGTATAGGAATGCAAGCAATTTCTGTGCATTAATTTTGTATCCTGCAGCTTTACCAGATTCATTGATTAGCTCCAGTGGTTTTCTGGTGGCATCTTTAGGATTCTCTATCTATGATATGATGTCATCTGCAAACAGTGACAATTTTACTTCTTCTTTTCCTTTTTGTATTCCTTTTATTTCTTTTTCTTCTCTGATTGCCATGGCTAGGACTTCCAAAACTATGTTGAATAGTAGTGGTGAGAGTGGACATCCTCATCTTGTTCCTGATCTTAGAGGAAACGCTTTCAGTTTTTCACCATTGAGAATGCTGTTTGCTGTGGGTTTGTCATATATGGCCTTTATTATGTTGAGGTAGTTTCCCTCTATGCCCACACTCTGCAGAGTTTTTATCATAAATGGGTGTTGAATTTTCTCAAAATCTTTTCCTGCATCTATTGAGATGATCATATGGTTTTATTCTACAATTTGTTAATATGGTGTATCACATTGATTTGTGTATATTGAAGAATCCTTGCATCCCTGGGATAGACCCCACTTGATCATGGTGTATGATCCTTTTAATGTGTTGTTGGATTCTGTTTGCTAGTATTTTGTTGAGGATTTTTACATCTATATTCATCAGTGATATTGGTCTATAATTTTCTTTCCTTGTAGTATCTTTGTCTGGTTTTGGTATCAGGGTGATGGTGGTCTCATAGAATGAGTTTGGGAGTGTTCCTTCCCCTGCAATTATTTTGAAGAATTTGAGAAGGTTGGGTGTTAGCTCTTCTCTAAATGTTTGATAGAATTCACCTGTGATGCCATCTGGTCCTGGACTTTTGTTTGTTGGAAGATTTTTAATCACAGTTTCAATTTCATTGCTTGTGATAGGTTTGTTCATATTTTCTATTTCTTCCTGATTCAGTCTTGGAAGGTTATCCCTTTCTAAGAATTTGTCCAATTCTTCCAGGTTGTCCATTTTATTGGCATAGAGTTGCTTGTAGTAGTGTCTTAGGATGCTTTGTATTCCTGTGGTGTCTGTTGTAACTTCTCCTTTTTCACTTCTAATTTTGTTGATTTGAGTCCTCTCCCTCTTTTTCTTGAGTCTGGCTAAAGGCTTATCATTTTTGTTTATCTTCTCAAAGAACCGGCTTTTAGTTTTATTGATCTTTGCTTTCGTTTTCTTTGTTTCTATTTCATTTATTTCTGCTCTGATCTTTATGCTTCCTTTCCTTCTACTAACTTTGGATTTTGTTCTTCTTTCTCTAGTTCCTCTAGGTGTAAGGTTAGATTGTTTATTTGAGATTTTTCTTGTTTCTTGAGGTAGGCTTGTATTGCTATAAACTTCCCTCTTAGAACTGCTTTTGCTGCATCCCATAGGTTTTGGATCATCGCGTTTTTGTTGTCATTTGTCTCTAGGTAGTTTTTGATTTCCTCTTTTATTTCTTCAGTGATCTCTTGGTTATTTAGTAACGTATTGTTTAGCCTCCATGTGTTTGTGTTTCTTACGGTTTTTTCCCTGTAATTGATTTCTAATCTCATAGCATTGTGGTCGGAACAGCTGCTTGATACGATTTCAGTTTTCTTAAATTTACTGAGGCTTTATTTGTGACCCAAGATGTGATCTATCCTGGAGAATGTTCCGTGTGCAGTTGAGAAGAACGTGTAATCTGCTGTTTTTGGATGGAATGTCCTATAAATATCAATTAACTCTATCTGGTCTATTGTGTCATTTAAAGCTTGTGTTTCCTTATTAATTTTCTGTCTGGACGATCTCCACTGGTGTAAGTGAGCTGTTAAAGTCCCCCGCTATTATTGTGTTACTGTCGATTTCCTCTTTTATAGCTGTTAGCAGTTGCCTTATATATTGAGGTGCTCCTATGTTGGGTACATATATAATTGTTATATCTTCTTCTTGGATTGATCCCTTGACCATTATGTAATGTCTTTCCTTGTCTCTTGTAACATTCTTTATTTTAAAGTCTATTTTATCTGATATGAGTATTGCTACTCCAGCTTTCTTTTGATTTTCATTTGCATAGAATATATTTTTCCATCGCCTCACTTTCAGTCTGTATGTGTCCCTAGGTCTGAAATGGGTCTCTTGTAGACAGCATATATATGGGTCTTGTTTTTGTATCCATTCAGCGAGCCTGTGTCTTTTGGTTGGAACATTTAGTCCATTCACTTTTAAGGTAATTATCGATATGTATGTTCCTATTACTATTTTCTTAGTTGTTATGGGTTTATCTTGGTGGGTCCTTTTCTTCTCTTGTGTGTCCCACTTAGAGAAGTTCCTTTACCATTTGGTGTAGAGCTGGTTTCATGGTGCTGAATTCTCTTCGCTTTTGCTTGTCTGTAGGGCTTTTGATTTCTCCATCAAATGTGAATGAGATCCTTGCTGGGTGGAGTACTCTTGGTTGTAGGTTCTTCCCTTTCATCACTTTAAATTTATGCCACTCCCTTCTGGCTTGTAGATTTTCTGCTGAGAAATCAGCTGTTATCCTTATGGGAGTTCCCTTGTATGTTGTCATTTTTCCCTTGTTGCTTTCAATAATTTTTCTTTGTCTTTAATTTTTGTCAATTTGGTTACTATGTGTCGTGGCATTTTTCTCCTTTGGTTTATCCTGCCTGGGACTCTCTGCGCTTCCTGGACTTGGGTGGCTATTTCTTTTCCCATGCTAGGGAAGTTTTCGACTATAATCTCTTCAAATATATTCTCGGGTCCTTTCTCTCTCTCTTCTCCTTCTGGGACCCCTATAATGCGAATGTTGTTGCGTTTAATGTTGTCCCAGAGGACTCTTAGGGTGTCTTCATTTATTTTCATTCTTTTTCTTTATTCTGTTCCATGGCAGTGATTTCCACCTTTCTGTCTTCCAGGTCACTTATCCGTTCTTCTGCCACAGTTATTCTGCTACTGATTCCTTCTAGTGTATTTTTCATTTCAGTTATTATATTGTTCACCTCTGTTTGTTTGTTCTTTAATTCTTCTAGGTGTTTGTTAAGCATTTCTTGCATCTTCTCGATCTTTGCCTCCATTCTTTTTCCAAGGTCTTGGATCATCTTCACTATCATTATTCTGAATTCTTTTTCTGGAAGGTTCCCTATCTCCACCTCATTTCGTTTTTTTTCTGGGGTTTTATCTTGTTCCTTGATCTGGTATAAAGTCCTCTGCCTTTTCATTTTGTCTATCTTTCTGTGAATGTGGTTTTCCTTCCACAGGCTGCAGAATTGTAGTTCTTCTTGCTTCTGCTGTCTGCTCTCCGGTGGATGAGTCTATCTTAGAGGCTTGTGCAAGCTTCCTGATGGGAGGGACTGGTGGTGGGTAGAGCTGGGTGTTGGTTTGGTGGGCAGAGCTTTAATCCGCTTGTCTGCGGATTAAAGAAAACTTTAATAAAAAGTTTAATCCGCTTGTCTGCTGATGCATGGGGCTGGGTTCCCTCCCTGTTGGTTGTTTGGCCTGAGGCGACCCAGCACTGGAGCCTACCTTGCTCTTGGTGGGGCTAATGGCGGACTCTAGGAGGGCTCACACCAAGGAGTATTTCCCAGAACTTCTGCTGCCAGTGTCGTTGTCCTCACGGTGAGCCACAGCCACAGCCACCACCTGCCTCTGCAGGAGACCCTCTAAAACTAGCAGGTAGTTCTGGTCATTCTCCTACAGGGTCACTGCTCCTTCCCCTGGGTCCTGATGTGCACACTACTTTGTGTGTGCCCTCCAAGAGTGGAGTATCTGAGTGGAGTTGAGACTCTGAGACTCTGCGTGGAGTCGCACAGACTCTGGGTCCTGTGAAGCTTCGATGTTTTGTGGTTCTAGAAATCCTATAGGAGACGGTCCACAGCAGGTGAAGCTAATGCTGTCAGTAGAGGTGATGAAGCCAAAGACATGCAGTTCCGACTAGAGGTGCCGATGTACATACAGGACAAAATCATCTCATGTGAATGTAGTTCAGGCATGTTTAAGATGAATGCAGCCATGTTAATGCCTACCGTATTCTATCTTGAGCCTCTCCTCAGGGACCCCCTCCTCAGTTCCTGAGGCTCCTGTAAGTCATGTACAGGGGACTGGAGAGTGGGCTCTGTCCAGTCTGAGCCCTGAGTTACGCTGTGTGTATCTTAGGATACTTTGTATTTCTGTGGTGTCTGTTGTAACATCATTTCTTTCATTTCAGATTTATTTGGGCCCTCTCTTTTTAAAAGAACATACTACTGTTGTCTTTGATTCTTTACAGAAGTTTAATAAGTGTTTGATCTACTATCCTTACTCTATGTATACTTTTTGCAGTGAGATTTTAACTTTACTTTGCTTTCTTGCTACTATCAATAATTAGTGAGACTTCTCTTAAGCTATCTTCAACATTGCTTATAAAGCTGCTTTATTAGTGATGACAGAGCCTTAATGGAAGTCATGTTCTGGTTGTAAATTAGAATGCAATGTGCCAGCAAAAAGCCCCTTAAGTTTATGTCTCATTACTTCTTGTTCTTTTTTTAATTTAATTTTTATTTTTTATCAGAGCAAATTTCATTAAAATGTTTTGTTTCTTCTAGGTGTGCAAGATGTGATTCTTTTAAACATATACATATATCTATTCTTCTTTGGATTATTTTCCCATGTAGGTTATGACACAATGTTGAGTAATCTTCTCTTGGTATTACGTAGGTCTTTGGTGATAACATATTTCACATGTGTTTCTATATCTGTGTTAACCCCAATATCCTAATGTATCCAATCCTCACACCTTTCCATTTGGTGAACCATAAGTTTGTTTAATGAATCTGTGATTGCATTTCTCTGTGGAAATATCTTCATTGGTATCAATTTTTATCTAAGACATATAAGTGATATTATAGGATATGTGTCTTTTGCTTTCTGACTTCGTACAATTTGCCTGATTACCTCAAGAATCATACATGGTGCTGCAAATGGCATTGTTTCATTTTTTTCCCTGGCTAATATTCCATCTGTAGGTGTACCAGTTCTTCTTTGGCCACACA
This sequence comes from Eubalaena glacialis, assembly GCF_028564815.1. Lineage (NCBI taxonomy): Eukaryota > Metazoa > Chordata > Mammalia > Artiodactyla > Balaenidae > Eubalaena > Eubalaena glacialis. The sequence continues at coordinate 12,413,708 of NC_083735.1, forward strand.
CCTCTTGATGGACTTTGTGGTTGCCTCCATGTCTTGGCTATTGTGATACTGCTGCAATGCACATTTGCTTGTCTGTATCTTTCCAGTTCTATCTTCTTATGTTATAGGCCAAGGAGTGGGCTTGCTGTATCATATGGTAGCTCAGTGTGTACGTTTTAAAGGCACCACCATTCAGTTCTCATTAGTGGCTCTTTCCAGTTTACGTCCCACTTAAAGTTGAGGGTATGCATTTCTCCAAAACACCTTCAGTATTTATTGTTTGTAGTTTTCTTGCTGATGGTTATTCTGACAGGTGCGAGCTGAGACCTCTTTGTGGTTGAATTTGCATGTGTCCCATAATCTGTTGAAATTGAGCTTTAAAGCATGTCCTTTTTATTTATCAAACTGTGATTACAGCTTAGTTCTTCAAAGTGTTTTCTTAAGTATGTGTCACATTTTGAAAATTTTTGGCCATTACCTCCCTCAAGACATTTTGAGGGCAGGATTCATGTACAGCCCTGCAGTACTTGTTCATATGAAGTGACCATTAGCACAGGCTTTAAAGCTGCTTTTGCAGGTAACGGCCAGAGGGCGGCAGCCTTTCTATGTTCCCCACTCTGGTAACTAGGGAAACAGACCTTCCGGCCAGTGGTGTTCCTCGGTTATAAATTAGAGTGCAATGTGCCCGGATGAACCCACAAATGCTGATGTCTCCTTACTTTTGTTTGTTTTTTAAATTTAATTTATATTTATTATTGGAGTAATATTCCATTGTGTACATGGACCACTTCTTATTGGTGCATTCCTCTGTTGATGGACATTTTCCTTGCTTCCAAGTGTTGCCTATGGTAAATATTGCTGGAGTGCAGGATTGCCAGCCTGTGACTTTTTTACTCTCTTTTTCTCAGGTGATAGGCCCAGCAGTGAGTATGATTGATTGACTGGTAACTCAATGTTTACCTTATCAAGGCACCTCCATTGTGCTTTCATTAGTGGCTCTTACCATGTCCCCCTTAGAAGCGAGAGTACGCATTTCTCCACAATCCCTTCAGCATTTATTGTTTGCAGCATTTTTGTTGATGGCCATTCTTACTGGTGTGAACTGATAGGTTTTTGTAATTTGGGATTACATGTCTTTAAAAATTCCTAAAATTCATCATTTTCCACGCCTTTTTCTTTTCTCTTAAAGGAAAAAACTGTAAGTACAATATACCTCTTGAACTTGTCTTCTTGGAAGGTTGCCCTCTTTTGAAATTTTTGGTCGATTTTCGACCTCAGTATTTTTTGGAGGGCAGGTGTCATTTACAGAACTGCAAGTTGGTGTATATTTAGTGACCTTTTGCAGTGGGTTTAAAGCTGCTGTTGTCGGAAATGGCCACAAGGAAGCAGCATTTCTCCATTCCCAAATCTGGGTACTAGGGCAGCAGAGCCTTTCTGGAAGTCGTTGTCCTAGGTTGTAAATTAGAATGGAATGTGCCAGGAGAAACCCCCATAAGTTTATGTTTCATTACTTCTTCTTGGTTTTGTTAAATCTTTTAATCTGGGTAAAGCTTAGAATATTGTTTGTCCTAGGTGTACACAATCTGGTTCATTTGTACATTATATATGTCTATTCATGTACAGATCCTCTTCGCATGTAAAATATTACAGAGTGTTCCGTAGACTTCCCTTGCTATATGGTAGGTCTTTTTGAAATATCTGTATAATATGTATTTGTATACATATAGTAACACTAATCTTCATTTATCCATTCCACCCACTGTTCCTGTTAGATGAGCATAGTTGGTTTTCTGAGTCTGTGTGTGTCTTCCTCTGTGGAAATATGTTCATTTGTGTCAGTTATTAGATAACGGCTATAAGTGATATCATAGGATATAGGACTTTTGCTTTCCGACTTACCTCATGTTTTGTGATTATCTCCAAGCTCAACTATGGTGCCTCAAAGAGCAGTGTTTCATTGCTTTCCATGTCTAATATTTCATTGTGTACATGGAGCACTTCTTCTTTATCCATTCACCAGATGATGGACATTTTGGTTGCTTCACAGTTATGGCTATTTTGAATAAGGCTGCAGTGCAGCTTTTGCAGCCTGTGTCTTTTCGATTCTGGACTTCTCAGGTGAGAGGCCCAGTGGTGAGCCTGCTGGATTGAATGGTACCTCAATTTTTCCTTTTAAACGCCGCTCCTTTCTATTCTCATTATTGGCTGTTAAACACTTTACATCTCACCAGCAGCTAGAGGGTACACAGTTGTCTACAACCATATCAGAATTTATTGTTTGTAGACTTTCTGCTGTTGGTCAGTCGACTGGTGTGAGTTGAAAACTTTTTGTAGATTAGATTGCAGGAGTCTAATACTTCCTGAGGTTGAGCTTTTATCCATTTTCCTTTTTTTTTTATAAGAGAGGGAGTAAAACTTACCTCTTCATACTATCTTCTTGAAAAATTTGCCTGTTTTGAATTTTTTTATCTATTCCCTACCTCAGCACAATTTTGAGGGCAGGTGTCCTTTACAGCCCGGAGTCCTTGTGAATGTTAAGTGACCATTAGCTGTGGGTTAAAAGCTGCTCTTGCGGGAATCGGCCACAAGGCGGCAGCATTTCTCCTTTACCAAATCTGGTTACTAGGGCAACAGAGACTTAATGGAAGTCGTGTTCTAGGTTGTAAATTAGAATGGAATGTGCCAGGAAGAAGCCCTTTAAGATTATGTCTCATTACTTCTTGTTCGTATTTTTAATTTAATTTTTAGTTTTTATCACAGCAAATTTAATTACAATGTTTTATTTGTTCTAGGTGTGCAAGATGTGGTTCATTCACACATATACATATATCTATTCTTCTTCGGATCCTTTTCCCATGTAGGTTGTGACACAATGTTGAGTAGTCTTTTCTTGGTATTCCGTACGTCTCTGGTGATTATATATTTCACATGTGTTTTTATATGTCTGTTAACCCCAATATCGTAATGTATCCAATCCTCACACCTTTCCATTTGGTGCACCATAAGTTTTTGTACTGAATCTGTGAATGCTTTTCTCCGTGGACATATCTTCATTGGTATCAATTCTTAGGTAACACCTATAAGTGATATGATAGGATATGTGTCTTTCACTTTCTCATTTACTACAAGTTGCGTGATTACTTCTAGACTATTCTATGGTGCTTCAAATGGCATTGTTTCATTTTCTCGCTAGCTCATATTCCATCTGTACATGTAGCAGTTCTTCTTTGTCCACCCATCTGTCGGTGGACTTTTTGGTGACTTCCATATCTTGGCTATTGTAATATTGTGCAATGCAGATTTGCCTGCCTGTGTCTTTCCAATTCTGTCTTCTTAGGTTATAGTTCCAGGAATAAGCCTCTGGATCATTTGGTAGCTCAATGTTTACCGTTTAAAGTCACCTCCATTCTGTTCTCATGAGTGGCTCTTTCCAGGTTACGTCCCACTTAAAGTTGAGGGTATGCATTTCTCCACAGCACCTTCAGCATTTATTCTTTGTAGTTTTTTACTGATGGTTATTCTGACTGGTGTGAGCTGATACCTCCTTGTGTTTGAATTTGCATGTGTCTCATAATCTGTTGAAAATGAGCTTTAAGACATGTCCCTTTTATTTTTCCAGCTGTGATTAGAGATTAGTTCTTCAAAGTGTTTACTTAAAGTATGTATCACCTTTTGAAATATTTTGGCCATTACCTCCCTCAATACATTTTGAGGGCAGGTTTCATTTACAGCCCTGCAGTGCTTGTTCATATGAAGTGACCATTAGCGCAGGCTTTAAAGCTGCTTTTGCAGGTAACGGCCAGAGGGCGGCAGCCTTTCTATATTCCCAACGCTGGTACTACGGAAACAGACCTTTTGACCAGTCGTGTTCCTCTGTTGTAAATTAGAGTGGAATGTGCCCAGATAAGCCCACAAATGCTGATGTCTCCTTACTTTTGTTTCTTTTTTAAATTTAATTTATATTTATTAATGGAGTAATATTCCATTGTGTACATGGACCACTTCTTCTAGGTGCATTCCTCTGTTGATGGACATTTTCGTTGCTTCCAAGTGTTGGCTATGATAAATATTGCTGGAGTGCAGGATTGCCAACTTCTGTCTTTTTGATCCTCATCTTCTCAGGTGATAGCCCCAGCAGTGGGCATGGAAAAATGCTCAACATCTTGAATTAATAAAGACATGCTAATCCAATCTACAAAAACATTTACCTCACAACAGTCAGAATGATCATCACCAAAAAATCTACAAACGATAAATGCTGAACGGGTATTAGAGAACTGTGTACCCTCTAGCTGCTGGTTGGATGTAAACTGGTAACAGCCAGTAGTGAGAACATAATGGAGGTGAGTTTAAAGGTAAACATTGAGCTACTATATGATCTGGAAAGCCCACTGCTGGGACTATCACCTTAGAAGACCAGAATCAAAAAGACACAGGCTGGCAATCCTGCACTGCAGCAATATTTACCATAGTTGGAAACAACCAAAATGTCCTTCAACAGATGAATGCACAAAGAAGAAGTTTTCATTGTACACAGTCAAATATTAACCATGGAAAAGAATGAAACAGTTACGTTTGCAACACCATAGAAGGACGTAGAGATAATCACACAACTTGAAGTAACGAAGAAACTGAAAGACAGATATCCTATGATATCACTTTCAGGTTTTACCTAAAAATTGATACACATGAACTTATTTCCAAGACAAGGGCCCTAATGGATGAAGAAAACAAAATTATATTTAACCAAATGGAAAGGTGTGAGGAATGTATAAATTAGGATATGCTGGATGACAGACCTATACTAAATACATATGAAAAATATAAATCACCAAAACCTAGGGTATACCTACAGAGGTCTACTCAACACTCTGTAATAACCTACGTGGGATAGGATCCAAAGATCAATAGATACATATATATAATGAACCAGATTCTGTACACCTAGAAGAAACACAACATTTTAATCAAATTTGCTCTAATAAAAAATAAATTTAAAAAACAAACAGAAAGTAAGGAGATATTGGCTGTTGGGTGTTGTCTTGGCACATTCCACTCTAATTTTCAGCCGACTAACACGATTTCCAGGAAGGCTCTGTTGCCCAAGTGCCGAGAGTTGGAAATGTAGAAATGCTGCCTCCTTGTGGCCGTTTAATGCAAGACCAGCTTTAACCCCACAGCTAATGGTCAGTTAATATTCACAAGGACTCAGGGCTGTAAAGGACACCTGCCCTCAAAAACTGTCCTGAGGCAGGGAATGGGCAAAAAACTCAACACTTTTCAAGAAGATCATTGGTAAGTTTTACTCACTCTTTTGTTCTGTTTTTTTTAAAGGGGTAAGTTTTACTCACTTTTTTTTTTTAAAGGAAAATGGATATAAGCTCAACATAAAGAATTATTAGACTAATGCAAATCTAATCTACAAAAGGTTTCAACTCTCACCAGTCAAATAACCATCAGCAAAACGTCTACGAACAATAAATGCTGAAGGGGTTTTAGCGAACTCTGTGCCCTGTAGCGGCTGGTGAGATGTAAAGTGGTAAGAGCCAATAATGAGAACAGAAAGGAGCTGCGTTTAAAAGTAAAAATTGAGCTATCATTTGATCCAGCAGGACCAGAGCTGGGCCTATCACCAGAGAAGAGCAGAATCGAGAAGACACAGGCTGCAAAAACTGCACTGCAGCAATATTCACAATAGGCAAGACAAGGAAGCAACCAAAATGCCCATCAACATGAATAGACAAAGAAGAAGTTGTCGGGGTACACAATGGAATATTTGCCATGGAAAACAATGAAACACTGCTCTTTGCAGCACCGTAGATGAGCCTAGATATAATCACAGAACATGAGGTAATTTGGAAAGCAAAAGACAAATATACTATGATATTACTTATAGGTGTTATCTAACAACTGACACAAATGAACATATTTCCACAGAGAAAGGCACAGAGTTAGAAGACAAACTATGCTTATGTTTAAGATTACAGTAAGCATACGTATAGAAATACATATTAAATACATATATCAAAACGACCGACCATATAGAAATGGAGGTCTACAGAACACTCTAATAATTTACATGAGAAGGTGATCTGTACATGAAGAAATATATATAATGTACAATTGAAACAGAATATGTACACCTAGAAAAAACAATATTCTAAAAATTAAAATAATGAACAAGAAGTAATGAGACATAAACTTCAGGGTCTTTTTCCTGGCACATTCCATTCTAATTTACAACCTAGGAACACGACTTCCAGAAAGGCTCTGCTGCTTAGTAACCAGTTTTGGGAATGGAGAAATGCTGCCGCCTTGTGGCCGTTTCCCACACAGCAGCTTTAAACCCAGGGCTAATGGTCACTAAATATTCACAATCATTGCAGGCATGTAAATGACACCTGCTCTCAAAAAAAAACCCTGGGGTTGAAAATCGACCACAAAATTCAAAAGAGGGCAACCTTCCAAGAAGACTATTTCAAGAGGTATATTGTACTCACACTTTTTTTCTTTTTTTTAAAGAAAAGAGGAAGGCGTGGAAAATGCTGAACATTAGGAATTATTAAAGACATGCAAATCCAAACTACAAAAACCTATCAGCTCACACCAGTCAGGATGGCCATAAGCAAAAATTCCGCAAACAGTAAATATTGAAGGGGTTGTGGAGAAATGTGTACCCTCAGTGGTAAGTGGGACGTGGTAAGAGCCACTAATGAAAACACAATGGAGGTGCCTTGAAAAGGTAAACATTGAGCTACGAGTCAGTGAAGCATACCCACTGCTGGGCCTATCACCTGAGAAAATGAGAATCAAAAGTCACAGGCTGGCAATAGTGCACTCCAGCAATATTTACCATAGCCAACACTTAGAAGCAATGAAAATGTCCATCAACAGAGGAATGCACCAAGAAGAAGTGGTCCATGTACATAATGGAATATTACTCCAATAAAAAATATAAATTAAATTTAAAAAGCAAACATAACTAAGGACACATAAGCTTTTGTGGGTTTATCAGGGCACATTCCATTCTAATTTATAACCAAGGAACACCACTGGCAGGAAGGTCTGTTTCCCTAGGTACCAGACTGACGAAGTTAGAAATGCTGTTGCCCTCTAGCCTTTAACTGCAACAGCAGCTTTAAAATCTGTGCTAATGGTCACTTCATATGCACAAGTACTGCAGGGCTGTAAATGAAACTTGCCCGCAAAATGTCTTGACACAAGTAAAGGCCAAAATATTTCAAAATGTGCCACATATTTCAAGAAAACAATTTGAAGAATTAAGCTGTACTCAGAGTTTGAAAAATAAAAAGACATGCCTGAAAGCTCAATTTCAAGGCATTATGAGACACATGCAAATCCAACCACAGAGAGGAATCAGCTCACACAAGTCAGAATACCCATCAGCAAAAAAATTACAAATGATCAATGCTGAAGGGGTTGTGGAGAAATGCTTACCCTCAATTTGAAGTGGGACATAACCAGGTAAGAGTCACTAATGGGAACAGAATGGAGGTGCCTTTAAAAGGTAAACATTGAGCTACTATAGGATCCAGCATGCACACTCCTGGGCCTATAAACTAAGAAGACAGAATTGGAAAGACACAGGCAGGAAGATCTGCACTGCAGCAGTATTAAAATAGCTAAGACATGGAAGCAGCCAAAAAGTCCATCAACAGATGTGTGGACAAAGAAGGACTGGTACATGTACAGATGGAATATTAGCTAGGAAAAAAATGAAACAATGCCATTTGCAGCACCATAGATGAGTCTACAGGTAATCACTCAACTGGTAGTAAGTGACAAAGCGAAAGACACATATCCTATGATATCACTTATAGGTGTTACCTAAAAATTGATACCAATGAAGATATTTCCACAGAGAAAGGCAATCACAGGTTCATTAAACAAACTTATGGTTCACCAAATGGGAAGGTGTGAGGATTGGATACGTTACGATATTGGGGTTAGCAGAGATATACAAAACCATGTGAAATATATAATCACCAAAGACCTACGGAATACCAAGAGAAGACTACTCAACATTGTGTCATAACCTACATGGGAAAAGGATCCAAAGAAGAATACATGTATGTGTAAAAGAATCACATTTTGCCCACCTAGAACAAACAAATTATTGTAAGCAACTTTGCTGTGATAAAAAATAAAAATTCAATTAAAAAAATGAACAAGAAGTAATGAGACATAAACTTAAGGGGGTTTTTTCCTGGCACATTCCATTCTGATTTACAACTTACAACACAACTTCCATTATGCCTCTGTTGCCGTAGTAACCAGATTTGGTAAAGGAGAAATGCTGCCGCCTTGTGGCCGATTCCCGCAAGAGCAGCTTTCAACCCACAGCTAATGGTCACTTAACAGTCACAAGGACTCAGGGCTGTAAAGGACACCTGCCCTCAAAATTGTGCTGAGGTAGGGAATGGATAAAAAAAATTCAAAACAGGCAAATGTTTCAAGAAGATAGTATGAAGAGGTAAGTATTACTCACTCTATTTAAAAAAAACAGGAAAATGGATAAAAGCTCAACCTCAGGAATTATTAGACTCATGCAATCTAATCAGCAAAAAGGTTTCAACTCACACCTGTCGACTGACCATCAGCAAAAAGTCTACAAACAATAAATGCTGATGGGGTTGTAGAGAACTGTGTACCCTCTAGGTGCTGGTGAGATGTAAAGTGGTTAACAGCCAATAATGAGAACAGAAAGGAGCTGTGTTTAAAAGGAAAAATTGAGGTACCATTCAATCCAGCAGGTGCACCACTGGGCCTCTCACCTGAGAAGACCAGAATCGAAAAGACACAGGCTGCAAAAGCTGCACTGCAGCCTTATTCAAAATAGCCAAGATGGGAAGCCACCAAAATGTCCATCAACAGGTGAATGGATAAAGAAGAAGTGGTCCATGTACACAATGAAATATTAGCCATGGAAAACAATGAAACACTGCTCTTTGAGGCACCATAGATGAGCCTGGAGATAATCACAAAACATGAGGTAAATCGGAAAGCAAAAGACCTATATCCTATGATATCCCTTATAGGCGTTATCTAATAAGTGACACAAATGAACATATTTCCACAGAGAAAAACACTTACAGACTTAGAAAACCAACTATGCTCATCTAAAATGAAAGGTGGGGGGAATGGATAAATGAGATTAGTGTTACTATACATATCCAAACACATATTATATACATATTTCAAAAAGACCGACCATATAGCAAGGGAGGTCGATGGAACACTCTGTAATATTTTACATGGGAAGAGGATCTGTAGATTAGACATATTTAATGTACAAATGAACCAGACTGTGTACCCCTAGGAGAAACAAAATTCTAATCTTTACCCCAATTTAAAAAACAAGAACAAGAAGTAATGAGACATAAACTTATGGGGGGTTTTCCTGGCACATTCCATTCAAATTTACAACCTCGGTAAACGACTTCCAGAACGGATCTGCTGCCCTAGTACCCAGATTTGGGAATGGAGAAATGCTGCATCCTTGTGGCCGTTTCCCACAACAGCAGCTTTAAACCCACTGCAAAAGGTCACTAAATATTCCCCAACTGCAGTTCTGTAAATGACTCCTGCCCTCCAAAGCATACTGAGGTCGAAAATCGACCAAAAAATTCAAGAGTGCAACCTTCCAAAAAGACAATTTGAAGAGGTATATTGTACTCACACTTTTTTTTCTTTTTTCTTGTAACAGAAAAGAAAAAGGCGTGGACAAATGATGAATTTTAGGAATTTTTAAAGACATGTAAACCCAAATTACAAAAACCTATCAGCTCACACCAGTCAGAATGGCCATCAACAAAAATGCTGCAAACAATAAATGCTGACGTGATTGTGGAGAAATGCGTACCCTCGATTCTAAGGGGGACGTGGTAAGAGCCACTAATGAAAGCACAATTGAGGTGCCTTGAAAAGGTAAACATTGAGCTACCATACCAGTCAATCAATCATACCCACTGCTGGGTCTATCACCTGAGAAAATGAAAATCAAAAATCACAGGCTGGCAATCCTGCACTCCAGCAATATTTACCATAGGCAACACTTGGAAGAAAAGAAAATGTCCATCAACAGAGGAATGCACCAAGAAGAAGTGGTCCATGTACACAACGGAATATTAGCCATGGAAAACACTGAAGCACTGCTCTTTGAGGCACCATAGATGAGCCTGGAGATAATCACAAAACATGAAGTAGGACGCAAAGCAAAAGACCTATATCCTGTAATATCACTTATGGCATTATCTATCTAGTAACTGACACAAATGAACGTATTTCCAAAGAGAAAGACGCTCACAGGCTTAGAAAACAAACTATGCTCATCTAAAAGGAAAGGAGGGGGGATTTGATAAATGAAGGTTAGTGTTACTATACGTATACAAATACATATTATATACATGTATCAAAAAGACCGAACATATAGCAAGGGAGGTCTATGGAACACTGTAATATTTTAACATGGGAAGAGGATCTGTGCATTAATAGACATACATAATGTACAAATGAACCAGATTGTGTACACCTAGGACAAACAATATTCTAATCTTTACCCCGATTGAAAAACCTTAAAAAACCAAGAAGAAGTAATGAGACATAAACTTATGGGGATCTCTCCTGGCAAATTCCATTCTAATTTACAACCTAGGACAACGACTTCCAGAAAGGCTCTGCTGCCCTAGTACCCAGATTGGGGAATGGAGAAATGCTGCCTCCTTGTGGCCGTTTCCCACAAGAGCAGCTTGAAGCCCACTGCAAAAGGTCACTAAATATTCACCAACTTGCAGTTCTGTAAATGACACCTGCCCTCCAAAAAATTTCTGGGGTCAAAAATCGACCAAAAAATTCAAAAGAGGGCAACCTTCCAAGAAGACAATTTCAAGAGGTACATTGTACTCACGGTTTTTTCTTTTAAGAGAAAAGAAAAAGGCGTGGGAAAATGACGAATTTTAGGAATTTTTAAAGATATGCAAACCGAAATTACAAATACCTATCAGCTCACAGCAGTCAGAATGACCATCAGCAAAAATGCTGCAAACAATACATGCTGAAGGGATTGTGGAGAAACGTGTACCCTCAGCTCTAAGGGGGACGTGGTAAGAACCATGAATGTAAGCACAATGGAGGTGCTTTGAAAAGGTAAACGTTGAGCTACCAGTGAATCAAGCATACCATCTGCTGAGCCTATCACCTGAGAAAATGAGAATCAAAAAGTCACAGGCTGGCAAACCTGTACGCCAGCAATATTTACCATAGTCAACACTTGGAAGCAACAAAAATGTCCATCAACAGAGGAATGCACCAAGAAGAAGTGGTCCATGTATACAACGGAATATTACTCCAGTAAAGAATATAAATTAAATTTAAGAAACAAACACATGTAAGGAGACATCAGCATTTGTGGGTTTATCCGGGCACATTCCACTCTAACTTATAACCGAAGAACACCACTGGCTGGTAGGTCTGTTTCCCTAGTACCAGCGTGGGGAACGTGGAAAGGCTGCCGCCCTCTGGCCGTTACCTGCAAAAGCAGGTTTAAAGCCTGAGCTAATGGTCACTTCACATGAACTAGTACTGCAGGGCTGTAAATGAAACCTGCCCTCAAAATGTCTTGAGGGAGGTAATGGCCAAAATATTTCAAAAGGTGACACATACTTTAAGTAACCACTTTGAAGAACTAAGCTCTAATCACAGCTGGAAAAATAAAAAGGACATGTCTTAAAGCTCAATTTCAACGCATTATGAGACACATGCAAATTCAACCACAAAGAGGTATCAGCTCACACCAGTCAGAATAACCGTCAGCAAAAAACTACAAAGAATAAATGCTGAAGGTGCTGTGGAGAAATGCATACCCTCAACTTTATGTGGGACGTAACCTGGAAAGAGCCACTAAAGAGAACAGAATGGAGGTGCCTTTAAAAGGTAAACATTGAGCTACCATATGATCCAACAGACCCATTCCTGGAACTATAACCTAAGAAGACAGCATTGGAAAGACACAGGCAGGCAAATCTGCATTGCATAATATTACAATAGCCAGGATATGGAAGTAACCAAAAAGTCCACTGACAGATGGGTGGACAAAGAAGAACTGCTACATGTACAGATGGAATATGAGCTAGCGAAAAAATGAAAACAATGCCATTTGCAGCACCATAGATGAGTCTAGAAGTAATCACGCAACTTGTAGTAAGTGAGAAAGCGAGACACATATCCTATCATATCACATACAGGTGTTACCTAAAAATTGAAACAAACGAAGATATTTCCACAAAGAAAGGCAATCACAGATTCAGTACAAAAACTTATGGTTCACCAAATGGAAAGGTGTGAGGATTGGATACATTACCGTATTGAGGTTAACAGAGAGATACAAACACATGTGAAATATATAATCACCAAAGACCTACGGAATACCAAGAGAAGACTACTCAACATTGTGTCATAACCTACATGGGAAAAGGATCTGAAGAAGAATAGATATATGCATATGTGTGAAAGAACCACATCTTGCACACCTAGAACAAACAAAACATTGTAATCAAGTTTGCTGTGATAAAAAATAAAAATTAAGTTAAAAATACGAACAAGAAGTAATGAGACATAAACTTAAAGGGCTTTTTCCTGGCACATTCCATTCTAATGTACAACCTAGAACACCACTTCCAGTAAGGCTCTGTTGCCCTAGTAACCAGATTTGGTGAAGGAGAAATGCTGCCGCCTTGTGGCCGATTCCCGCAAGAGCAGCTTTCAACCCACAGCTAATGGTCACTTAACAGTCACAAGGACTCAGGGCTGTAAAGGACACCTGCCCTCAAAATTGTGCTGAGGTAGGGAATGGATAAAAAAATTCAAAACAGGCAAAATTTTCAAGAAGATAGTCTGAAGAGGTAAGTTTTACTCACTCGCTTTCTAAAAAGAGGAAAATGGATAAAAGCTCAACCTCAGGAAGTATTAGACTCATGCAATCTAATCTACAAAAAGTTTTCAACTCACACCAGTCGACTGACCATCAGCAAAAAGTCTACAAACAATAAATGCTGAAGAGGTTTTAGAGAACTGTGTACCCTCTAGCTGCTGGTGAGATGTAAAGTGGTTGACAGCCAATAATGAGAACAGAAAGGAGCTGCGTTTAGAAGGAAAAATTGAGGTACCATTCAATCCAGCAGGCGCACCAATGGGCCTCTCACCTGAGAAGACCAGAATCAAGAAGACCCGGGCTGCAAAAGCTGCACTGCAGCCTTATTCACAATAGACAAGACAGTGAAGCAACCAAAATGTCCATCAACAGATGACGGGATAAAGAAGAAGTGCTCCATGTACACAATGAATACTAGCCATGGAAAACAATGAAACACTGCTCTCTGAGGCACCATAGATGATCTTGGAGATAATCACAGAACATGAGGTAAGTCGGAAAGCAAAAGTCCTATATCCTATGATAACACTTACAGGCGTCATCTAATAACTGACACAAATGAACATATTTCCACAGAGAAAGGCAATCACAGACTTATAAAAAAAAAAAACAACTATGCTTATCTAAAAGGAAAGGCGGGGGGAATGGATAAATGAAGATTAGCGTTACCATATGTATACAAATACATATTATATACATATATCAAAAAGACCGACCATATAGCAAGGGAGGTTTACGGAACACTCTGTAATAATTTACATGGGAAGAGGATCTCTACATAAATAGATGTATATAATGTGTAAATGAACCAGAGTGTGTACACCTTGGACAAACAACATTCGAACCATTACCCCAATTTAAAAAATTAAAACAACGAACTAGAAGTAATGAGACATAAACTTATGGGGGTTTTTCCTGGCACATTCCATTCAAATTTACAACCTCGGTAAACGACTTCCAGAACGGATCTGCTGCCCTAGTACCCAGATTTGGGAATGGAGAAATGCTGCATCCTTGTGGCCGTTTCCCACAACAGCAGCTTTAAACCCACTGCAAAAGGTCACTAAATATTCCCCAACTGCAGTTCTGTAAATGACTCCTGCCCTCCAAAGCATACTGAGGTCGAAAATCGACCAAAAAATTCAAGAGTGCAACCTTCCAAAAAGACAATTTGAAGAGGTATATTGTACTCACACTTTTTTTTCTTTTTTCTTGTAACAGAAAAGAAAAAGGCGTGGACAAATGATGAATTTTAGGAATTTTTAAAGACATGTAAACCCAAATTACAAAAACCTATCAGCTCACACCAGTCAGAATGGCCATCAACAAAAATGCTGCAAACAATAAATGCTGACGTGATTGTGGAGAAATGCGTACCCTCGATTCTAAGGGGGACGTGGTAAGAGCCACTAATGAAAGCACAATTGAGGTGCCTTGAAAAGGTAAACATTGAGCTACCATACCAGTCAATCAATCATACCCACTGCTGGGTCTATCACCTGAGAAAATGAAAATCAAAAATCACAGGCTGGCAATCCTGCACTCCAGCAATATTTACCATAGGCAACACTTGGAAGAAAAGAAAATGTCCATCAACAGAGGAATGCACCAAGAAGAAGTGGTCCATGTACACAACGGAATATTAGCCATGGAAAACACTGAAGCACTGCTCTTTGAGGCACCATAGATGAGCCTGGAGATAATCACAAAACATGAAGTAGGACGCAAAGCAAAAGACCTATATCCTGTAATATCACTTATGGCATTATCTATCTAGTAACTGACACAAATGAACGTATTTCCAAAGAGAAAGACGCTCACAGGCTTAGAAAACAAACTATGCTCATCTAAAAGGAAAGGAGGGGGGATTTGATAAATGAAGGTTAGTGTTACTATACGTATACAAATACATATTATATACATGTATCAAAAAGACCGAACATATAGCAAGGGAGGTCTATGGAACACTGTAATATTTTAACATGGGAAGAGGATCTGTGCATTAATAGACATACATAATGTACAAATGAACCAGATTGTGTACACCTAGGACAAACAATATTCTAATCTTTACCCCGATTGAAAAACCTTAAAAAACCAAGAAGAAGTAATGAGACATAAACTTATGGGGATCTCTCCTGGCAAATTCCATTCTAATTTACAACCTAGGACAACGACTTCCAGAAAGGCTCTGCTGCCCTAGTACCCAGATTGGGGAATGGAGAAATGCTGCCTCCTTGTGGCCGTTTCCCACAAGAGCAGCTGGAAGCCCACTGCAAAAGGTCACTAAATATTCACCAACTTGCAGTTCTGTAAATGACACCTGCCCTCCAAAAAATTTCTGGGGTCAAAAATCGACCAAAAAATTCAAAAGAGGGCAACCTTCCAAGAAGACAATTTCAAGAGGTACATTGTACTCACGGTTTTTTCTTTTAAGAGAAAAGAAAAAGGCGTGGGAAAATGACGAATTTTAGGAATTTTTAAAGATATGCAAACCGAAATTACAAATACCTATCAGCTCACAGCAGTCAGAATGACCATCAGCAAAAATGCTGCAAACAATACATGCTGAAGGGATTGTGGAGAAACGTGTACCCTCAGCTCTAAGGGGGACGTGGTAAGAACCATGAATGTAAGCACAATGGAGGTGCTTTGAAAAGGTAAACGTTGAGCTACCAGTGAATCAAGCATACCATCTGCTGAGCCTATCACCTGAGAAAATGAGAATCAAAAAGTCACAGGCTGGCAAACCTGTACGCCAGCAATATTTACCATAGTCAACACTTGGAAGCAACAAAAATGTCCATCAACAGAGGAATGCACCAAGAAGAAGTGGTCCATGTATACAACGGAATATTACTCCAGTAAAGAATATAAATTAAATTTAAGAAACAAACACATGTAAGGAGACATCAGCATTTGTGGGTTTATCCGGGCACATTCCACTCTAACTTATAACCGAAGAACACCACTGGCTGGTAGGTCTGTTTCCCTAGTACCAGCGTGGGGAACGTGGAAAGGCTGCCGCCCTCTGGCCGTTACCTGCAAAAGCAGGTTTAAAGCCTGAGCTAATGGTCACTTCACATGAACTAGTACTGCAGGGCTGTAAATGAAACCTGCCCTCAAAATGTCTTGAGGGAGGTAATGGCCAAAATATTTCAAAAGGTGACACATACTTTAAGTAACCACTTTGAAGAACTAAGCTCTAATCACAGCTGGAAAAATAAAAAGGACATGTCTTAAAGCTCAATTTCAACGCATTATGAGACACATGCAAATTCAACCACAAAGAGGTATCAGCTCACACCAGTCAGAATAACCGTCAGCAAAAAACTACAAAGAATAAATGCTGAAGGTGCTGTGGAGAAATGCATACCCTCAACTTTATGTGGGACGTAACCTGGAAAGAGCCACTAAAGAGAACAGAATGGAGGTGCCTTTAAAAGGTAAACATTGAGCTACCATATGATCCAACAGACCCATTCCTGGAACTATAACCTAAGAAGACAGCATTGGAAAGACACAGGCAGGCAAATCTGCATTGCATAATATTACAATAGCCAGGATATGGAAGTAACCAAAAAGTCCACTGACAGATGGGTGGACAAAGAAGAACTGCTACATGTACAGATGGAATATGAGCTAGCGAAAAAATGAAAACAATGCCATTTGCAGCACCATAGATGAGTCTAGAAGTAATCACGCAACTTGTAGTAAGTGAGAAAGCGAGACACATATCCTATCATATCACATACAGGTGTTACCTAAAAATTGAAACAAACGAAGATATTTCCACAAAGAAAGGCAATCACAGATTCAGTACAAAAACTTATGGTTCACCAAATGGAAAGGTGTGAGGATTGGATACATTACCGTATTGAGGTTAACAGAGAGATACAAACACATGTGAAATATATAATCACCAAAGACCTACGGAATACCAAGAGAAGACTACTCAACATTGTGTCATAACCTACATGGGAAAAGGATCTGAAGAAGAATAGATATATGCATATGTGTGAAAGAACCACATCTTGCACACCTAGAACAAACAAAACATTGTAATCAAGTTTGCTGTGATAAAAAATAAAAATTAAGTTAAAAATACGAACAAGAAGTAATGAGACATAAACTTAAAGGGCTTTTTCCTGGCACATTCCATTCTAATGTACAACCTAGAACACCACTTCCAGTAAGGCTCTGTTGCCCTAGTAACCAGATTTGGTGAAGGAGAAATGCTGCCGCCTTGTGGCCGATTCCCGCAAGAGCAGCTTTCAACCCACAGCTAATGGTCACTTAACAGTCACAAGGACTCAGGGCTGTAAAGGACACCTGCCCTCAAAATTGTGCTGAGGTAGGGAATGGATAAAAAAATTCAAAACAGGCAAAATTTTCAAGAAGATAGTCTGAAGAGGTAAGTTTTACTCACTCGCTTTCTAAAAAGAGGAAAATGGATAAAAGCTCAACCTCAGGAAGTATTAGACTCATGCAATCTAATCTACAAAAAGTTTTCAACTCACACCAGTCGACTGACCATCAGCAAAAAGTCTACAAACAATAAATGCTGAAGAGGTTTTAGAGAACTGTGTACCCTCTAGCTGCTGGTGAGATGTAAAGTGGTTGACAGCCAATAATGAGAACAGAAAGGAGCTGCGTTTAGAAGGAAAAATTGAGGTACCATTCAATCCAGCAGGCGCACCAATGGGCCTCTCACCTGAGAAGACCAGAATCAAGAAGACCCGGGCTGCAAAAGCTGCACTGCAGCCTTATTCACAATAGACAAGACAGTGAAGCAACCAAAATGTCCATCAACAGATGACGGGATAAAGAAGAAGTGCTCCATGTACACAATGAATACTAGCCATGGAAAACAATGAAACACTGCTCTCTGAGGCACCATAGATGATCTTGGAGATAATCACAGAACATGAGGTAAGTCGGAAAGCAAAAGTCCTATATCCTATGATAACACTTACAGGCGTCATCTAATAACTGACACAAATGAACATATTTCCACAGAGAAAGGCAATCACAGACTTATAAAAAAAAAACAACTATGCTTATCTAAAAGGAAAGGCGGGGGGAATGGATAAATGAAGATTAGCGTTACCATATGTATACAAATACATATTATATACATATATCAAAAAGACCGACCATATAGCAAGGGAGGTTTACGGAACACTCTGTAATAATTTCCATGGGAAGAGGATCTCTACATAAATAGATGTATATAATGTGTAAATGAACCAGAGTGTGTACACCTTGGACAAACAACATTCGAACCATTACCCCAATTTAAAAAATTAAAACAACGAACTAGAAGTAATGAGACATAAACTTATGGGGGTTTTTCCTGGCACATTCCATTCAAATTTACAACCTAGGTAAACGACTTCCAGAACGGATCTGCTGCCCTAGTACCCAGATTTGGGAATGGAGAAATGCTGCATCCTTGTGGCCGTTTCCCACAACAGCAGCTTTAAACCCACTGCAAAAGGTCACTAAATATTCCCCAACTGCAGTTCTGTAAATGACACCTGCCCTCCAAAGCATACTGAGGTCGAAAATCGACCAAAAAATTCAAGAGTGCAACCTTCCAAAAAGACAATTTGAAGAGGTATATTGTACTCACACTTTTTTTTCTTTTTTCTTGTAACAGAAAAGAAAAAGGCGTGGACAAATGATGAATTTTAGGAATTTTTAAAGACATGTAAACCCAAATTACAAAAACCTATCAGCTCACACCAGTCAGAATGGCCATCAACAAAAATGCTGCAAACAATAAATGCTGACGTGATTGTGGAGAAATGCGTACCCTCGATTCTAAGGGGGACGTGGTAAGAGCCACTAATGAAAGCACAATTGAGGTGCCTTGAAAAGGTAAACATTGAGCTACCATACCAGTCAATCAATCATACCCACTGCTGGGTCTATCACCTGAGAAAATGAAAATCAAAAATCACAGGCTGGCAATCCTGCACTCCAGCAATATTTACCATAGGCAACACTTGGAAGAAAAGAAAATGTCCATCAACAGAGGAATGCACCAAGAAGAAGTGGTCCATGTACACAACGGAATATTAGCCATGGAAAACACTGAAGCACTGCTCTTTGAGGCACCATAGATGAGCCTGGAGATAATCACAAAACATGAAGTAGGACGCAAAGCAAAAGACCTATATCCTGTAATATCACTTATGGCATTATCTATCTAGTAACTGACACAAATGAACGTATTTCCAAAGAGAAAGACGCTCACAGGCTTAGAAAACAAACTATGCTCATCTAAAAGGAAAGGAGGGGGGATTTGATAAATGAAGGTTAGTGTTACTATACGTATACAAATACATATTATATACATGTATCAAAAAGACCGAACATATAGCAAGGGAGGTCTATGGAACACTGTAATATTTTAACATGGGAAGAGGATCTGTGCATTAATAGACATACATAATGTACAAATGAACCAGATTGTGTACACCTAGGACAAACAATATTCTAATCTTTACCCCGATTGAAAAACCTTAAAAAACCAAGAAGAAGTAATGAGACATAAACTTATGGGGATCTCTCCTGGCAAATTCCATTCTAATTTACAACCTAGGACAACGACTTCCAGAAAGGCTCTGCTGCCCTAGTACCCAGATTGGGGAATGGAGAAATGCTGCCTCCTTGTGGCCGTTTCCCACAAGAGCAGCTGGAAGCCCACTGCAAAAGGTCACTAAATATTCACCAACTTGCAGTTCTGTAAATGACACCTGCCCTCCAAAAAATTTCTGGGGTCAAAAATCGACCAAAAAATTCAAAAGAGGGCAACCTTCCAAGAAGACAATTTCAAGAGGTACATTGTACTCACGGTTTTTTCTTTTAAGAGAAAAGAAAAAGGCGTGGGAAAATGACGAATTTTAGGAATTTTTAAAGATATGCAAACCGAAATTACAAATACCTATCAGCTCACAGCAGTCAGAATGACCATCAGCAAAAATGCTGCAAACAATACATGCTGAAGGGATTGTGGAGAAACGTGTACCCTCAGCTCTAAGGGGGACGTGGTAAGAACCATGAATGTAAGCACAATGGAGGTGCTTTGAAAAGGTAAACGTTGAGCTACCAGTGAATCAAGCATACCATCTGCTGAGCCTATCACCTGAGAAAATGAGAATCAAAAAGTCACAGGCTGGCAAACCTGTACGCCAGCAATATTTACCATAGTCAACACTTGGAAGCAACAAAAATGTCCATCAACAGAGGAATGCACCAAGAAGAAGTGGTCCATGTATACAACGGAATATTACTCCAGTAAAGAATATAAATTAAATTTAAGAAACAAACACATGTAAGGAGACATCAGCATTTGTGGGTTTATCCGGGCACATTCCACTCTAACTTATAACCGAAGAACACCACTGGCTGGTAGGTCTGTTTCCCTAGTACCAGCGTGGGGAACGTGGAAAGGCTGCCGCCCTCTGGCCGTTACCTGCAAAAGCAGGTTTAAAGCCTGAGCTAATGGTCACTTCACATGAACTAGTACTGCAGGGCTGTAAATGAAACCTGCCCTCAAAATGTCTTGAGGGAGGTAATGGCCAAAATATTTCAAAAGGTGACACATACTTTAAGTAACCACTTTGAAGAACTAAGCTCTAATCACAGCTGGAAAAATAAAAAGGACATGTCTTAAAGCTCAATTTCAACGCATTATGAGACACATGCAAATTCAACCACAAAGAGGTATCAGCTCACACCAGTCAGAATAACCGTCAGCAAAAAACTACAAAGAATAAATGCTGAAGGTGCTGTGGAGAAATGCATACCCTCAACTTTATGTGGGACGTAACCTGGAAAGAGCCACTAAAGAGAACAGAATGGAGGTGCCTTTAAAAGGTAAACATTGAGCTACCATATGATCCAACAGACCCATTCCTGGAACTATAACCTAAGAAGACAGCATTGGAAAGACACAGGCAGGCAAATCTGCATTGCATAATATTACAATAGCCAGGATATGGAAGTAACCAAAAAGTCCACTGACAGATGGGTGGACAAAGAAGAACTGCTACATGTACAGATGGAATATGAGCTAGCGAAAAAATGAAAACAATGCCATTTGCAGCACCATAGATGAGTCTAGAAGTAATCACGCAACTTGTAGTAAGTGAGAAAGCGAGACACATATCCTATCATATCACATACAGGTGTTACCTAAAAATTGAAACAAACGAAGATATTTCCACAAAGAAAGGCAATCACAGATTCAGTACAAAAACTTATGGTTCACCAAATGGAAAGGTGTGAGGATTGGATACATTACCGTATTGAGGTTAACAGAGAGATACAAACACATGTGAAATATATAATCACCAAAGACCTACGGAATACCAAGAGAAGACTACTCAACATTGTGTCATAACCTACATGGGAAAAGGATCTGAAGAAGAATAGATATATGCATATGTGTGAAAGAACCACATCTTGCACACCTAGAACAAACAAAACATTGTAATCAAGTTTGCTGTGATAAAAAATAAAAATTAAGTTAAAAATACGAACAAGAAGTAATGAGACATAAACTTAAAGGGCTTTTTCCTGGCACATTCCATTCTAATGTACAACCTAGAACACCACTTCCAGTAAGGCTCTGTTGCCCTAGTAACCAGATTTGGTGAAGGAGAAATGCTGCCGCCTTGTGGCCGATTCCCGCAAGAGCAGCTTTCAACCCACAGCTAATGGTCACTTAACAGTCACAAGGACTCAGGGCTGTAAAGGACACCTGCCCTCAAAATTGTGCTGAGGTAGGGAATGGATAAAAAAATTCAAAACAGGCAAAATTTTCAAGAAGATAGTCTGAAGAGGTAAGTTTTACTCACTCGCTTTCTAAAAAGAGGAAAATGGATAAAAGCTCAACCTCAGGAAGTATTAGACTCATGCAATCTAATCTACAAAAAGTTTTCAACTCACACCAGTCGACTGACCATCAGCAAAAAGTCTACAAACAATAAATGCTGAAGAGGTTTTAGAGAACTGTGTACCCTCTAGCTGCTGGTGAGATGTAAAGGGGTTGACAGCCAATAATGAGAACAGAAAGGAGCTGCGTTTAGAAGGAAAAATTGAGGTACCATTCAATCCAGCAGGCGCACCAATGGGCCTCTCACCTGAGAAGACCAGAATCAAGAAGACCCGGGCTGCAAAAGCTGCACTGCAGCCTTATTCACAATAGACAAGACAGTGAAGCAACCAAAATGTCCATCAACAGATGACGGGATAAAGAAGAAGTGCTCCATGTACACAATGAATACTAGCCATGGAAAACAATGAAACACTGCTCTCTGAGGCACCATAGATGATCTTGGAGATAATCACAGAACATGAGGTAAGTCGGAAAGCAAAAGTCCTATATCCTATGATAACACTTACAGGCGTCATCTAATAACTGACACAAATGAACATATTTCCACAGAGAAAGGCAATCACAGACTTATAAAAAAAAAAAACAACTATGCTTATCTAAAAGGAAAGGCGGGGGGAATGGATAAATGAAGATTAGCGTTACCATATGTATACAAATACATATTATATACATATATCAAAAAGACCGACCATATAGCAAGGGAGGTTTACGGAACACTCTGTAATAATTTACATGGGAAGAGGATCTCTACATAAATAGATGTATATAATGTGTAAATGAACCAGAGTGTGTACACCTTGGACAAACAACATTCGAACCATTACCCCAATTTAAAAAATTAAAACAACGAACTAGAAGTAATGAGACATAAACTTATGGGGGTTTTTCCTGGCACATTCCATTCAAATTTACAACCTCGGTAAACGACTTCCAGAACGGATCTGCTGCCCTAGTACCCAGATTTGGGAATGGAGAAATGCTGCATCCTTGTGGCCGTTTCCCACAACAGCAGCTTTAAACCCACTGCAAAAGGTCACTAAATATTCCCCAACTGCAGTTCTGTAAATGACTCCTGCCCTCCAAAGCATACTGAGGTCGAAAATCGACCAAAAAATTCAAGAGTGCAACCTTCCAAAAAGACAATTTGAAGAGGTATATTGTACTCACACTTTTTTTTCTTTTTTCTTGTAACAGAAAAGAAAAAGGCGTGGACAAATGATGAATTTTAGGAATTTTTAAAGACATGTAAACCCAAATTACAAAAACCTATCAGCTCACACCAGTCAGAATGGCCATCAACAAAAATGCTGCAAACAATAAATGCTGACGTGATTGTGGAGAAATGCGTACCCTCGATTCTAAGGGGGACGTGGTAAGAGCCACTAATGAAAGCACAATTGAGGTGCCTTGAAAAGGTAAACATTGAGCTACCATACCAGTCAATCAATCATACCCACTGCTGGGTCTATCACCTGAGAAAATGAAAATCAAAAATCACAGGCTGGCAATCCTGCACTCCAGCAATATTTACCATAGGCAACACTTGGAAGAAAAGAAAATGTCCATCAACAGAGGAATGCACCAAGAAGAAGTGGTCCATGTACACAACGGAATATTAGCCATGGAAAACACTGAAGCACTGCTCTTTGAGGCACCATAGATGAGCCTGGAGATAATCACAAAACATGAAGTAGGACGCAAAGCAAAAGACCTATATCCTGTAATATCACTTATGGCATTATCTATCTAGTAACTGACACAAATGAACGTATTTCCAAAGAGAAAGACGCTCACAGGCTTAGAAAACAAACTATGCTCATCTAAAAGGAAAGGAGGGGGGATTTGATAAATGAAGGTTAGTGTTACTATACGTATACAAATACATATTATATACATGTATCAAAAAGACCGAACATATAGCAAGGGAGGTCTATGGAACACTGTAATATTTTAACATGGGAAGAGGATCTGTGCATTAATAGACATACATAATGTACAAATGAACCAGATTGTGTACACCTAGGACAAACAATATTCTAATCTTTACCCCGATTGAAAAACCTTAAAAAACCAAGAAGAAGTAATGAGACATAAACTTATGGGGATCTCTCCTGGCAAATTCCATTCTAATTTACAACCTAGGACAACGACTTCCAGAAAGGCTCTGCTGCCCTAGTACCCAGATTGGGGAATGGAGAAATGCTGCCTCCTTGTGGCCGTTTCCCACAAGAGCAGCTGGAAGCCCACTGCAAAAGGTCACTAAATATTCACCAACTTGCAGTTCTGTAAATGACACCTGCCCTCCAAAAAATTTCTGGGGTCAAAAATCGACCAAAAAATTCAAAAGAGGGCAACCTTCCAAGAAGACAATTTCAAGAGGTACATTGTACTCACGGTTTTTTCTTTTAAGAGAAAAGAAAAAGGCGTGGGAAAATGACGAATTTTAGGAATTTTTAAAGATATGCAAACCGAAATTACAAATACCTATCAGCTCACAGCAGTCAGAATGACCATCAGCAAAAATGCTGCAAACAATACATGCTGAAGGGATTGTGGAGAAACGTGTACCCTCAGCTCTAAGGGGGACGTGGTAAGAACCATGAATGTAAGCACAATGGAGGTGCTTTGAAAAGGTAAACGTTGAGCTACCAGTGAATCAAGCATACCATCTGCTGAGCCTATCACCTGAGAAAATGAGAATCAAAAAGTCACAGGCTGGCAAACCTGTACGCCAGCAATATTTACCATAGTCAACACTTGGAAGCAACAAAAATGTCCATCAACAGAGGAATGCACCAAGAAGAAGTGGTCCATGTATACAACGGAATATTACTCCAGTAAAGAATATAAATTAAATTTAAGAAACAAACACATGTAAGGAGACATCAGCATTTGTGGGTTTATCCGGGCACATTCCACTCTAACTTATAACCGAAGAACACCACTGGCTGGTAGGTCTGTTTCCCTAGTACCAGCGTGGGGAACGTGGAAAGGCTGCCGCCCTCTGGCCGTTACCTGCAAAAGCAGGTTTAAAGCCTGAGCTAATGGTCACTTCACATGAACTAGTACTGCAGGGCTGTAAATGAAACCTGCCCTCAAAATGTCTTGAGGGAGGTAATGGCCAAAATATTTCAAAAGGTGACACATACTTTAAGTAACCACTTTGAAGAACTAAGCTCTAATCACAGCTGGAAAAATAAAAAGGACATGTCTTAAAGCTCAATTTCAACGCATTATGAGACACATGCAAATTCAACCACAAAGAGGTATCAGCTCACACCAGTCAGAATAACCGTCAGCAAAAAACTACAAAGAATAAATGCTGAAGGTGCTGTGGAGAAATGCATACCCTCAACTTTATGTGGGACGTAACCTGGAAAGAGCCACTAAAGAGAACAGAATGGAGGTGCCTTTAAAAGGTAAACATTGAGCTACCATATGATCCAACAGACCCATTCCTGGAACTATAACCTAAGAAGACAGCATTGGAAAGACACAGGCAGGCAAATCTGCATTGCATAATATTACAATAGCCAGGATATGGAAGTAACCAAAAAGTCCACTGACAGATGGGTGGACAAAGAAGAACTGCTACATGTACAGATGGAATATGAGCTAGCGAAAAAATGAAAACAATGCCATTTGCAGCACCATAGATGAGTCTAGAAGTAATCACGCAACTTGTAGTAAGTGAGAAAGCGAGACACATATCCTATCATATCACATACAGGTGTTACCTAAAAATTGAAACAAACGAAGATATTTCCACAAAGAAAGGCAATCACAGATTCAGTACAAAAACTTATGGTTCACCAAATGGAAAGGTGTGAGGATTGGATACATTACCGTATTGAGGTTAACAGAGAGATACAAACACATGTGAAATATATAATCACCAAAGACCTACGGAATACCAAGAGAAGACTACTCAACATTGTGTCATAACCTACATGGGAAAAGGATCTGAAGAAGAATAGATATATGCATATGTGTGAAAGAACCACATCTTGCACACCTAGAACAAACAAAACATTGTAATCAAGTTTGCTGTGATAAAAAATAAAAATTAAGTTAAAAATACGAACAAGAAGTAATGAGACATAAACTTAAAGGGCTTTTTCCTGGCACATTCCATTCTAATGTACAACCTAGAACACCACTTCCAGTAAGGCTCTGTTGCCCTAGTAACCAGATTTGGTGAAGGAGAAATGCTGCCGCCTTGTGGCCGATTCCCGCAAGAGCAGCTTTCAACCCACAGCTAATGGTCACTTAACAGTCACAAGGACTCAGGGCTGTAAAGGACACCTGCCCTCAAAATTGTGCTGAGGTAGGGAATGGATAAAAAAATTCAAAACAGGCAAAATTTTCAAGAAGATAGTCTGAAGAGGTAAGTTTTACTCACTCGCTTTCTAAAAAGAGGAAAATGGATAAAAGCTCAACCTCAGGAAGTATTAGACTCATGCAATCTAATCTACAAAAAGTTTTCAACTCACACCAGTCGACTGACCATCAGCAAAAAGTCTACAAACAATAAATGCTGAAGAGGTTTTAGAGAACTGTGTACCCTCTAGCTGCTGGTGAGATGTAAAGGGGTTGACAGCCAATAATGAGAACAGAAAGGAGCTGCGTTTAGAAGGAAAAATTGAGGTACCATTCAATCCAGCAGGCGCACCAATGGGCCTCTCACCTGAGAAGACCAGAATCAAGAAGACCCGGGCTGCAAAAGCTGCACTGCAGCCTTATTCACAATAGACAAGACAGTGAAGCAACCAAAATGTCCATCAACAGATGACGGGATAAAGAAGAAGTGCTCCATGTACACAATGAATACTAGCCATGGAAAACAATGAAACACTGCTCTCTGAGGCACCATAGATGATCTTGGAGATAATCACAGAACATGAGGTAAGTCGGAAAGCAAAAGTCCTATATCCTATGATAACACTTACAGGCGTCATCTAATAACTGACACAAATGAACATATTTCCACAGAGAAAGGCAATCACAGACTTATAAAAAAAAAACAACTATGCTTATCTAAAAGGAAAGGCGGGGGGAATGGATAAATGAAGATTAGCGTTACCATATGTATACAAATACATATTATATACATATATCAAAAAGACCGACCATATAGCAAGGGAGGTTTACGGAACACTCTGTAATAATTTCCATGGGAAGAGGATCTCTACATAAATAGATGTATATAATGTGTAAATGAACCAGAGTGTGTACACCTTGGACAAACAACATTCGAACCATTACCCCAATTTAAAAAATTAAAACAACGAACTAGAAGTAATGAGACATAAACTTATGGGGGTTTTTCCTGGCACATTCCATTCAAATTTACAACCTCGGTAAACGACTTCCAGAACGGATCTGCTGCCCTAGTACCCAGATTTGGGAATGGAGAAATGCTGCATCCTTGTGGCCGTTTCCCACAACAGCAGCTTTAAACCCACTGCAAAAGGTCACTAAATATTCCCCAACTGCAGTTCTGTAAATGACTCCTGCCCTCCAAAGCATACTGAGGTCGAAAATCGACCAAAAAATTCAAGAGTGCAACCTTCCAAAAAGACAATTTGAAGAGGTATATTGTACTCACACTTTTTTTTCTTTTTTCTTGTAACAGAAAAGAAAAAGGCGTGGACAAATGATGAATTTTAGGAATTTTTAAAGACATGTAAACCCAAATTACAAAAACCTATCAGCTCACACCAGTCAGAATGGCCATCAACAAAAATGCTGCAAACAATAAATGCTGACGTGATTGTGGAGAAATGCGTACCCTCGATTCTAAGGGGGACGTGGTAAGAGCCACTAATGAAAGCACAATTGAGGTGCCTTGAAAAGGTAAACATTGAGCTACCATACCAGTCAATCAATCATACCCACTGCTGGGTCTATCACCTGAGAAAATGAAAATCAAAAATCACAGGCTGGCAATCCTGCACTCCAGCAATATTTACCATAGGCAACACTTGGAAGAAAAGAAAATGTCCATCAACAGAGGAATGCACCAAGAAGAAGTGGTCCATGTACACAATGGAATATTAGCCATGGAAAACACTGAAGCACTGCTCTTTGAGGCACCATAGATGAGCCTGGAGATAATCACAAAACATGAAGTAGGACGCAAAGCAAAAGACCTATATCCTGTAATATCACTTATGGCATTATCTATCTAGTAACTGACACAAATGAACGTATTTCCAAAGAGAAAGACGCTCACAGGCTTAGAAAACAAACTATGCTCATCTAAAAGGAAAGGAGGGGGGATTTGATAAATGAAGGTTAGTGTTACTATACGTATACAAATACATATTATATACATGTATCAAAAAGACCGAACATATAGCAAGGGAGGTCTATGGAACACTGTAATATTTTAACATGGGAAGAGGATCTGTGCATTAATAGACATACATAATGTACAAATGAACCAGATTGTGTACACCTAGGACAAACAATATTCTAATCTTTACCCCGATTGAAAAACCTTAAAAAACCAAGAAGAAGTAATGAGACATAAACTTATGGGGATCTCTCCTGGCAAATTCCATTCTAATTTACAACCTAGGACAACGACTTCCAGAAAGGCTCTGCTGCCCTAGTACCCAGATTGGGGAATGGAGAAATGCTGCCTCCTTGTGGCCGTTTCCCACAAGAGCAGCTGGAAGCCCACTGCAAAAGGTCACTAAATATTCACCAACTTGCAGTTCTGTAAATGACACCTGCCCTCCAAAAAATTTCTGGGGTCAAAAATCGACCAAAAAATTCAAAAGAGGGCAACCTTCCAAGAAGACAATTTCAAGAGGTACATTGTACTCACGGTTTTTTCTTTTAAGAGAAAAGAAAAAGGCGTGGGAAAATGACGAATTTTAGGAATTTTTAAAGATATGCAAACCGAAATTACAAATACCTATCAGCTCACAGCAGTCAGAATGACCATCAGCAAAAATGCTGCAAACAATACATGCTGAAGGGATTGTGGAGAAACGTGTACC
Source organism: Eubalaena glacialis (assembly GCF_028564815.1). Lineage (NCBI taxonomy): Eukaryota > Metazoa > Chordata > Mammalia > Artiodactyla > Balaenidae > Eubalaena > Eubalaena glacialis. The sequence goes on from NC_083735.1 coordinate 12,442,557, forward strand.
CTCAGCTCTAAGGGGGACGTGGTAAGAACCATGAATGTAAGCACAATGGAGGTGCTTTGAAAAGGTAAACGTTGAGCTACCAGTGAATCAAGCATACCATCTGCTGAGCCTATCACCTGAGAAAATGAGAATCAAAAAGTCACAGGCTGGCAAACCTGTACGCCAGCAATATTTACCATAGTCAACACTTGGAAGCAACAAAAATGTCCATCAACAGAGGAATGCACCAAGAAGAAGTGGTCCATGTATACAACGGAATATTACTCCAGTAAAGAATATAAATTAAATTTAAGAAACAAACACATGTAAGGAGACATCAGCATTTGTGGGTTTATCCGGGCACATTCCACTCTAACTTATAACCGAAGAACACCACTGGCTGGTAGGTCTGTTTCCCTAGTACCAGCGTGGGGAACGTGGAAAGGCTGCCGCCCTCTGGCCGTTACCTGCAAAAGCAGGTTTAAAGCCTGAGCTAATGGTCACTTCACATGAACTAGTACTGCAGGGCTGTAAATGAAACCTGCCCTCAAAATGTCTTGAGGGAGGTAATGGCCAAAATATTTCAAAAGGTGACACATACTTTAAGTAACCACTTTGAAGAACTAAGCTCTAATCACAGCTGGAAAAATAAAAAGGACATGTCTTAAAGCTCAATTTCAACGCATTATGAGACACATGCAAATTCAACCACAAAGAGGTATCAGCTCACACCAGTCAGAATAACCGTCAGCAAAAAACTACAAAGAATAAATGCTGAAGGTGCTGTGGAGAAATGCATACCCTCAACTTTATGTGGGACGTAACCTGGAAAGAGCCACTAAAGAGAACAGAATGGAGGTGCCTTTAAAAGGTAAACATTGAGCTACCATATGATCCAACAGACCCATTCCTGGAACTATAACCTAAGAAGACAGCATTGGAAAGACACAGGCAGGCAAATCTGCATTGCATAATATTACAATAGCCAGGATATGGAAGTAACCAAAAAGTCCACTGACAGATGGGTGGACAAAGAAGAACTGCTACATGTACAGATGGAATATGAGCTAGCGAAAAAATGAAAACAATGCCATTTGCAGCACCATAGATGAGTCTAGAAGTAATCACGCAACTTGTAGTAAGTGAGAAAGCGAGACACATATCCTATCATATCACATACAGGTGTTACCTAAAAATTGAAACAAACGAAGATATTTCCACAAAGAAAGGCAATCACAGATTCAGTACAAAAACTTATGGTTCACCAAATGGAAAGGTGTGAGGATTGGATACATTACCGTATTGAGGTTAACAGAGAGATACAAACACATGTGAAATATATAATCACCAAAGACCTACGGAATACCAAGAGAAGACTACTCAACATTGTGTCATAACCTACATGGGAAAAGGATCTGAAGAAGAATAGATATATGCATATGTGTGAAAGAACCACATCTTGCACACCTAGAACAAACAAAACATTGTAATCAAGTTTGCTGTGATAAAAAATAAAAATTAAGTTAAAAATACGAACAAGAAGTAATGAGACATAAACTTAAAGGGCTTTTTCCTGGCACATTCCATTCTAATGTACAACCTAGAACACCACTTCCAGTAAGGCTCTGTTGCCCTAGTAACCAGATTTGGTGAAGGAGAAATGCTGCCGCCTTGTGGCCGATTCCCGCAAGAGCAGCTTTCAACCCACAGCTAATGGTCACTTAACAGTCACAAGGACTCAGGGCTGTAAAGGACACCTGCCCTCAAAATTGTGCTGAGGTAGGGAATGGATAAAAAAATTCAAAACAGGCAAAATTTTCAAGAAGATAGTCTGAAGAGGTAAGTTTTACTCACTCGCTTTCTAAAAAGAGGAAAATGGATAAAAGCTCAACCTCAGGAAGTATTAGACTCATGCAATCTAATCTACAAAAAGTTTTCAACTCACACCAGTCGACTGACCATCAGCAAAAAGTCTACAAACAATAAATGCTGAAGAGGTTTTAGAGAACTGTGTACCCTCTAGCTGCTGGTGAGATGTAAAGGGGTTGACAGCCAATAATGAGAACAGAAAGGAGCTGCGTTTAGAAGGAAAAATTGAGGTACCATTCAATCCAGCAGGCGCACCAATGGGCCTCTCACCTGAGAAGACCAGAATCAAGAAGACCCGGGCTGCAAAAGCTGCACTGCAGCCTTATTCACAATAGACAAGACAGTGAAGCAACCAAAATGTCCATCAACAGATGACGGGATAAAGAAGAAGTGCTCCATGTACACAATGAATACTAGCCATGGAAAACAATGAAACACTGCTCTCTGAGGCACCATAGATGATCTTGGAGATAATCACAGAACATGAGGTAAGTCGGAAAGCAAAAGTCCTATATCCTATGATAACACTTACAGGCGTCATCTAATAACTGACACAAATGAACATATTTCCACAGAGAAAGGCAATCACAGACTTATAAAAAAAAAACAACTATGCTTATCTAAAAGGAAAGGCGGGGGGAATGGATAAATGAAGATTAGCGTTACCATATGTATACAAATACATATTATATACATATATCAAAAAGACCGACCATATAGCAAGGGAGGTTTACGGAACACTCTGTAATAATTTCCATGGGAAGAGGATCTCTACATAAATAGATGTATATAATGTGTAAATGAACCAGAGTGTGTACACCTTGGACAAACAACATTCGAACCATTACCCCAATTTAAAAAATTAAAACAACGAACTAGAAGTAATGAGACATAAACTTATGGGGGTTTTTCCTGGCACATTCCATTCAAATTTACAACCTCGGTAAACGACTTCCAGAACGGATCTGCTGCCCTAGTACCCAGATTTGGGAATGGAGAAATGCTGCATCCTTGTGGCCGTTTCCCACAACAGCAGCTTTAAACCCACTGCAAAAGGTCACTAAATATTCCCCAACTGCAGTTCTGTAAATGACTCCTGCCCTCCAAAGCATACTGAGGTCGAAAATCGACCAAAAAATTCAAGAGTGCAACCTTCCAAAAAGACAATTTGAAGAGGTATATTGTACTCACACTTTTTTTTCTTTTTTCTTGTAACAGAAAAGAAAAAGGCGTGGACAAATGATGAATTTTAGGAATTTTTAAAGACATGTAAACCCAAATTACAAAAACCTATCAGCTCACACCAGTCAGAATGGCCATCAACAAAAATGCTGCAAACAATAAATGCTGACGTGATTGTGGAGAAATGCGTACCCTCGATTCTAAGGGGGACGTGGTAAGAGCCACTAATGAAAGCACAATTGAGGTGCCTTGAAAAGGTAAACATTGAGCTACCATACCAGTCAATCAATCATACCCACTGCTGGGTCTATCACCTGAGAAAATGAAAATCAAAAATCACAGGCTGGCAATCCTGCACTCCAGCAATATTTACCATAGGCAACACTTGGAAGAAAAGAAAATGTCCATCAACAGAGGAATGCACCAAGAAGAAGTGGTCCATGTACACAACGGAATATTAGCCATGGAAAACACTGAAGCACTGCTCTTTGAGGCACCATAGATGAGCCTGGAGATAATCACAAAACATGAAGTAGGACGCAAAGCAAAAGACCTATATCCTGTAATATCACTTATGGCATTATCTATCTAGTAACTGACACAAATGAACGTATTTCCAAAGAGAAAGACGCTCACAGGCTTAGAAAACAAACTATGCTCATCTAAAAGGAAAGGAGGGGGGATTTGATAAATGAAGGTTAGTGTTACTATACGTATACAAATACATATTATATACATGTATCAAAAAGACCGAACATATAGCAAGGGAGGTCTATGGAACACTGTAATATTTTAACATGGGAAGAGGATCTGTGCATTAATAGACATACATAATGTACAAATGAACCAGATTGTGTACACCTAGGACAAACAATATTCTAATCTTTACCCCGATTGAAAAACCTTAAAAAACCAAGAAGAAGTAATGAGACATAAACTTATGGGGATCTCTCCTGGCAAATTCCATTCTAATTTACAACCTAGGACAACGACTTCCAGAAAGGCTCTGCTGCCCTAGTACCCAGATTGGGGAATGGAGAAATGCTGCCTCCTTGTGGCCGTTTCCCACAAGAGCAGCTGGAAGCCCACTGCAAAAGGTCACTAAATATTCACCAACTTGCAGTTCTGTAAATGACACCTGCCCTCCAAAAAATTTCTGGGGTCAAAAATCGACCAAAAAATTCAAAAGAGGGCAACCTTCCAAGAAGACAATTTCAAGAGGTATATTGTACTCACGGTTTTTTCTTTTAAGAGAAAAGAAAAAGGCGTGGGAAAATGACGAATTTTAGGAATTTTTAAAGATATGCAAACCGAAATTACAAATACCTATCAGCTCACAGCAGTCAGAATGACCATCAGCAAAAATGCTGCAAACAATACATGCTGAAGGGATTGTGGAGAAACGTGTACCCTCAGCTCTAAGGGGGACGTGGTAAGAACCATGAATGTAAGCACAATGGAGGTGCTTTGAAAAGGTAAACGTTGAGCTACCAGTGAATCAAGCATACCATCTGCTGAGCCTATCACCTGAGAAAATGAGAATCAAAAAGTCACAGGCTGGCAAACCTGTACGCCAGCAATATTTACCATAGTCAACACTTGGAAGCAACAAAAATGTCCATCAACAGAGGAATGCACCAAGAAGAAGTGGTCCATGTATACAACGGAATATTACTCCAGTAAAGAATATAAATTAAATTTAAGAAACAAACACATGTAAGGAGACATCAGCATTTGTGGGTTTATCCGGGCACATTCCACTCTAACTTATAACCGAAGAACACCACTGGCTGGTAGGTCTGTTTCCCTAGTACCAGCGTGGGGAACGTGGAAAGGCTGCCGCCCTCTGGCCGTTACCTGCAAAAGCAGGTTTAAAGCCTGAGCTAATGGTCACTTCACATGAACTAGTACTGCAGGGCTGTAAATGAAACCTGCCCTCAAAATGTCTTGAGGGAGGTAATGGCCAAAATATTTCAAAAGGTGACACATACTTTAAGTAACCACTTTGAAGAACTAAGCTCTAATCACAGCTGGAAAAATAAAAAGGACATGTCTTAAAGCTCAATTTCAACGCATTATGAGACACATGCAAATTCAACCACAAAGAGGTATCAGCTCACACCAGTCAGAATAACCGTCAGCAAAAAACTACAAAGAATAAATGCTGAAGGTGCTGTGGAGAAATGCATACCCTCAACTTTATGTGGGACGTAACCTGGAAAGAGCCACTAAAGAGAACAGAATGGAGGTGCCTTTAAAAGGTAAACATTGAGCTACCATATGATCCAACAGACCCATTCCTGGAACTATAACCTAAGAAGACAGCATTGGAAAGACACAGGCAGGCAAATCTGCATTGCATAATATTACAATAGCCAGGATATGGAAGTAACCAAAAAGTCCACTGACAGATGGGTGGACAAAGAAGAACTGCTACATGTACAGATGGAATATGAGCTAGCGAAAAAATGAAAACAATGCCATTTGCAGCACCATAGATGAGTCTAGAAGTAATCACGCAACTTGTAGTAAGTGAGAAAGCGAGACACATATCCTATCATATCACATACAGGTGTTACCTAAAAATTGAAACAAACGAAGATATTTCCACAAAGAAAGGCAATCACAGATTCAGTACAAAAACTTATGGTTCACCAAATGGAAAGGTGTGAGGATTGGATACATTACCGTATTGAGGTTAACAGAGAGATACAAACACATGTGAAATATATAATCACCAAAGACCTACGGAATACCAAGAGAAGACTACTCAACATTGTGTCATAACCTACATGGGAAAAGGATCTGAAGAAGAATAGATATATGCATATGTGTGAAAGAACCACATCTTGCACACCTAGAACAAACAAAACATTGTAATCAAGTTTGCTGTGATAAAAAATAAAAATTAAGTTAAAAATACGAACAAGAAGTAATGAGACATAAACTTAAAGGGCTTTTTCCTGGCACATTCCATTCTAATGTACAACCTAGAACACCACTTCCAGTAAGGCTCTGTTGCCCTAGTAACCAGATTTGGTGAAGGAGAAATGCTGCCGCCTTGTGGCCGATTCCCGCAAGAGCAGCTTTCAACCCACAGCTAATGGTCACTTAACAGTCACAAGGACTCAGGGCTGTAAAGGACACCTGCCCTCAAAATTGTGCTGAGGTAGGGAATGGATAAAAAAATTCAAAACAGGCAAAATTTTCAAGAAGATAGTCTGAAGAGGTAAGTTTTACTCACTCGCTTTCTAAAAAGAGGAAAATGGATAAAAGCTCAACCTCAGGAAGTATTAGACTCATGCAATCTAATCTACAAAAAGTTTTCAACTCACACCAGTCGACTGACCATCAGCAAAAAGTCTACAAACAATAAATGCTGAAGAGGTTTTAGAGAACTGTGTACCCTCTAGCTGCTGGTGAGATGTAAAGGGGTTGACAGCCAATAATGAGAACAGAAAGGAGCTGCGTTTAGAAGGAAAAATTGAGGTACCATTCAATCCAGCAGGCGCACCAATGGGCCTCTCACCTGAGAAGACCAGAATCAAGAAGACCCGGGCTGCAAAAGCTGCACTGCAGCCTTATTCACAATAGACAAGACAGTGAAGCAACCAAAATGTCCATCAACAGATGAAGGGATAAAGAAGAAGTGCTCCATGTACACAATGAATACTAGCCATGGAAAACAATGAAACACTGCTCTCTGAGGCACCATAGATGATCTTGGAGATAATCACAGAACATGAGGTAAGTCGGAAAGCAAAAGTCCTATATCCTATGATAACACTTACAAGCGTCATCTAATAACTGACACAAATGAACATATTTCCACAGAGAAAGGCCATCACAGACTTATAAAAAAAAAACAACTATGCTTATCTAAAAGGAAAGGCGGGGGGAATGGATAAATGAAGATTAGCGTTACCATATGTATACAAATACATATTATATACATATATCAAAAAGACCGACCATATAGCAAGGGAGGTTTACGGAACACTCTGTAATAATTTCCATGGGAAGAGGATCTCTACATAAATAGATGTATATAATGTGTAAATGAACCAGAGTGTGTACACCTTGGACAAACAACATTCGAACCATTACCCCAATTTAAAAAATTAAAACAACGAACTAGAAGTAATGAGACATAAACTTATGGGGGTTTTTCCTGGCACATTCCATTCAAATTTACAACCTCGGTAAACGACTTCCAGAACGGATCTGCTGCCCTAGTACCCAGATTTGGGAATGGAGAAATGCTGCATCCTTGTGGCCGTTTCCCACAACAGCAGCTTTAAACCCACTGCAAAAGGTCACTAAATATTCCCCAACTGCAGTTCTGTAAATGACACCTGCCCTCCAAAGCATACTGAGGTCGAAAATCGACCAAAAAATTCAAGAGTGCAACCTTCCAAAAAGACAATTTGAAGAGGTATATTGTACTCACACTTTTTTTTCTTTTTTCTTGTAACAGAAAAGAAAAAGGCGTGGACAAATGATGAATTTTAGGAATTTTTAAAGACATGTAAACCCAAATTACAAAAACCTATCAGCTCACACCAGTCAGAATGGCCATCAACAAAAATGCTGCAAACAATAAATGCTGACGTGATTGTGGAGAAATGCGTACCCTCGATTCTAAGGGGGACGTGGTAAGAGCCACTAATGAAAGCACAATTGAGGTGCCTTGAAAAGGTAAACATTGAGCTACCATACCAGTCAATCAATCATACCCACTGCTGGGTCTATCACCTGAGAAAATGAAAATCAAAAATCACAGGCTGGCAATCCTGCACTCCAGCAATATTTACCATAGGCAACACTTGGAAGAAAAGAAAATGTCCATCAACAGAGGAATGCACCAAGAAGAAGTGGTCCATGTACACAACGGAATATTAGCCATGGAAAACACTGAAGCACTGCTCTTTGAGGCACCATAGATGAGCCTGGAGATAATCACAAAACATGAAGTAGGACGCAAAGCAAAAGACCTATATCCTGTAATATCACTTATGGCATTATCTATCTAGTAACTGACACAAATGAACGTATTTCCAAAGAGAAAGACGCTCACAGGCTTAGAAAACAAACTATGCTCATCTAAAAGGAAAGGAGGGGGGATTTGATAAATGAAGGTTAGTGTTACTATACGTATACAAATACATATTATATACATGTATCAAAAAGACCGAACATATAGCAAGGGAGGTCTATGGAACACTGTAATATTTTAACATGGGAAGAGGATCTGTGCATTAATAGACATACATAATGCACAAATGAACCAGATTGTGTACACCTAGGACAAACAATATTCTAATCTTTACCCCGATTGAAAAACCTTAAAAAACCAAGAAGAAGTAATGAGACATAAACTTATGGGGATCTCTCCTGGCAAATTCCATTCTAATTTACAACCTAGGACAACGACTTCCAGAAAGGCTCTGCTGCCCTAGTACCCAGATTGGGGAATGGAGAAATGCTGCCTCCTTGTGGCCGTTTCCCACAAGAGCAGCTGGAAGCCCACTGCAAAAGGTCACTAAATATTCACCAACTTGCAGTTCTGTAAATGACACCTGCCCTCCAAAAAATTTCTGGGGTCAAAAATCGACCAAAAAATTCAAAAGAGGGCAACCTTCCAAGAAGACAATTTCAAGAGGTACATTGTACTCACGGTTTTTTCTTTTAAGAGAAAAGAAAAAGGCGTGGGAAAATGACGAATTTTAGGAATTTTTAAAGATATGCAAACCGAAATTACAAATACCTATCAGCTCACAGCAGTCAGAATGACCATCAGCAAAAATGCTGCAAACAATACATGCTGAAGGGATTGTGGAGAAACGTGTACCCTCAGCTCTAAGGGGGACGTGGTAAGAACCATGAATGTAAGCACAATGGAGGTGCTTTGAAAAGGTAAACGTTGAGCTACCAGTGAATCAAGCATACCATCTGCTGAGCCTATCACCTGAGAAAATGAGAATCAAAAAGTCACAGGCTGGCAAACCTGTACGCCAGCAATATTTACCATAGTCAACACTTGGAAGCAACAAAAATGTCCATCAACAGAGGAATGCACCAAGAAGAAGTGGTCCATGTATACAACGGAATATTACTCCAGTAAAGAATATAAATTAAATTTAAGAAACAAACACATGTAAGGAGACATCAGCATTTGTGGGTTTATCCGGGCACATTCCACTCTAACTTATAACCGAAGAACACCACTGGCTGGTAGGTCTGTTTCCCTAGTACCAGCGTGGGGAACGTGGAAAGGCTGCCGCCCTCTGGCCGTTACCTGCAAAAGCAGGTTTAAAGCCTGAGCTAATGGTCACTTCACATGAACTAGTACTGCAGGGCTGTAAATGAAACCTGCCCTCAAAATGTCTTGAGGGAGGTAATGGCCAAAATATTTCAAAAGGTGACACATACTTTAAGTAACCACTTTGAAGAACTAAGCTCTAATCACAGCTGGAAAAATAAAAAGGACATGTCTTAAAGCTCAATTTCAACGCATTATGAGACACATGCAAATTCAACCACAAAGAGGTATCAGCTCACACCAGTCAGAATAACCGTCAGCAAAAAACTACAAAGAATAAATGCTGAAGGTGCTGTGGAGAAATGCATACCCTCAACTTTATGTGGGACGTAACCTGGAAAGAGCCACTAAAGAGAACAGAATGGAGGTGCCTTTAAAAGGTAAACATTGAGCTACCATATGATCCAACAGACCCATTCCTGGAACTATAACCTAAGAAGACAGCATTGGAAAGACACAGGCAGGCAAATCTGCATTGCATAATATTACAATAGCCAGGATATGGAAGTAACCAAAAAGTCCACTGACAGATGGGTGGACAAAGAAGAACTGCTACATGTACAGATGGAATATGAGCTAGCGAAAAAATGAAAACAATGCCATTTGCAGCACCATAGATGAGTCTAGAAGTAATCACGCAACTTGTAGTAAGTGAGAAAGCGAGACACATATCCTATCATATCACATACAGGTGTTACCTAAAAATTGAAACAAACGAAGATATTTCCACAAAGAAAGGCAATCACAGATTCAGTACAAAAACTTATGGTTCACCAAATGGAAAGGTGTGAGGATTGGATACATTACCGTATTGAGGTTAACAGAGAGATACAAACACATGTGAAATATATAATCACCAAAGACCTACGGAATACCAAGAGAAGACTACTCAACATTGTGTCATAACCTACATGGGAAAAGGATCTGAAGAAGAATAGATATATGCATATGTGTGAAAGAACCACATCTTGCACACCTAGAACAAACAAAACATTGTAATCAAGTTTGCTGTGATAAAAAATAAAAATTAAGTTAAAAATACGAACAAGAAGTAATGAGACATAAACTTAAAGGGCTTTTTCCTGGCACATTCCATTCTAATGTACAACCTAGAACACCACTTCCAGTAAGGCTCTGTTGCCCTAGTAACCAGATTTGGTGAAGGAGAAATGCTGCCGCCTTGTGGCCGATTCCCGCAAGAGCAGCTTTCAACCCACAGCTAATGGTCACTTAACAGTCACAAGGACTCAGGGCTGTAAAGGACACCTGCCCTCAAAATTGTGCTGAGGTAGGGAATGGATAAAAAAATTCAAAACAGGCAAAATTTTCAAGAAGATAGTCTGAAGAGGTAAGTTTTACTCACTCGCTTTCTAAAAAGAGGAAAATGGATAAAAGCTCAACCTCAGGAAGTATTAGACTCATGCAATCTAATCTACAAAAAGTTTTCAACTCACACCAGTCGACTGACCATCAGCAAAAAGTCTACAAACAATAAATGCTGAAGAGGTTTTAGAGAACTGTGTACCCTCTAGCTGCTGGTGAGATGTAAAGGGGTTGACAGCCAATAATGAGAACAGAAAGGAGCTGCGTTTAGAAGGAAAAATTGAGGTACCATTCAATCCAGCAGGCGCACCAATGGGCCTCTCACCTGAGAAGACCAGAATCAAGAAGACCCGGGCTGCAAAAGCTGCACTGCAGCCTTATTCACAATAGACAAGACAGTGAAGCAACCAAAATGTCCATCAACAGATGAAGGGATAAAGAAGAAGTGCTCCATGTACACAATGAATACTAGCCATGGAAAACAATGAAACACTGCTCTCTGAGGCACCATAGATGATCTTGGAGATAATCACAGAACATGAGGTAAGTCGGAAAGCAAAAGTCCTATATCCTATGATAACACTTACAAGCGTCATCTAATAACTGACACAAATGAACATATTTCCACAGAGAAAGGCCATCACAGACTTATAAAAAAAAAACAACTATGCTTATCTAAAAGGAAAGGCGGGGGGAATGGATAAATGAAGATTAGCGTTACCATATGTATACAAATACATATTATATACATATATCAAAAAGACCGACCATATAGCAAGGGAGGTTTACGGAACACTCTGTAATAATTTACATGGGAAGAGGATCTCTACATAAATAGATGTATATAATGTGTAAATGAACCAGAGTGTGTACACCTTGGACAAACAACATTCGAACCATTACCCCAATTTAAAAAATTAAAACAACGAACTAGAAGTAATGAGACATAAACTTATGGGGGTTTTTCCTGGCACATTCCATTCAAATTTACAACCTCGGTAAACGACTTCCAGAACGGATCTGCTGCCCTAGTACCCAGATTTGGGAATGGAGAAATGCTGCATCCTTGTGGCCGTTTCCCACAACAGCAGCTTTAAACCCACTGCAAAAGGTCACTAAATATTCCCCAACTGCAGTTCTGTAAATGACACCTGCCCTCCAAAGCATACTGAGGTCGAAAATCGACCAAAAAATTCAAGAGTGCAACCTTCCAAGAAGACAATTTGAAGAGGTATATTGTACTCACACTTTTTTTTCTTTTTTCTTGTAACAGAAAAGAAAAAGGCGTGGACAAATGATGAATTTTAGGAATTTTTAAAGACATGTAAACCCAAATTACAAAAACCTATCAGCTCACACCAGTCAGAATGGCCATCAACAAAAATGCTGCAAACAATAAATGCTGACGTGATTGTGGAGAAATGCGTACCCTCGATTCTAAGGGGGACGTGGTAAGAGCCACTAATGAAAGCACAATTGAGGTGCCTTGAAAAGGTAAACATTGAGCTACCATACCAGTCAATCAATCATACCCACTGCTGGGTCTATCACCTGAGAAAATGAAAATCAAAAATCACAGGCTGGCAATCCTGCACTCCAGCAATATTTACCATAGGCAACACTTGGAAGAAAAGAAAATGTCCATCAACAGAGGAATGCACCAAGAAGAAGTGGTCCATGTACACAACGGAATATTAGCCATGGAAAACACTGAAGCACTGCTCTTTGAGGCACCATAGATGAGCCTGGAGATAATCACAAAACATGAAGTAGGACGCAAAGCAAAAGACCTATATCCTGTAATATCACTTATGGCATTATCTATCTAGTAACTGACACAAATGAACGTATTTCCAAAGAGAAAGACGCTCACAGGCTTAGAAAACAAACTATGCTCATCTAAAAGGAAAGGAGGGGGGATTTGATAAATGAAGGTTAGTGTTACTATACGTATACAAATACATATTATATACATGTATCAAAAAGACCGAACATATAGCAAGGGAGGTCTATGGAACACTGTAATATTTTAACATGGGAAGAGGATCTGTGCATTAATAGACATACATAATGCACAAATGAACCAGATTGTGTACACCTAGGACAAACAATATTCTAATCTTTACCCCGATTGAAAAACCTTAAAAAACCAAGAAGAAGTAATGAGACATAAACTTATGGGGATCTCTCCTGGCAAATTCCATTCTAATTTACAACCTAGGACAACGACTTCCAGAAAGGCTCTGCTGCCCTAGTACCCAGATTGGGGAATGGAGAAATGCTGCCTCCTTGTGGCCGTTTCCCACAAGAGCAGCTGGAAGCCCACTGCAAAAGGTCACTAAATATTCACCAACTTGCAGTTCTGTAAATGACACCTGCCCTCCAAAAAATTTCTGGGGTCAAAAATCGACCAAAAAATTCAAAAGAGGGCAACCTTCCAAGAAGACAATTTCAAGAGGTATATTGTACTCACGGTTTTTTCTTTTAAGAGAAAAGAAAAAGGCGTGGGAAAATGACGAATTTTAGGAATTTTTAAAGATATGCAAACCGAAATTACAAATACCTATCAGCTCACAGCAGTCAGAATGACCATCAGCAAAAATGCTGCAAACAATACATGCTGAAGGGATTGTGGAGAAACGTGTACCCTCAGCTCTAAGGGGGACGTGGTAAGAACCATGAATGTAAGCACAATGGAGGTGCTTTGAAAAGGTAAACGTTGAGCTACCAGTGAATCAAGCATACCATCTGCTGAGCCTATCACCTGAGAAAATGAGAATCAAAAAGTCACAGGCTGGCAAACCTGTACGCCAGCAATATTTACCATAGTCAACACTTGGAAGCAACAAAAATGTCCATCAACAGAGGAATGCACCAAGAAGAAGTGGTCCATGTATACAACGGAATATTACTCCAGTAAAGAATATAAATTAAATTTAAGAAACAAACACATGTAAGGAGACATCAGCATTTGTGGGTTTATCCGGGCACATTCCACTCTAACTTATAACCGAAGAACACCACTGGCTGGTAGGTCTGTTTCCCTAGTACCAGCGTGGGGAACGTGGAAAGGCTGCCGCCCTCTGGCCGTTACCTGCAAAAGCAGGTTTAAAGCCTGAGCTAATGGTCACTTCACATGAACTAGTACTGCAGGGCTGTAAATGAAACCTGCCCTCAAAATGTCTTGAGGGAGGTAATGGCCAAAATATTTCAAAAGGTGACACATACTTTAAGTAACCACTTTGAAGAACTAAGCTCTAATCACAGCTGGAAAAATAAAAAGGACATGTCTTAAAGCTCAATTTCAACGCATTATGAGACACATGCAAATTCAACCACAAAGAGGTATCAGCTCACACCAGTCAGAATAACCGTCAGCAAAAAACTACAAAGAATAAATGCTGAAGGTGCTGTGGAGAAATGCATACCCTCAACTTTATGTGGGACGTAACCTGGAAAGAGCCACTAAAGAGAACAGAATGGAGGTGCCTTTAAAAGGTAAACATTGAGCTACCATATGATCCAACAGACCCATTCCTGGAACTATAACCTAAGAAGACAGCATTGGAAAGACACAGGCAGGCAAATCTGCATTGCATAATATTACAATAGCCAGGATATGGAAGTAACCAAAAAGTCCACTGACAGATGGGTGGACAAAGAAGAACTGCTACATGTACAGATGGAATATGAGCTAGCGAAAAAATGAAAACAATGCCATTTGCAGCACCATAGATGAGTCTAGAAGTAATCACGCAACTTGTAGTAAGTGAGAAAGCGAGACACATATCCTATCATATCACATACAGGTGTTACCTAAAAATTGAAACAAACGAAGATATTTCCACAAAGAAAGGCAATCACAGATTCAGTACAAAAACTTACGGTTCACCAAATGGAAAGGTGTGAGGATTGGATACATTACCGTATTGAGGTTAACAGAGAGATACAAACACATGTGAAATATATAATCACCAAAGACCTACGGAATACCAAGAGAAGACTACTCAACATTGTGTCATAACCTACATGGGAAAAGGATCTGAAGAAGAATAGATATATGCATATGTGTGAAAGAACCACATCTTGCACACCTAGAACAAACAAAACATTGTAATCAAGTTTGCTGTGATAAAAAATAAAAATTAAGTTAAAAATACGAACAAGAAGTAATGAGACATAAACTTAAAGGGCTTTTTCCTGGCACATTCCATTCTAATGTACAACCTAGAACACCACTTCCAGTAAGGCTCTGTTGCCCTAGTAACCAGATTTGGTGAAGGAGAAATGCTGCCGCCTTGTGGCCGATTCCCGCAAGAGCAGCTTTCAACCCACAGCTAATGGTCACTTAACAGTCACAAGGACTCAGGGCTGTAAAGGACACCTGCCCTCAAAATTGTGCTGAGGTAGGGAATGGATAAAAAAATTCAAAACAGGCAAAATTTTCAAGAAGATAGTCTGAAGAGGTAAGTTTTACTCACTCGCTTTCTAAAAAGAGGAAAATGGATAAAAGCTCAACCTCAGGAAGTATTAGACTCATGCAATCTAATCTACAAAAAGTTTTCAACTCACACCAGTCGACTGACCATCAGCAAAAAGTCTACAAACAATAAATGCTGAAGAGGTTTTAGAGAACTGTGTACCCTCTAGCTGCTGGTGAGATGTAAAGGGGTTGACAGCCAATAATGAGAACAGAAAGGAGCTGCGTTTAGAAGGAAAAATTGAGGTACCATTCAATCCAGCAGGCGCACCAATGGGCCTCTCACCTGAGAAGACCAGAATCAAGAAGACCCGGGCTGCAAAAGCTGCACTGCAGCCTTATTCACAATAGACAAGACAGTGAAGCAACCAAAATGTCCATCAACAGATGAAGGGATAAAGAAGAAGTGCTCCATGTACACAATGAATACTAGCCATGGAAAACAATGAAACACTGCTCTCTGAGGCACCATAGATGATCTTGGAGATAATCACAGAACATGAGGTAAGTCGGAAAGCAAAAGTCCTATATCCTATGATAACACTTACAAGCGTCATCTAATAACTGACACAAATGAACATATTTCCACAGAGAAAGGCCATCACAGACTTATAAAAAAAAAACAACTATGCTTATCTAAAAGGAAAGGCGGGGGGAATGGATAAATGAAGATTAGCGTTACCATATGTATACAAATACATATTATATACATATATCAAAAAGACCGACCATATAGCAAGGGAGGTTTACGGAACACTCTGTAATAATTTACATGGGAAGAGGATCTCTACATAAATAGATGTATATAATGTGTAAATGAACCAGAGTGTGTACACCTTGGACAAACAACATTCGAACCATTACCCCAATTTAAAAAATTAAAACAACGAACTAGAAGTAATGAGACATAAACTTATGGGGGTTTTTCCTGGCACATTCCATTCAAATTTACAACCTCGGTAAACGACTTCCAGAACGGATCTGCTGCCCTAGTACCCAGATTTGGGAATGGAGAAATGCTGCATCCTTGTGGCCGTTTCCCACAACAGCAGCTTTAAACCCACTGCAAAAGGTCACTAAATATTCCCCAACTGCAGTTCTGTAAATGACACCTGCCCTCCAAAGCATACTGAGGTCGAAAATCGACCAAAAAATTCAAGAGTGCAACCTTCCAAAAAGACAATTTGAAGAGGTATATTGTACTCACACTTTTTTTTCTTTTTTCTTGTAACAGAAAAGAAAAAGGCGTGGACAAATGATGAATTTTAGGAATTTTTAAAGACATGTAAACCCAAATTACAAAAACCTATCAGCTCACACCAGTCAGAATGGCCATCAACAAAAATGCTGCAAACAATAAATGCTGACGTGATTGTGGAGAAATGCGTACCCTCGATTCTAAGGGGGACGTGGTAAGAGCCACTAATGAAAGCACAATTGAGGTGCCTTGAAAAGGTAAACATTGAGCTACCATACCAGTCAATCAATCATACCCACTGCTGGGTCTATCACCTGAGAAAATGAAAATCAAAAATCACAGGCTGGCAATCCTGCACTCCAGCAATATTTACCATAGGCAACACTTGGAAGAAAAGAAAATGTCCATCAACAGAGGAATGCACCAAGAAGAAGTGGTCCATGTACACAACGGAATATTAGCCATGGAAAACACTGAAGCACTGCTCTTTGAGGCACCATAGATGAGCCTGGAGATAATCACAAAACATGAAGTAGGACGCAAAGCAAAAGACCTATATCCTGTAATATCACTTATGGCATTATCTATCTAGTAACTGACACAAATGAACGTATTTCCAAAGAGAAAGACGCTCACAGGCTTAGAAAACAAACTATGCTCATCTAAAAGGAAAGGAGGGGGGATTTGATAAATGAAGGTTAGTGTTACTATACGTATACAAATACATATTATATACATGTATCAAAAAGACCGAACATATAGCAAGGGAGGTCTATGGAACACTGTAATATTTTAACATGGGAAGAGGATCTGTGCATTAATAGACATACATAATGCACAAATGAACCAGATTGTGTACACCTAGGACAAACAATATTCTAATCTTTACCCCGATTGAAAAACCTTAAAAAACCAAGAAGAAGTAATGAGACATAAACTTATGGGGATCTCTCCTGGCAAATTCCATTCTAATTTACAACCTAGGACAACGACTTCCAGAAAGGCTCTGCTGCCCTAGTACCCAGATTGGGGAATGGAGAAATGCTGCCTCCTTGTGGCCGTTTCCCACAAGAGCAGCTGGAAGCCCACTGCAAAAGGTCACTAAATATTCACCAACTTGCAGTTCTGTAAATGACACCTGCCCTCCAAAAAATTTCTGGGGTCAAAAATCGACCAAAAAATTCAAAAGAGGGCAACCTTCCAAGAAGACAATTTCAAGAGGTATATTGTACTCACGGTTTTTTCTTTTAAGAGAAAAGAAAAAGGCGTGGGAAAATGACGAATTTTAGGAATTTTTAAAGATATGCAAACCGAAATTACAAATACCTATCAGCTCACAGCAGTCAGAATGACCATCAGCAAAAATGCTGCAAACAATACATGCTGAAGGGATTGTGGAGAAACGTGTACCCTCAGCTCTAAGGGGGACGTGGTAAGAACCATGAATGTAAGCACAATGGAGGTGCTTTGAAAAGGTAAACGTTGAGCTACCAGTGAATCAAGCATACCATCTGCTGAGCCTATCACCTGAGAAAATGAGAATCAAAAAGTCACAGGCTGGCAAACCTGTACGCCAGCAATATTTACCATAGTCAACACTTGGAAGCAACAAAAATGTCCATCAACAGAGGAATGCACCAAGAAGAAGTGGTCCATGTATACAACGGAATATTACTCCAGTAAAGAATATAAATTAAATTTAAGAAACAAACACATGTAAGGAGACATCAGCATTTGTGGGTTTATCCGGGCACATTCCACTCTAACTTATAACCGAAGAACACCACTGGCTGGTAGGTCTGTTTCCCTAGTACCAGCGTGGGGAACGTGGAAAGGCTGCCGCCCTCTGGCCGTTACCTGCAAAAGCAGGTTTAAAGCCTGAGCTAATGGTCACTTCACATGAACTAGTACTGCAGGGCTGTAAATGAAACCTGCCCTCAAAATGTCTTGAGGGAGGTAATGGCCAAAATATTTCAAAAGGTGACACATACTTTAAGTAACCACTTTGAAGAACTAAGCTCTAATCACAGCTGGAAAAATAAAAAGGACATGTCTTAAAGCTCAATTTCAACGCATTATGAGACACATGCAAATTCAACCACAAAGAGGTATCAGCTCACACCAGTCAGAATAACCGTCAGCAAAAAACTACAAAGAATAAATGCTGAAGGTGCTGTGGAGAAATGCATACCCTCAACTTTATGTGGGACGTAACCTGGAAAGAGCCACTAAAGAGAACAGAATGGAGGTGCCTTTAAAAGGTAAACATTGAGCTACCATATGATCCAACAGACCCATTCCTGGAACTATAACCTAAGAAGACAGCATTGGAAAGACACAGGCAGGCAAATCTGCATTGCATAATATTACAATAGCCAGGATATGGAAGTAACCAAAAAGTCCACTGACAGATGGGTGGACAAAGAAGAACTGCTACATGTACAGATGGAATATGAGCTAGCGAAAAAATGAAAACAATGCCATTTGCAGCACCATAGATGAGTCTAGAAGTAATCACGCAACTTGTAGTAAGTGAGAAAGCGAGACACATATCCTATCATATCACATACAGGTGTTACCTAAAAATTGAAACAAACGAAGATATTTCCACAAAGAAAGGCAATCACAGATTCAGTACAAAAACTTACGGTTCACCAAATGGAAAGGTGTGAGGATTGGATACATTACCGTATTGAGGTTAACAGAGAGATACAAACACATGTGAAATATATAATCACCAAAGACCTACGGAATACCAAGAGAAGACTACTCAACATTGTGTCATAACCTACATGGGAAAAGGATCTGAAGAAGAATAGATATATGCATATGTGTGAAAGAACCACATCTTGCACACCTAGAACAAACAAAACATTGTAATCAAGTTTGCTGTGATAAAAAATAAAAATTAAGTTAAAAATACGAACAAGAAGTAATGAGACATAAACTTAAAGGGCTTTTTCCTGGCACATTCCATTCTAATGTACAACCTAGAACACCACTTCCAGTAAGGCTCTGTTGCCCTAGTAACCAGATTTGGTGAAGGAGAAATGCTGCCGCCTTGTGGCCGATTCCCGCAAGAGCAGCTTTCAACCCACAGCTAATGGTCACTTAACAGTCACAAGGACTCAGGGCTGTAAAGGACACCTGCCCTCAAAATTGTGCTGAGGTAGGGAATGGATAAAAAAATTCAAAACAGGCAAAATTTTCAAGAAGATAGTCTGAAGAGGTAAGTTTTACTCACTCGCTTTCTAAAAAGAGGAAAATGGATAAAAGCTCAACCTCAGGAAGTATTAGACTCATGCAATCTAATCTACAAAAAGTTTTCAACTCACACCAGTCGACTGACCATCAGCAAAAAGTCTACAAACAATAAATGCTGAAGAGGTTTTAGAGAACTGTGTACCCTCTAGCTGCTGGTGAGATGTAAAGGGGTTGACAGCCAATAATGAGAACAGAAAGGAGCTGCGTTTAGAAGGAAAAATTGAGGTACCATTCAATCCAGCAGGCGCACCAATGGGCCTCTCACCTGAGAAGACCAGAATCAAGAAGACCCGGGCTGCAAAAGCTGCACTGCAGCCTTATTCACAATAGACAAGACAGTGAAGCAACCAAAATGTCCATCAACAGATGAAGGGATAAAGAAGAAGTGCTCCATGTACACAATGAATACTAGCCATGGAAAACAATGAAACACTGCTCTCTGAGGCACCATAGATGATCTTGGAGATAATCACAGAACATGAGGTAAGTCGGAAAGCAAAAGTCCTATATCCTATGATAACACTTACAAGCGTCATCTAATAACTGACACAAATGAACATATTTCCACAGAGAAAGGCCATCACAGACTTATAAAAAAAAAACAACTATGCTTATCTAAAAGGAAAGGCGGGGGGAATGGATAAATGAAGATTAGCGTTACCATATGTATACAAATACATATTATATACATATATCAAAAAGACCGACCATATAGCAAGGGAGGTTTACGGAACACTCTGTAATAATTTCCATGGGAAGAGGATCTCTACATAAATAGATGTATATAATGTGTAAATGAACCAGAGTGTGTACACCTTGGACAAACAACATTCGAACCATTACCCCAATTTAAAAAATTAAAACAACGAACTAGAAGTAATGAGACATAAACTTATGGGGGTTTTTCCTGGCACATTCCATTCAAATTTACAACCTCGGTAAACGACTTCCAGAACGGATCTGCTGCCCTAGTACCCAGATTTGGGAATGGAGAAATGCTGCATCCTTGTGGCCGTTTCCCACAACAGCAGCTTTAAACCCACTGCAAAAGGTCACTAAATATTCCCCAACTGCAGTTCTGTAAATGACACCTGCCCTCCAAAGCATACTGAGGTCGAAAATCGACCAAAAAATTCAAGAGTGCAACCTTCCAAGAAGACAATTTGAAGAGGTATATTGTACTCACACTTTTTTTTCTTTTTTCTTGTAACAGAAAAGAAAAAGGCGTGGACAAATGATGAATTTTAGGAATTTTTAAAGACATGTAAACCCAAATTACAAAAACCTATCAGCTCACACCAGTCAGAATGGCCATCAACAAAAATGCTGCAAACAATAAATGCTGACGTGATTGTGGAGAAATGCGTACCCTCGATTCTAAGGGGGACGTGGTAAGAGCCACTAATGAAAGCACAATTGAGGTGCCTTGAAAAGGTAAACATTGAGCTACCATACCAGTCAATCAATCATACCCACTGCTGGGTCTATCACCTGAGAAAATGAAAATCAAAAATCACAGGCTGGCAATCCTGCACTCCAGCAATATTTACCATAGGCAACACTTGGAAGAAAAGAAAATGTCCATCAACAGAGGAATGCACCAAGAAGAAGTGGTCCATGTACACAACGGAATATTAGCCATGGAAAACACTGAAGCACTGCTCTTTGAGGCACCATAGATGAGCCTGGAGATAATCACAAAACATGAAGTAGGACGCAAAGCAAAAGACCTATATCCTGTAATATCACTTATGGCATTATCTATCTAGTAACTGACACAAATGAACGTATTTCCAAAGAGAAAGACGCTCACAGGCTTAGAAAACAAACTATGCTCATCTAAAAGGAAAGGAGGGGGGATTTGATAAATGAAGGTTAGTGTTACTATACGTATACAAATACATATTATATACATGTATCAAAAAGACCGAACATATAGCAAGGGAGGTCTATGGAACACTGTAATATTTTAACATGGGAAGAGGATCTGTGCATTAATAGACATACATAATGTACAAATGAACCAGATTGTGTACACCTAGGACAAACAATATTCTAATCTTTACCCCGATTGAAAAACCTTAAAAAACCAAGAAGAAGTAATGAGACATAAACTTATGGGGATCTCTCCTG
This sequence comes from Eubalaena glacialis, assembly GCF_028564815.1. Classification (NCBI taxonomy): domain Eukaryota; kingdom Metazoa; phylum Chordata; class Mammalia; order Artiodactyla; family Balaenidae; genus Eubalaena; species Eubalaena glacialis. The sequence continues at coordinate 12,464,307 of NC_083735.1, forward strand.
GCAAATTCCATTCTAATTTACAACCTAGGACAACGACTTCCAGAAAGGCTCTGCTGCCCTAGTACCCAGATTGGGGAATGGAGAAATGCTGCCTCCTTGTGGCCGTTTCCCACAAGAGCAGCTTGAAGCCCACTGCAAAAGGTCACTAAATATTCACCAACTTGCAGTTCTGTAAATGACACCTGCCCTCCAAAAAATTTCTGGGGTCAAAAATCGACCAAAAAATTCAAAAGAGGGCAACCTTCCAAGAAGACAATTTCAAGAGGTACATTGTACTCACGGTTTTTTCTTTTAAGAGAAAAGAAAAAGGCGTGGGAAAATGACGAATTTTAGGAATTTTTAAAGATATGCAAACCGAAATTACAAATACCTATCAGCTCACAGCAGTCAGAATGACCATCAGCAAAAATGCTGCAAACAATACATGCTGAAGGGATTGTGGAGAAACGTGTACCCTCAGCTCTAAGGGGGACGTGGTAAGAACCATGAATGTAAGCACAATGGAGGTGCTTTGAAAAGGTAAACGTTGAGCTACCAGTGAATCAAGCATACCATCTGCTGAGCCTATCACCTGAGAAAATGAGAATCAAAAAGTCACAGGCTGGCAAACCTGTACGCCAGCAATATTTACCATAGTCAACACTTGGAAGCAACAAAAATGTCCATCAACAGAGGAATGCACCAAGAAGAAGTGGTCCATGTATACAACGGAATATTACTCCAGTAAAGAATATAAATTAAATTTAAGAAACAAACACATGTAAGGAGACATCAGCATTTGTGGGTTTATCCGGGCACATTCCACTCTAACTTATAACCGAAGAACACCACTGGCTGGTAGGTCTGTTTCCCTAGTACCAGCGTGGGGAACGTGGAAAGGCTGCCGCCCTCTGGCCGTTACCTGCAAAAGCAGGTTTAAAGCCTGAGCTAATGGTCACTTCACATGAACTAGTACTGCAGGGCTGTAAATGAAACCTGCCCTCAAAATGTCTTGAGGGAGGTAATGGCCAAAATATTTCAAAAGGTGACACATACTTTAAGTAACCACTTTGAAGAACTAAGCTCTAATCACAGCTGGAAAAATAAAAAGGACATGTCTTAAAGCTCAATTTCAACGCATTATGAGACACATGCAAATTCAACCACAAAGAGGTATCAGCTCACACCAGTCAGAATAACCGTCAGCAAAAAACTACAAAGAATAAATGCTGAAGGTGCTGTGGAGAAATGCATACCCTCAACTTTATGTGGGACGTAACCTGGAAAGAGCCACTAAAGAGAACAGAATGGAGGTGCCTTTAAAAGGTAAACATTGAGCTACCATATGATCCAACAGACCCATTCCTGGAACTATAACCTAAGAAGACAGCATTGGAAAGACACAGGCAGGCAAATCTGCATTGCATAATATTACAATAGCCAGGATATGGAAGTAACCAAAAAGTCCACTGACAGATGGGTGGACAAAGAAGAACTGCTACATGTACAGATGGAATATGAGCTAGCGAAAAAATGAAAACAATGCCATTTGCAGCACCATAGATGAGTCTAGAAGTAATCACGCAACTTGTAGTAAGTGAGAAAGCGAGACACATATCCTATCATATCACATACAGGTGTTACCTAAAAATTGAAACAAACGAAGATATTTCCACAAAGAAAGGCAATCACAGATTCAGTACAAAAACTTATGGTTCACCAAATGGAAAGGTGTGAGGATTGGATACATTACCGTATTGAGGTTAACAGAGAGATACAAACACATGTGAAATATATAATCACCAAAGACCTACGGAATACCAAGAGAAGACTACTCAACATTGTGTCATAACCTACATGGGAAAAGGATCTGAAGAAGAATAGATATATGCATATGTGTGAAAGAACCACATCTTGCACACCTAGAACAAACAAAACATTGTAATCAAGTTTGCTGTGATAAAAAATAAAAATTAAGTTAAAAATACGAACAAGAAGTAATGAGACATAAACTTAAAGGGCTTTTTCCTGGCACATTCCATTCTAATGTACAACCTAGAACACCACTTCCAGTAAGGCTCTGTTGCCCTAGTAACCAGATTTGGTGAAGGAGAAATGCTGCCGCCTTGTGGCCGATTCCCGCAAGAGCAGCTTTCAACCCACAGCTAATGGTCACTTAACAGTCACAAGGACTCAGGGCTGTAAAGGACACCTGCCCTCAAAATTGTGCTGAGGTAGGGAATGGATAAAAAAATTCAAAACAGGCAAAATTTTCAAGAAGATAGTCTGAAGAGGTAAGTTTTACTCACTCGCTTTCTAAAAAGAGGAAAATGGATAAAAGCTCAACCTCAGGAAGTATTAGACTCATGCAATCTAATCTACAAAAAGTTTTCAACTCACACCAGTCGACTGACCATCAGCAAAAAGTCTACAAACAATAAATGCTGAAGAGGTTTTAGAGAACTGTGTACCCTCTAGCTGCTGGTGAGATGTAAAGGGGTTGACAGCCAATAATGAGAACAGAAAGGAGCTGCGTTTAGAAGGAAAAATTGAGGTACCATTCAATCCAGCAGGCGCACCAATGGGCCTCTCACCTGAGAAGACCAGAATCAAGAAGACCCGGGCTGCAAAAGCTGCACTGCAGCCTTATTCACAATAGACAAGACAGTGAAGCAACCAAAATGTCCATCAACAGATGACGGGATAAAGAAGAAGTGCTCCATGTACACAATGAATACTAGCCATGGAAAACAATGAAACACTGCTCTCTGAGGCACCATAGATGATCTTGGAGATAATCACAGAACATGAGGTAAGTCGGAAAGCAAAAGTCCTATATCCTATGATAACACTTACAGGCGTCATCTAATAACTGACACAAATGAACATATTTCCACAGAGAAAGGCCATCACAGACTTATAAAAAAAAAAACAACTATGCTTATCTAAAAGGAAAGGCGGGGGGAATGGATAAATGAAGATTAGCGTTACCATATGTATACAAATACATATTATATACATATATCAAAAAGACCGACCATATAGCAAGGGAGGTTTACGGAACACTCTGTAATAATTTCCATGGGAAGAGGATCTCTACATAAATAGATGTATATAATGTGTAAATGAACCAGAGTGTGTACACCTTGGACAAACAACATTCGAACCATTACCCCAATTTAAAAAATTAAAACAACGAACTAGAAGTAATGAGACATAAACTTATGGGGGTTTTTCCTGGCACATTCCATTCAAATTTACAACCTCGGTAAACGACTTCCAGAACGGATCTGCTGCCCTAGTACCCAGATTTGGGAATGGAGAAATGCTGCATCCTTGTGGCCGTTTCCCACAACAGCAGCTTTAAACCCACTGCAAAAGGTCACTAAATATTCCCCAACTGCAGTTCTGTAAATGACACCTGCCCTCCAAAGCATACTGAGGTCGAAAATCGACCAAAAAATTCAAGAGTGCAACCTTCCAAAAAGACAATTTGAAGAGGTATATTGTACTCACACTTTTTTTTCTTTTTTCTTGTAACAGAAAAGAAAAAGGCGTGGACAAATGATGAATTTTAGGAATTTTTAAAGACATGTAAACCCAAATTACAAAAACCTATCAGCTCACACCAGTCAGAATGGCCATCAACAAAAATGCTGCAAACAATAAATGCTGACGTGATTGTGGAGAAATGCGTACCCTCGATTCTAAGGGGGACGTGGTAAGAGCCACTAATGAAAGCACAATTGAGGTGCCTTGAAAAGGTAAACATTGAGCTACCATACCAGTCAATCAATCATACCCACTGCTGGGTCTATCACCTGAGAAAATGAAAATCAAAAATCACAGGCTGGCAATCCTGCACTCCAGCAATATTTACCATAGGCAACACTTGGAAGAAAAGAAAATGTCCATCAACAGAGGAATGCACCAAGAAGAAGTGGTCCATGTACACAACGGAATATTAGCCATGGAAAACACTGAAGCACTGCTCTTTGAGGCACCATAGATGAGCCTGGAGATAATCACAAAACATGAAGTAGGACGCAAAGCAAAAGACCTATATCCTGTAATATCACTTATGGCATTATCTATCTAGTAACTGACACAAATGAACGTATTTCCAAAGAGAAAGACGCTCACAGGCTTAGAAAACAAACTATGCTCATCTAAAAGGAAAGGAGGGGGGATTTGATAAATGAAGGTTAGTGTTACTATACGTATACAAATACATATTATATACATGTATCAAAAAGACCGAACATATAGCAAGGGAGGTCTATGGAACACTGTAATATTTTAACATGGGAAGAGGATCTGTGCATTAATAGACATACATAATGTACAAATGAACCAGATTGTGTACACCTAGGACAAACAATATTCTAATCTTTACCCCGATTGAAAAACCTTAAAAAACCAAGAAGAAGTAATGAGACATAAACTTATGGGGATCTCTCCTGGCAAATTCCATTCTAATTTACAACCTAGGACAACGACTTCCAGAAAGGCTCTGCTGCCCTAGTACCCAGATTGGGGAATGGAGAAATGCTGCCTCCTTGTGGCCGTTTCCCACAAGAGCAGCTTGAAGCCCACTGCAAAAGGTCACTAAATATTCACCAACTTGCAGTTCTGTAAATGACACCTGCCCTCCAAAAAATTTCTGGGGTCAAAAATCGACCAAAAAATTCAAAAGAGGGCAACCTTCCAAGAAGACAATTTCAAGAGGTACATTGTACTCACGGTTTTTTCTTTTAAGAGAAAAGAAAAAGGCGTGGGAAAATGACGAATTTTAGGAATTTTTAAAGATATGCAAACCGAAATTACAAATACCTATCAGCTCACAGCAGTCAGAATGACCATCAGCAAAAATGCTGCAAACAATACATGCTGAAGGGATTGTGGAGAAACGTGTACCCTCAGCTCTAAGGGGGACGTGGTAAGAACCATGAATGTAAGCACAATGGAGGTGCTTTGAAAAGGTAAACGTTGAGCTACCAGTGAATCAAGCATACCATCTGCTGAGCCTATCACCTGAGAAAATGAGAATCAAAAAGTCACAGGCTGGCAAACCTGTACGCCAGCAATATTTACCATAGTCAACACTTGGAAGCAACAAAAATGTCCATCAACAGAGGAATGCACCAAGAAGAAGTGGTCCATGTATACAACGGAATATTACTCCAGTAAAGAATATAAATTAAATTTAAGAAACAAACACATGTAAGGAGACATCAGCATTTGTGGGTTTATCCGGGCACATTCCACTCTAACTTATAACCGAAGAACACCACTGGCTGGTAGGTCTGTTTCCCTAGTACCAGCGTGGGGAACGTGGAAAGGCTGCCGCCCTCTGGCCGTTACCTGCAAAAGCAGGTTTAAAGCCTGAGCTAATGGTCACTTCACATGAACTAGTACTGCAGGGCTGTAAATGAAACCTGCCCTCAAAATGTCTTGAGGGAGGTAATGGCCAAAATATTTCAAAAGGTGACACATACTTTAAGTAACCACTTTGAAGAACTAAGCTCTAATCACAGCTGGAAAAATAAAAAGGACATGTCTTAAAGCTCAATTTCAACGCATTATGAGACACATGCAAATTCAACCACAAAGAGGTATCAGCTCACACCAGTCAGAATAACCGTCAGCAAAAAACTACAAAGAATAAATGCTGAAGGTGCTGTGGAGAAATGCATACCCTCAACTTTATGTGGGACGTAACCTGGAAAGAGCCACTAAAGAGAACAGAATGGAGGTGCCTTTAAAAGGTAAACATTGAGCTACCATATGATCCAACAGACCCATTCCTGGAACTATAACCTAAGAAGACAGCATTGGAAAGACACAGGCAGGCAAATCTGCATTGCATAATATTACAATAGCCAGGATATGGAAGTAACCAAAAAGTCCACTGACAGATGGGTGGACAAAGAAGAACTGCTACATGTACAGATGGAATATGAGCTAGCGAAAAAATGAAAACAATGCCATTTGCAGCACCATAGATGAGTCTAGAAGTAATCACGCAACTTGTAGTAAGTGAGAAAGCGAGACACATATCCTATCATATCACATACAGGTGTTACCTAAAAATTGAAACAAACGAAGATATTTCCACAAAGAAAGGCAATCACAGATTCAGTACAAAAACTTATGGTTCACCAAATGGAAAGGTGTGAGGATTGGATACATTACCGTATTGAGGTTAACAGAGAGATACAAACACATGTGAAATATATAATCACCAAAGACCTACGGAATACCAAGAGAAGACTACTCAACATTGTGTCATAACCTACATGGGAAAAGGATCTGAAGAAGAATAGATATATGCATATGTGTGAAAGAACCACATCTTGCACACCTAGAACAAACAAAACATTGTAATCAAGTTTGCTGTGATAAAAAATAAAAATTAAGTTAAAAATACGAACAAGAAGTAATGAGACATAAACTTAAAGGGCTTTTTCCTGGCACATTCCATTCTAATGTACAACCTAGAACACCACTTCCAGTAAGGCTCTGTTGCCCTAGTAACCAGATTTGGTGAAGGAGAAATGCTGCCGCCTTGTGGCCGATTCCCGCAAGAGCAGCTTTCAACCCACAGCTAATGGTCACTTAACAGTCACAAGGACTCAGGGCTGTAAAGGACACCTGCCCTCAAAATTGTGCTGAGGTAGGGAATGGATAAAAAAATTCAAAACAGGCAAAATTTTCAAGAAGATAGTCTGAAGAGGTAAGTTTTACTCACTCGCTTTCTAAAAAGAGGAAAATGGATAAAAGCTCAACCTCAGGAAGTATTAGACTCATGCAATCTAATCTACAAAAAGTTTTCAACTCACACCAGTCGACTGACCATCAGCAAAAAGTCTACAAACAATAAATGCTGAAGAGGTTTTAGAGAACTGTGTACCCTCTAGCTGCTGGTGAGATGTAAAGGGGTTGACAGCCAATAATGAGAACAGAAAGGAGCTGCGTTTAGAAGGAAAAATTGAGGTACCATTCAATCCAGCAGGCGCACCAATGGGCCTCTCACCTGAGAAGACCAGAATCAAGAAGACCCGGGCTGCAAAAGCTGCACTGCAGCCTTATTCACAATAGACAAGACAGTGAAGCAACCAAAATGTCCATCAACAGATGAAGGGATAAAGAAGAAGTGCTCCATGTACACAATGAATACTAGCCATGGAAAACAATGAAACACTGCTCTCTGAGGCACCATAGATGATCTTGGAGATAATCACAGAACATGAGGTAAGTCGGAAAGCAAAAGTCCTATATCCTATGATAACACTTACAGGCGTCATCTAATAACTGACACAAATGAACATATTTCCACAGAGAAAGGCCATCACAGACTTATAAAAAAAAAAACAACTATGCTTATCTAAAAGGAAAGGCGGGGGGAATGGATAAATGAAGATTAGCGTTACCATATGTATACAAATACATATTATATACATATATCAAAAAGACCGACCATATAGCAAGGGAGGTTTACGGAACACTCTGTAATAATTTCCATGGGAAGAGGATCTCTACATAAATAGATGTATATAATGTGTAAATGAACCAGAGTGTGTACACCTTGGACAAACAACATTCGAACCATTACCCCAATTTAAAAAATTAAAACAACGAACTAGAAGTAATGAGACATAAACTTATGGGGGTTTTTCCTGGCACATTCCATTCAAATTTACAACCTCGGTAAACGACTTCCAGAACGGATCTGCTGCCCTAGTACCCAGATTTGGGAATGGAGAAATGCTGCATCCTTGTGGCCGTTTCCCACAACAGCAGCTTTAAACCCACTGCAAAAGGTCACTAAATATTCCCCAACTGCAGTTCTGTAAATGACACCTGCCCTCCAAAGCATACTGAGGTCGAAAATCGACCAAAAAATTCAAGAGTGCAACCTTCCAAAAAGACAATTTGAAGAGGTATATTGTACTCACACTTTTTTTTCTTTTTTCTTGTAACAGAAAAGAAAAAGGCGTGGACAAATGATGAATTTTAGGAATTTTTAAAGACATGTAAACCCAAATTACAAAAACCTATCAGCTCACACCAGTCAGAATGGCCATCAACAAAAATGCTGCAAACAATAAATGCTGACGTGATTGTGGAGAAATGCGTACCCTCGATTCTAAGGGGGACGTGGTAAGAGCCACTAATGAAAGCACAATTGAGGTGCCTTGAAAAGGTAAACATTGAGCTACCATACCAGTCAATCAATCATACCCACTGCTGGGTCTATCACCTGAGAAAATGAAAATCAAAAATCACAGGCTGGCAATCCTGCACTCCAGCAATATTTACCATAGGCAACACTTGGAAGAAAAGAAAATGTCCATCAACAGAGGAATGCACCAAGAAGAAGTGGTCCATGTACACAACGGAATATTAGCCATGGAAAACACTGAAGCACTGCTCTTTGAGGCACCATAGATGAGCCTGGAGATAATCACAAAACATGAAGTAGGACGCAAAGCAAAAGACCTATATCCTGTAATATCACTTATGGCATTATCTATCTAGTAACTGACACAAATGAACGTATTTCCAAAGAGAAAGACGCTCACAGGCTTAGAAAACAAACTATGCTCATCTAAAAGGAAAGGAGGGGGGATTTGATAAATGAAGGTTAGTGTTACTATACGTATACAAATACATATTATATACATGTATCAAAAAGACCGAACATATAGCAAGGGAGGTCTATGGAACACTGTAATATTTTAACATGGGAAGAGGATCTGTGCATTAATAGACATACATAATGTACAAATGAACCAGATTGTGTACACCTAGGACAAACAATATTCTAATCTTTACCCCGATTGAAAAACCTTAAAAAACCAAGAAGAAGTAATGAGACATAAACTTATGGGGATCTCTCCTGGCAAATTCCATTCTAATTTACAACCTAGGACAACGACTTCCAGAAAGGCTCTGCTGCCCTAGTACCCAGATTGGGGAATGGAGAAATGCTGCCTCCTTGTGGCCGTTTCCCACAAGAGCAGCTTGAAGCCCACTGCAAAAGGTCACTAAATATTCACCAACTTGCAGTTCTGTAAATGACACCTGCCCTCCAAAAAATTTCTGGGGTCAAAAATCGACCAAAAAATTCAAAAGAGGGCAACCTTCCAAGAAGACAATTTCAAGAGGTACATTGTACTCACGGTTTTTTCTTTTAAGAGAAAAGAAAAAGGCGTGGGAAAATGACGAATTTTAGGAATTTTTAAAGATATGCAAACCGAAATTACAAATACCTATCAGCTCACAGCAGTCAGAATGACCATCAGCAAAAATGCTGCAAACAATACATGCTGAAGGGATTGTGGAGAAACGTGTACCCTCAGCTCTAAGGGGGACGTGGTAAGAACCATGAATGTAAGCACAATGGAGGTGCTTTGAAAAGGTAAACGTTGAGCTACCAGTGAATCAAGCATACCATCTGCTGAGCCTATCACCTGAGAAAATGAGAATCAAAAAGTCACAGGCTGGCAAACCTGTACGCCAGCAATATTTACCATAGTCAACACTTGGAAGCAACAAAAATGTCCATCAACAGAGGAATGCACCAAGAAGAAGTGGTCCATGTATACAACGGAATATTACTCCAGTAAAGAATATAAATTAAATTTAAGAAACAAACACATGTAAGGAGACATCAGCATTTGTGGGTTTATCCGGGCACATTCCACTCTAACTTATAACCGAAGAACACCACTGGCTGGTAGGTCTGTTTCCCTAGTACCAGCGTGGGGAACGTGGAAAGGCTGCCGCCCTCTGGCCGTTACCTGCAAAAGCAGGTTTAAAGCCTGAGCTAATGGTCACTTCACATGAACTAGTACTGCAGGGCTGTAAATGAAACCTGCCCTCAAAATGTCTTGAGGGAGGTAATGGCCAAAATATTTCAAAAGGTGACACATACTTTAAGTAACCACTTTGAAGAACTAAGCTCTAATCACAGCTGGAAAAATAAAAAGGACATGTCTTAAAGCTCAATTTCAACGCATTATGAGACACATGCAAATTCAACCACAAAGAGGTATCAGCTCACACCAGTCAGAATAACCGTCAGCAAAAAACTACAAAGAATAAATGCTGAAGGTGCTGTGGAGAAATGCATACCCTCAACTTTATGTGGGACGTAACCTGGAAAGAGCCACTAAAGAGAACAGAATGGAGGTGCCTTTAAAAGGTAAACATTGAGCTACCATATGATCCAACAGACCCATTCCTGGAACTATAACCTAAGAAGACAGCATTGGAAAGACACAGGCAGGCAAATCTGCATTGCATAATATTACAATAGCCAGGATATGGAAGTAACCAAAAAGTCCACTGACAGATGGGTGGACAAAGAAGAACTGCTACATGTACAGATGGAATATGAGCTAGCGAAAAAATGAAAACAATGCCATTTGCAGCACCATAGATGAGTCTAGAAGTAATCACGCAACTTGTAGTAAGTGAGAAAGCGAGACACATATCCTATCATATCACATACAGGTGTTACCTAAAAATTGAAACAAACGAAGATATTTCCACAAAGAAAGGCAATCACAGATTCAGTACAAAAACTTATGGTTCACCAAATGGAAAGGTGTGAGGATTGGATACATTACCGTATTGAGGTTAACAGAGAGATACAAACACATGTGAAATATATAATCACCAAAGACCTACGGAATACCAAGAGAAGACTACTCAACATTGTGTCATAACCTACATGGGAAAAGGATCTGAAGAAGAATAGATATATGCATATGTGTGAAAGAACCACATCTTGCACACCTAGAACAAACAAAACATTGTAATCAAGTTTGCTGTGATAAAAAATAAAAATTAAGTTAAAAATACGAACAAGAAGTAATGAGACATAAACTTAAAGGGCTTTTTCCTGGCACATTCCATTCTAATGTACAACCTAGAACACCACTTCCAGTAAGGCTCTGTTGCCCTAGTAACCAGATTTGGTGAAGGAGAAATGCTGCCGCCTTGTGGCCGATTCCCGCAAGAGCAGCTTTCAACCCACAGCTAATGGTCACTTAACAGTCACAAGGACTCAGGGCTGTAAAGGACACCTGCCCTCAAAATTGTGCTGAGGTAGGGAATGGATAAAAAAATTCAAAACAGGCAAAATTTTCAAGAAGATAGTCTGAAGAGGTAAGTTTTACTCACTCGCTTTCTAAAAAGAGGAAAATGGATAAAAGCTCAACCTCAGGAAGTATTAGACTCATGCAATCTAATCTACAAAAAGTTTTCAACTCACACCAGTCGACTGACCATCAGCAAAAAGTCTACAAACAATAAATGCTGAAGAGGTTTTAGAGAACTGTGTACCCTCTAGCTGCTGGTGAGATGTAAAGGGGTTGACAGCCAATAATGAGAACAGAAAGGAGCTGCGTTTAGAAGGAAAAATTGAGGTACCATTCAATCCAGCAGGCGCACCAATGGGCCTCTCACCTGAGAAGACCAGAATCAAGAAGACCCGGGCTGCAAAAGCTGCACTGCAGCCTTATTCACAATAGACAAGACAGTGAAGCAACCAAAATGTCCATCAACAGATGACGGGATAAAGAAGAAGTGCTCCATGTACACAATGAATACTAGCCATGGAAAACAATGAAACACTGCTCTCTGAGGCACCATAGATGATCTTGGAGATAATCACAGAACATGAGGTAAGTCGGAAAGCAAAAGTCCTATATCCTATGATAACACTTACAGGCGTCATCTAATAACTGACACAAATGAACATATTTCCACAGAGAAAGGCCATCACAGACTTATAAAAAAAAAAACAACTATGCTTATCTAAAAGGAAAGGCGGGGGGAATGGATAAATGAAGATTAGCGTTACCATATGTATACAAATACATATTATATACATATATCAAAAAGACCGACCATATAGCAAGGGAGGTTTACGGAACACTCTGTAATAATTTCCATGGGAAGAGGATCTCTACATAAATAGATGTATATAATGTGTAAATGAACCAGAGTGTGTACACCTTGGACAAACAACATTCGAACCATTACCCCAATTTAAAAAATTAAAACAACGAACTAGAAGTAATGAGACATAAACTTATGGGGGTTTTTCCTGGCACATTCCATTCAAATTTACAACCTCGGTAAACGACTTCCAGAACGGATCTGCTGCCCTAGTACCCAGATTTGGGAATGGAGAAATGCTGCATCCTTGTGGCCGTTTCCCACAACAGCAGCTTTAAACCCACTGCAAAAGGTCACTAAATATTCCCCAACTGCAGTTCTGTAAATGACTCCTGCCCTCCAAAGCATACTGAGGTCGAAAATCGACCAAAAAATTCAAGAGTGCAACCTTCCAAAAAGACAATTTGAAGAGGTATATTGTACTCACACTTTTTTTTCTTTTTTCTTGTAACAGAAAAGAAAAAGGCGTGGACAAATGATGAATTTTAGGAATTTTTAAAGACATGTAAACCCAAATTACAAAAACCTATCAGCTCACACCAGTCAGAATGGCCATCAACAAAAATGCTGCAAACAATAAATGCTGACGTGATTGTGGAGAAATGCGTACCCTCGATTCTAAGGGGGACGTGGTAAGAGCCACTAATGAAAGCACAATTGAGGTGCCTTGAAAAGGTAAACATTGAGCTACCATACCAGTCAATCAATCATACCCACTGCTGGGTCTATCACCTGAGAAAATGAAAATCAAAAATCACAGGCTGGCAATCCTGCACTCCAGCAATATTTACCATAGGCAACACTTGGAAGAAAAGAAAATGTCCATCAACAGAGGAATGCACCAAGAAGAAGTGGTCCATGTACACAACGGAATATTAGCCATGGAAAACACTGAAGCACTGCTCTTTGAGGCACCATAGATGAGCCTGGAGATAATCACAAAACATGAAGTAGGACGCAAAGCAAAAGACCTATATCCTGTAATATCACTTATGGCATTATCTATCTAGTAACTGACACAAATGAACGTATTTCCAAAGAGAAAGACGCTCACAGGCTTAGAAAACAAACTATGCTCATCTAAAAGGAAAGGAGGGGGGATTTGATAAATGAAGGTTAGTGTTACTATACGTATACAAATACATATTATATACATGTATCAAAAAGACCGAACATATAGCAAGGGAGGTCTATGGAACACTGTAATATTTTAACATGGGAAGAGGATCTGTGCATTAATAGACATACATAATGTACAAATGAACCAGATTGTGTACACCTAGGACAAACAATATTCTAATCTTTACCCCGATTGAAAAACCTTAAAAAACCAAGAAGAAGTAATGAGACATAAACTTATGGGGATCTCTCCTGGCAAATTCCATTCTAATTTACAACCTAGGACAACGACTTCCAGAAAGGCTCTGCTGCCCTAGTACCCAGATTGGGGAATGGAGAAATGCTGCCTCCTTGTGGCCGTTTCCCACAAGAGCAGCTTGAAGCCCACTGCAAAAGGTCACTAAATATTCACCAACTTGCAGTTCTGTAAATGACACCTGCCCTCCAAAAAATTTCTGGGGTCAAAAATCGACCAAAAAATTCAAAAGAGGGCAACCTTCCAAGAAGACAATTTCAAGAGGTACATTGTACTCACGGTTTTTTCTTTTAAGAGAAAAGAAAAAGGCGTGGGAAAATGACGAATTTTAGGAATTTTTAAAGATATGCAAACCGAAATTACAAATACCTATCAGCTCACAGCAGTCAGAATGACCATCAGCAAAAATGCTGCAAACAATACATGCTGAAGGGATTGTGGAGAAACGTGTACCCTCAGCTCTAAGGGGGACGTGGTAAGAACCATGAATGTAAGCACAATGGAGGTGCTTTGAAAAGGTAAACGTTGAGCTACCAGTGAATCAAGCATACCATCTGCTGAGCCTATCACCTGAGAAAATGAGAATCAAAAAGTCACAGGCTGGCAAACCTGTACGCCAGCAATATTTACCATAGTCAACACTTGGAAGCAACAAAAATGTCCATCAACAGAGGAATGCACCAAGAAGAAGTGGTCCATGTATACAACGGAATATTACTCCAGTAAAGAATATAAATTAAATTTAAGAAACAAACACATGTAAGGAGACATCAGCATTTGTGGGTTTATCCGGGCACATTCCACTCTAACTTATAACCGAAGAACACCACTGGCTGGTAGGTCTGTTTCCCTAGTACCAGCGTGGGGAACGTGGAAAGGCTGCCGCCCTCTGGCCGTTACCTGCAAAAGCAGGTTTAAAGCCTGAGCTAATGGTCACTTCACATGAACTAGTACTGCAGGGCTGTAAATGAAACCTGCCCTCAAAATGTCTTGAGGGAGGTAATGGCCAAAATATTTCAAAAGGTGACACATACTTTAAGTAACCACTTTGAAGAACTAAGCTCTAATCACAGCTGGAAAAATAAAAAGGACATGTCTTAAAGCTCAATTTCAACGCATTATGAGACACATGCAAATTCAACCACAAAGAGGTATCAGCTCACACCAGTCAGAATAACCGTCAGCAAAAAACTACAAAGAATAAATGCTGAAGGTGCTGTGGAGAAATGCATACCCTCAACTTTATGTGGGACGTAACCTGGAAAGAGCCACTAAAGAGAACAGAATGGAGGTGCCTTTAAAAGGTAAACATTGAGCTACCATATGATCCAACAGACCCATTCCTGGAACTATAACCTAAGAAGACAGCATTGGAAAGACACAGGCAGGCAAATCTGCATTGCATAATATTACAATAGCCAGGATATGGAAGTAACCAAAAAGTCCACTGACAGATGGGTGGACAAAGAAGAACTGCTACATGTACAGATGGAATATGAGCTAGCGAAAAAATGAAAACAATGCCATTTGCAGCACCATAGATGAGTCTAGAAGTAATCACGCAACTTGTAGTAAGTGAGAAAGCGAGACACATATCCTATCATATCACATACAGGTGTTACCTAAAAATTGAAACAAACGAAGATATTTCCACAAAGAAAGGCAATCACAGATTCAGTACAAAAACTTATGGTTCACCAAATGGAAAGGTGTGAGGATTGGATACATTACCGTATTGAGGTTAACAGAGAGATACAAACACATGTGAAATATATAATCACCAAAGACCTACGGAATACCAAGAGAAGACTACTCAACATTGTGTCATAACCTACATGGGAAAAGGATCTGAAGAAGAATAGATATATGCATATGTGTGAAAGAACCACATCTTGCACACCTAGAACAAACAAAACATTGTAATCAAGTTTGCTGTGATAAAAAATAAAAATTAAGTTAAAAATACGAACAAGAAGTAATGAGACATAAACTTAAAGGGCTTTTTCCTGGCACATTCCATTCTAATGTACAACCTAGAACACCACTTCCAGTAAGGCTCTGTTGCCCTAGTAACCAGATTTGGTGAAGGAGAAATGCTGCCGCCTTGTGGCCGATTCCCGCAAGAGCAGCTTTCAACCCACAGCTAATGGTCACTTAACAGTCACAAGGACTCAGGGCTGTAAAGGACACCTGCCCTCAAAATTGTGCTGAGGTAGGGAATGGATAAAAAAATTCAAAACAGGCAAAATTTTCAAGAAGATAGTCTGAAGAGGTAAGTTTTACTCACTCGCTTTCTAAAAAGAGGAAAATGGATAAAAGCTCAACCTCAGGAAGTATTAGACTCATGCAATCTAATCTACAAAAAGTTTTCAACTCACACCAGTCGACTGACCATCAGCAAAAAGTCTACAAACAATAAATGCTGAAGAGGTTTTAGAGAACTGTGTACCCTCTAGCTGCTGGTGAGATGTAAAGGGGTTGACAGCCAATAATGAGAACAGAAAGGAGCTGCGTTTAGAAGGAAAAATTGAGGTACCATTCAATCCAGCAGGCGCACCAATGGGCCTCTCACCTGAGAAGACCAGAATCAAGAAGACCCGGGCTGCAAAAGCTGCACTGCAGCCTTATTCACAATAGACAAGACAGTGAAGCAACCAAAATGTCCATCAACAGATGAAGGGATAAAGAAGAAGTGCTCCATGTACACAATGAATACTAGCCATGGAAAACAATGAAACACTGCTCTCTGAGGCACCATAGATGATCTTGGAGATAATCACAGAACATGAGGTAAGTCGGAAAGCAAAAGTCCTATATCCTATGATAACACTTACAGGCGTCATCTAATAACTGACACAAATGAACATATTTCCACAGAGAAAGGCAATCACAGACTTATAAAAAAAAAAACAACTATGCTTATCTAAAAGGAAAGGCGGGGGGAATGGATAAATGAAGATTAGCGTTACCATATGTATACAAATACATATTATATACATATATCAAAAAGACCGACCATATAGCAAGGGAGGTTTACGGAACACTCTGTAATAATTTCCATGGGAAGAGGATCTCTACATAAATAGATGTATATAATGTGTAAATGAACCAGAGTGTGTACACCTTGGACAAACAACATTCGAACCATTACCCCAATTTAAAAAATTAAAACAACGAACTAGAAGTAATGAGACATAAACTTATGGGGGTTTTTCCTGGCACATTCCATTCAAATTTACAACCTCGGTAAACGACTTCCAGAACGGATCTGCTGCCCTAGTACCCAGATTTGGGAATGGAGAAATGCTGCATCCTTGTGGCCGTTTCCCACAACAGCAGCTTTAAACCCACTGCAAAAGGTCACTAAATATTCCCCAACTGCAGTTCTGTAAATGACTCCTGCCCTCCAAAGCATACTGAGGTCGAAAATCGACCAAAAAATTCAAGAGTGCAACCTTCCAAAAAGACAATTTGAAGAGGTATATTGTACTCACACTTTTTTTTCTTTTTTCTTGTAACAGAAAAGAAAAAGGCGTGGACAAATGATGAATTTTAGGAATTTTTAAAGACATGTAAACCCAAATTACAAAAACCTATCAGCTCACACCAGTCAGAATGGCCATCAACAAAAATGCTGCAAACAATAAATGCTGACGTGATTGTGGAGAAATGCGTACCCTCGATTCTAAGGGGGACGTGGTAAGAGCCACTAATGAAAGCACAATTGAGGTGCCTTGAAAAGGTAAACATTGAGCTACCATACCAGTCAATCAATCATACCCACTGCTGGGTCTATCACCTGAGAAAATGAAAATCAAAAATCACAGGCTGGCAATCCTGCACTCCAGCAATATTTACCATAGGCAACACTTGGAAGAAAAGAAAATGTCCATCAACAGAGGAATGCACCAAGAAGAAGTGGTCCATGTACACAACGGAATATTAGCCATGGAAAACACTGAAGCACTGCTCTTTGAGGCACCATAGATGAGCCTGGAGATAATCACAAAACATGAAGTAGGACGCAAAGCAAAAGACCTATATCCTGTAATATCACTTATGGCATTATCTATCTAGTAACTGACACAAATGAACGTATTTCCAAAGAGAAAGACGCTCACAGGCTTAGAAAACAAACTATGCTCATCTAAAAGGAAAGGAGGGGGGATTTGATAAATGAAGGTTAGTGTTACTATACGTATACAAATACATATTATATACATGTATCAAAAAGACCGAACATATAGCAAGGGAGGTCTATGGAACACTGTAATATTTTAACATGGGAAGAGGATCTGTGCATTAATAGACATACATAATGTACAAATGAACCAGATTGTGTACACCTAGGACAAACAATATTCTAATCTTTACCCCGATTGAAAAACCTTAAAAAACCAAGAAGAAGTAATGAGACATAAACTTATGGGGATCTCTCCTGGCAAATTCCATTCTAATTTACAACCTAGGACAACGACTTCCAGAAAGGCTCTGCTGCCCTAGTACCCAGATTGGGGAATGGAGAAATGCTGCCTCCTTGTGGCCGTTTCCCACAAGAGCAGCTGGAAGCCCACTGCAAAAGGTCACTAAATATTCACCAACTTGCAGTTCTGTAAATGACACCTGCCCTCCAAAAAATTTCTGGGGTCAAAAATCGACCAAAAAATTCAAAAGAGGGCAACCTTCCAAGAAGACAATTTCAAGAGGTACATTGTACTCACGGTTTTTTCTTTTAAGAGAAAAGAAAAAGGCGTGGGAAAATGACGAATTTTAGGAATTTTTAAAGATATGCAAACCGAAATTACAAATACCTATCAGCTCACAGCAGTCAGAATGACCATCAGCAAAAATGCTGCAAACAATACATGCTGAAGGGATTGTGGAGAAACGTGTACCCTCAGCTCTAAGGGGGACGTGGTAAGAACCATGAATGTAAGCACAATGGAGGTGCTTTGAAAAGGTAAACGTTGAGCTACCAGTGAATCAAGCATACCATCTGCTGAGCCTATCACCTGAGAAAATGAGAATCAAAAAGTCACAGGCTGGCAAACCTGTACGCCAGCAATATTTACCATAGTCAACACTTGGAAGCAACAAAAATGTCCATCAACAGAGGAATGCACCAAGAAGAAGTGGTCCATGTATACAACGGAATATTACTCCAGTAAAGAATATAAATTAAATTTAAGAAACAAACACATGTAAGGAGACATCAGCATTTGTGGGTTTATCCGGGCACATTCCACTCTAACTTATAACCGAAGAACACCACTGGCTGGTAGGTCTGTTTCCCTAGTACCAGCGTGGGGAACGTGGAAAGGCTGCCGCCCTCTGGCCGTTACCTGCAAAAGCAGGTTTAAAGCCTGAGCTAATGGTCACTTCACATGAACTAGTACTGCAGGGCTGTAAATGAAACCTGCCCTCAAAATGTCTTGAGGGAGGTAATGGCCAAAATATTTCAAAAGGTGACACATACTTTAAGTAACCACTTTGAAGAACTAAGCTCTAATCACAGCTGGAAAAATAAAAAGGACATGTCTTAAAGCTCAATTTCAACGCATTATGAGACACATGCAAATTCAACCACAAAGAGGTATCAGCTCACACCAGTCAGAATAACCGTCAGCAAAAAACTACAAAGAATAAATGCTGAAGGTGCTGTGGAGAAATGCATACCCTCAACTTTATGTGGGACGTAACCTGGAAAGAGCCACTAAAGAGAACAGAATGGAGGTGCCTTTAAAAGGTAAACATTGAGCTACCATATGATCCAACAGACCCATTCCTGGAACTATAACCTAAGAAGACAGCATTGGAAAGACACAGGCAGGCAAATCTGCATTGCATAATATTACAATAGCCAGGATATGGAAGTAACCAAAAAGTCCACTGACAGATGGGTGGACAAAGAAGAACTGCTACATGTACAGATGGAATATGAGCTAGCGAAAAAATGAAAACAATGCCATTTGCAGCACCATAGATGAGTCTAGAAGTAATCACGCAACTTGTAGTAAGTGAGAAAGCGAGACACATATCCTATCATATCACATACAGGTGTTACCTAAAAATTGAAACAAACGAAGATATTTCCACAAAGAAAGGCAATCACAGATTCAGTACAAAAACTTATGGTTCACCAAATGGAAAGGTGTGAGGATTGGATACATTACCGTATTGAGGTTAACAGAGAGATACAAACACATGTGAAATATATAATCACCAAAGACCTACGGAATACCAAGAGAAGACTACTCAACATTGTGTCATAACCTACAT